>NC_073631.1:113342968-113943437 GCF_029407905.1 Bubalus kerabau | reverse complement strand
GTCAAGGCTATGGTTTTTCCGGTAGTCAAGTATGGATATGAGAGTTGGACTATAAAGAAAGCTGAGCACCAAAGAATTGATGTTTTTGTACTGTGGTGTTGGAGAAGACTCTTGAGAGTCTCTTGGACTGCACAGATATCCAACCAGTCCATCCTAAAGGAAATCAGTCCTGAATATTCATTGGAAGGACTGATGTTGAAGCTGAAACTCCAGTACTTTGGCCACCTGATGTGAAGAGCTGACTCACTGGAAAAGACCCTGAGGCTGGGAAAGATTGAAGGCGAGAGGAGAAGGGGAAGACAGAGGATGAGATGGTTGGATGGTATCACTGACTCAATGGGCATGGGTTTGAGTAAGCTCCGGGAGTTGGTGATAGACGGGGAGGCCTGGCATGCTGCAGTGCATGGGGTTGCAAAGAATCGGACACGACTGAGCGACTGGACTGAACTGAACTGAACTGAATGTCTATTTAGTTATTTCTTTCTCTTGAGTCTCTTAGATGAAATAACTAGATGGTTTCTATTTCCTCACTCTGACTGATACAACAACATACAATGAATCGATGGCATCATCTAAATACATCATACCACATCACATATCATAACACAGACATAGTTTCTAATATTTATAATATTTAAAACATTCAGGAATTAGCAGTTTTAAAAGTTCTTGAAACAAGCGTGGTTTTAGAAGTTACTGGTTTCAAATAAAAAATTTTTTGGAAGGCAGCTGAAAACAGCCAATTTGCAATGGTACCCCACTCCAGTACTCTTGCCTGGAAAATCCCATGGAAGGAGGAGCCTGGTGGGCTGCAGTCCATGGGATCTCTAGGAATCGGACACGACTGAGCAACTTCACTTTCACTTTTCACTTTCATGCATTGGAGAAGGAAATGGCAACCCACTCCAGTGTTCTTGCCTGGAGAATCCCAGGGATGGGGGAGCCTGGTGGGCTGCCGTCTCTGGGGTCACACAGAGTCGGACACGACTGAAGCGACTTAGCAACAGCAGCACATTTTATTTTAATTTACCAGACGTGTTTGTGAGAGAACAGAATCAGTTATATTTTCTTAGCAACTAGAATGTGAAAAATAAAAGTGAAAGTTGCTCAGTAGTGTCCAACTCTGCAACCCCATGGACTATACAGTCCATGGAATTCTCCAGGCCAGAATACTGGAGTTGGTAGCTGTTCCCTTCTCCAGGGGATCTTCCCAATACAGGGATTGAACCCAGGTCTCCCACATTGCAGGCAGATTCTTTACAATCTGAGCCCCCAGGGAAGCCTAAGAATATTGGATTGGGTAGCCTATCCCATCTCAGGCAGATGTTCCCGATCCAGGAATCTGACTGGGGTACACTGCATTGCAGGGTTATCAGCTGAGCTACCAGGAAAGCCCAACTAAAAGATAGGGATAATTAATATAAAACTTAGGAATTATTTTAAAGTCAATAATTACTGTCAATATGGTAAGCATATACAATTTCTTATGATAGTACAGATCAACAAAACTAACTTTAAAATGATTTTAAATTCTAAGTGAAAATCAATTTTTCTTAAATGGCTAATCCAATCTAGAACAGATTCAAAGCTTCCATGATTTTGTACAACCTAGCACATCACTCCTTGACAAACTTTCTTTAAAAAAAAAAACTTTATCGCAAATTTCCCACCAGCTACTCATTTTATACACTATTCCCCATATAATGTTTGCAATCCTGATCTTCAATTTGTGATCTTACTATCTTTCTCAATTAAAACCACTTTACACAAGTGTTTCCTCTACCACCCCACATAATGCTCACTGCCTTCTCTTATCAAGATCTCTGATCTCTCATCTCAGTGGGCTTCCCTGGTGACTCAGATGGTAAAGAATCTGTCTACAATGCAGGAGACCTGGGTTCTATCCTTGGGTCAGGAAGATCCCCTGGAGAAGGGGATGGTTATTCACTCCAGCGTGCTTCCCAGTGATAAGGAACCTGCCTGCCAATGCAGTAGATGCAGAAGATGAGAGCTGGATCGCTGGGTTGGGAAGATCTCCTGGAGAAGGGAATGGCAACCCAACCAGTATTCTTGCCTAGAGAATCCAATGGACAGAGGAGCCTGGAGGGCTACAGTCTGTGGGGTTGCAAAGAGTCGGACATGACTGAGCATGTGTGTGCATGTGCACACACACGCACACACACACACACACACACACATGCACACTGACACTCCAGTACTCTTGCCAGCAAAATTCCATGGACAGAGGAGCCTGGCAGGCTATGATCCATGGTGTCGCAAAGAGTCAGACATGACTGGGGGACTACCAAACAAACAAACAAAATCTTATCTCTTTTCCTGATGGATGTTATCCATAGGATGGACTTAATTCTCAGTCCTTATCTGATTTGAGACTCCAGGAGTAACACCTGGTGGATCACTGCCTTCCTGAAACAATTTCTTTACTTTCTGAACCCCACATTTTCTTTGCTACCCTTGACTCTTCTCCTTGTCTTGTATAGTCTTCTCCTTGTCTTGTATAGGAGGGGTCCCCACCTCCAGGCCATGGACCAGTACCTCCAGGTTAGCAGTGGCATTCAATTAGAAATAAAGTACACAATTAATGTAATGCATTTGAATCATCCCGAAATCATCCATACCACTCCTGATCCAGGGAAAAATTGTCTTCCATGAAAGCGGTCCCTGGTGCCAAGGAGGTTGGGGACCACTCCTGTATAGAGTATATAATCTCTCAGGAAATTAACTTCAAATTATATCCAGTTCTCCACACTTTACAACTTCTGAGCTCACCTGGATGTTAACAGTTCTCAGTGTTTTTATAGCTAGTCCGTTTATTTACTTTGTATCTCTTCAACTGTATTAGAAAGTATTGGAGATTCTGACAGTGTCTTCTTTGTTTCCATATGAACAAGATGAGTAACAATAACATAATAAAATAGCACAGCCTAATATATGAGCTAGAGACTCTTCTAACCGCTTCATATTTACTTCTCAAGGCCAACGTGAGAGGTAGACAGTATTATCACCATCAGTTTTGCAGATTTGGAACCTGTGACACAGAGAGTTTAAGTAGTTGTTGGGTATAGAACATAAGGTAGATCTGAATTCTGGCATTTAGGTTATAGAGTCCAAGTTCTTGATTACAACACACTGATCCTTATCTAATTCTCAATACATATCAATTATGTAGGTAAGTGGAAGGCAGAAGACAGACAAATTAATAAGTAGGTGACTTTCTGATTATAAAATGTTTGAATGTAAATAGATTAATACCTGGTTTCCCGAAGGAGAATTCATCTCCTGTGTACACAACTCAACACTGTTACTACAAACTGTATCTGCTGGGTGCTGGTCTCAATTGCAACATTGTCTCGATCACTAAATTCAACATAGATATTTGAGGGCATAATATATGATGCTTCCTACCATTTCCCATGGACGAAGTTCAGCATAACACAGCTTTTCCGTGGCTGCATCAGGGAAAAGAAATTTGGATCCAAAAGTACATCCAAAATTCAAAATTAACAAGAGAGGCTTCCCAAAGACAGTTCCATTTCCAAATCAGTAAGTGGATGCCAAAGGAAGACCCAGCTGTTCTTCCCAGCTCTGCACCCCAGTGGCGACCATTCGGCAGCAGTGAAAACACTGGGGCGACGTGAGGGAAAAAAGAAAACAAAGCCCTGAAAAGAACCACTGTTTCGTTTTTTGCTTTGCAAACCAAACAGACTACCAAATACAAGCCAAATAAAATCTATGTTTTATACGTGCATTTTTTTTGTTACCCTTTAGAAACTGCTTTCCGTAAAATTAGTGGCAGAGAAACGAAACAATTGTGTTCATGCAGGAGAAACTGAAGAGGAAGTACTAAACTTAGGGCTCAAAATAGACTTTTGCCTGAAATATCCTGACAAGATATAACTATTCGAGCTATATCTATTAACAGAAATTATTTCAAGGTGTCAGCTGGTAAGTACATTTTATATTTGATTATACTTGGTTGTTATTATTCAAAAGCCTGCATGCTATAGATATATACCGACTTTATGATCAATTTACTGCCCATTTTTCATTGTTTTCTTACTGCCCAACCTTATGAAACAGTAATTCTATGCCTACTCATCATTTTCCTTATACCAGATTCCTCTTACTTACCCTTTGATTTACTGGATATCTCAACATTTCACCTAGCTTTTGGAACTCCTGCTGCTTCTTTCTTTCTTTATTCCTCTTTCCCCTTCCTTTCCAGCATGGGGGACTAGAAAGTACATGGTCTTAGGGAGAGAACCAAGTTCATTTCAAGGACTAACTCTGCCACTTTAGAGCTTAGAGAATGGGTATGATCTTCACAAGCTTTGCCACTCTCCTTATAAAAGGACAATGCCTATTTCAGGGTTTTAGGATTTGCTGTGACAAAATCATGTGAGGGAAAAATATATCAAGCCCCCAATATCTGTCACAGAGTACCCCTCAGTATCTTCTCGTTCTGTTCTTTCTCGTTGTTGCTTTTCATGAAACAGCATTGTCTTGGTTGTTCTAGTATGTTTACCTTCGAGTTCCTTTCAGGGTTTATCTCCTATCTCCTTCAATAGTCATTCCAAATAGGCTCAATGAATTTTCCTTATAGTAAAATCTCATTATTCATCTATTTTTACTTATTAAAATTTCATCATTTTGAGTATACTTATTGTGAATTCTGGGCTTTTGTGATAGCTCAGTTGGTAAATAATCTACCTGCAATGCAGGAGACCCTGGTTTGATTCCTAGGTTGGCAAGAGATCCCTGGAGAAGGGATAGGCTACCCATTCCAGTCTTCTTGGGCTTCCCTTGTGGCTCAGCTGGTAAAGAATCCTCCTGCAATGTGGGAGACCCAGGCTTGATCCCTGGGTTGAGAAGATCCCCTGGAGAAGGGAAAGGCTACCCACTCCAGTAATCTGGACTGGAGAATTCCATGGACTGTATAGTCCATGGGGTCGCAAAGAGTCAGACACGACTGAGTGACTTTCACACATTGTAAATTCTCATCAGAGGTGGCAAGAAGCTGGCTGAACAAGGAGTGGTCAGTACTAATAATATAATAAGGAATATTAAATGAACACACATATAATATAAGCTATAAGGGAAATAAGTAAAATATATGATAAAGAGTAATGGGTATTAAATTTATATTCAGATATAAAGGATAATATATGAGTCAGGTCTAGCTGGGACAGGAAAAACTTAAAGTATAAAGGTCCTACAAATGCAAAGAACTTGATTAGTCAAGCAATGTAAATACAGGGCAAGAAGGAAGAGCTGAGTTTGAAGACGTAGCTAGAAGCCAGATCACAGAAGGTGTAATAAGCTATGGTAAGAAGGTGCTCGGGGCTGGTGCACTGGGATGACCCAGAGGGATGGGATGGGGAGCGAAGTGGGAGGGGGGTTCAGGATGGGGAACACATGTGCACCTGTGGTGGATTCATGTGAATGTATGGCAAAACCAATACAATATTGTAAAGTAATTAGCCTCCAATAAATAAATAAAAGAAAGTTAGGGTTGAAACTCTCCAGGATTTCCTCTCAGGGAGTGCCACGATCTGATTTTTAAATGATCTCCCTGGCTACTGTCTGGATAACTGAGTAACTACATGATTTGTTGTTGTTCAGTCTCTAAGTCTAGTCCCACTCAATGACTCCATGGACCGCAGCACACCAGGCTTCCCTGTCCTTCACCATCTCCCTGAGTTTGCTCAAACTCTCATCCATTGAGTCAGTGATGGCATGCAACCATCTCAGATATAATAGATAAAAGGTTATAGAGTGGGTTTATAGACAGGGCACTGTTTATACCCTCAGGGCTTTAGCACATAGGAGGTACCCAAAGTGTATTAACAAATGAGTCAGAAAATAATGTGTATTGAGTACATTCGATTGTGTGTATGTGTGTCTACGGGCATGTCTGGAAGTATGTTTACAATCTGCAGATAAGATTGAAGTCACATAGGTGAGTAGCTTTTTATGGAAAACTGTGACTTTTCCCTTCTTTATAATTTCTCTTTTTTTTTTTATGATTCTCACAAAGTGGTGTGTGAATTTTTTGTGAAGGTCAAAACCAGGGTAATAAAAGGATACCCAGGGATATAAAGGTGGCAAGGAGAAGGCTGGGCTCTCAGCTTGCTCTGGGGGAGGACCAGTGGCTCAGCTGGCACCATGCCCTCCGTGAGACGAAGCCCACTTACGAGCCCATAACCTCAATGAAGAGCGCGCACAAGGAGGGCAAACTACCGCATTGACTCCTCAGAGAAGAGGATGTAATTCCTCTGTCAGCAGAAGCTGGATGATCATGGAAAAGAGTGCTCGCTCTTTTCCCTGCTAAATCCTCTTTTGACTTTCTCTTTTGCATACCTCTCTTTTGTTTCTCAGCTTATATTAGGTTTGCTGAAAAGTTTCCATAACATCTTACAGAAAAAAGCAAATGACCTTTCCAGCCAACCCAGCACATCAAAGGAATACATTTTGAATACGATTATAGTTCTGGCTCATCACTTCATTCTAAAATTCTCTTTCCCTTACCTTGGTTATAGTTAATTTTTTCTAGCACTTGAATCTAATATTGACAATCAATCATTTGACCATCTAGATAATTATCTGCTGCCTAATGCCTAATGACAAACTCACATAGAGACACAGAATTTATGTTTGTGTCTATTACTGATAAAAACAGCAGGAGCGAGTTATAGTGAACAAGGTACAAGAGCGTATACATATTTAGAAAAGGAGAGTTTAGAGTCTGTGTAAAAAAGAAACAGTAATAAAACATGATTCAGAATAGTGCAAAAGAGTATTTACAAAACCAGTCTCATTTTATGAGTTCTGACCACAGTAGAGAGGAACCAAAAGTGTCTCTTTGTTGTGTTGAAGTGCAAAAATGTCACAAAGAAAGCAAATGTAAAAAAGGATGTGTCTAGGGTTTTTCAAACTATATATAAACTGAGAAAGGGTAGTGGGGGGAAGAAGAAAGAAGCTTATAGCAGTATAGTACAAAATGATAAAGACAAGGGAAACTGAACAGTCCTAAAAGAACCTGTGTGGATCACAACAAACTGTGGAAAATTCTTCAAGAGATGGGAATACCAGACCGCCTGACGTGGCTCCTGAGAAACCTGTATGCAGGTCAAGAAGCACCACTTAGAACTGGACATGGGACAACAGACTGGTTCAATATAGGGAAAGGAGTACGTCAAGGCTGTATATTGTCACCCTGCTTATTTAACTTATATGCAGAGTGCATCATGAGAAATGCTGGGCAGGATGAATCACAAGCTGGAATCAAGATTGCCGGGAGAAATATCAATAATCTCAGATATGCAGGTGACACCACCCTTATGGCAGAAAATGAAGAAGAACTAAAGAGCCTCTTGATGAAAGTGAAAGAGGAGAGTGAAAAAGCTGGCTTGAAACTCAACAATCAGAAAACTAAGATCATGGCATCTGGTCCCATCACTTCATGGCAAATAGATCGGGAAACAAGGGAAACAGTGACAGACTTTATTTTCTTGGGCTCCAAAATCACTGCAGATGGTGACTGCAGCCAAGAAATTAAAAGACACTTGTTCCTTGGCAGAAAAGTTATGACCAACATAGAGAGCATGTTAAAAAGCAGAGAAATTACTTTTCCAACAAAGATCCGTCTAGTCAAAGGTATGGTTTTTCCAGTAGTCATGTATGCATGTGAGAGTTGGACTATAAAGAAAGCTGAGCACTGAAGAAATGATGCTTTTGAACTGCGGTGTTGGAGAAGACTCTTGAGAGTCCCTTGGACTGCAAGGAGATACAACCAGTCCATTCTAAAGGAGACCAGTCCTGGGTGTTCATTGGAAGGACTGATGTTGAACTGAAACTCCAATACTTTGGCCACCTGATGCAAAGAGCTGACTCATTTGAAAAGACCCTGCTGCTGGGAAAGATTGAGGGCAGGAGGAGAAGGGGACGACAGAGGATGAGATGGTTGGATGGCATCACCGACTCGATGGACATGGGTTTGTGTGGACTCCAGGAGTTGGTGATGGACAGGGAGGCCTGGCGTGCTGCCGTTCATGGGGTTGCAAAGAGTCAGACACGACCGAGGGACGGAACTGAAAACAACCTCAGGAAACAGCTTGTGTGTGCTTAGTCATGTCTGACTGTGACCTTATGGACTTTGTAACCCACCAGGTTCTCTTCCCAAGGAATTTTCAAGGCAAGAATACCGGAGTGGGTAGCCATTTTCTCCTCCAGGGGATCTTCCCCACCCAGGGACTGAACCCATGTCTCCTGCACTGGGAGGCTGATTCTTTACCATTTAGCCACGTGGGCAAAGATTAGCTTAACTTATTTAGCAGAGAATACAACATAAGTCCACATGCAGAGAGGGGAGGTGAGCCTGGACTCCCTTCCAGGCACTGGGCTTTGGGAGTGTCACAGAAGAGATTGCTCGGCTTGTGCACTATTGACATTTGGTGCCAAATACATACTTATGCGGCAAGGAGGAAGGTTTGTGCAGTATTTTGTGGGATATTTAGCGCATCTTTATCTTCTGTCCTCTGGATGATACTAGTGCATGCACACACACACACACACACCCATCCCCCAACTTATCACAAGCAGAAATTTCTCCACGTATCATCAAACATCGCCTTGGGTCAAAATCATACCCAGTTCAAGACCAGTACTTTAGAGGTTCTGTTCCTTAAGATTTCTTCTCTTCACCTCTCCATATTAATATCTACAGTCTCATTAACAGGGACAAAGGGAACCAGAAAAGCCAGGAACCCTTATTAATAATATTATTATTATTATTTTTTTTTTTTGTAAATATCCAAATGTGTCAGAAGAGGCAATGGAAGAAAGCAAGCACTTTAGAAAAGTTGAGGATGAGCTATAATTCTGACTTGTTTAATGTCATATCATCTTACTGATTAAACCTTTTCCCTTCTAAATCATTCAAACATGGCAAATGGAGGCATTATGGCACTCAATTAGAAACAGAATTATTGAATTTTAAGGTTTTTACTTCATTAAAAATTGATGCCTACACTCTCCCACACACCTATCACCTGTGTTCAGTACTGGAGATTCACTCGTTCACAGTAACAAAGCTCACACCCTGTATTTTGTTTCCAGTAGTGATGCCCATTGGCTGTTCTATGTAACAACGTGTACTGTGCATGACAGAGCTGCTCCAGGCAGTCAAAAATACATCAAGATATCGAGCACCCTCTTTCTCTTTCAGCTTCCATTTCTTATGGAGCCTATCAAGGGTTTTATTTCCCTCATCAAGCTTTTTATGAACAAATCATTTGTTAGGCATGCCTGTGGAGCTGATTATCCTGCAGGAAACAGAATACACAGCTCTTTGGTCAGAGAAGGTTAGGTGCATACCTGCCAACGCATCTACATGCATGACCCACGTCTCACATTTTCCTTGACAGCATTGCATCATAAAGGATACAGGACAAGAGAAGTTGTTAGCTCTGTTCTTCCCATCACAGTGAACAAAGTGTTCTGGAAGAACAGCAAGTATACACCATATGGTCCTCTGTGAACTTGGGAAACACAGGTGCTTGTTCTGGAACTGGGATGAAAGGATGAAGGATGGTGGAGGCACCATTTATTCTCTGTTCATGTGTGGTGTCTCCTATTAATTTACTCTGAAGTTTAGGTTTTATCGTTAAGCTAGCCTATAGAGAAAGGGTTAGCGACTGGAGTCAATAGAAGACATTGATAGAAGACAACACAATTTGATCATCCAAGACACCATTTCCCTTGGCAAAGCAACTCAGACTAGCCTCATACAACAAATGCAGGCTTTGCTTTAAGTAAGTATAGAACTGACTGGAGATCAGAGGTCTTAAGTAGAAGGTTGAAAAAACATTGATTTCCTTATTTTCCTGTGGCATTATCATGTCAAAAGCATTTCGAAGACTGAAGAAGAGAATAAAGCTAAATTAATTTTAATCATGCACATTTCTACTCTTTTGTATTCTGTGTGAAAAAAAAAAGGGAATATGACTAATTTCAAGGTTTTACTTCATGTCATGCTCCTGAGGATACATTTTTCAACAAATGTAGATATGCTTTTATTTTATTCATTTAAGAGTTTACCTAGTACAGCTCTAGGCTTCAGTATCCTAAAAAACAACTCTGGCTGCTATAAAAGTATCACATCAAAATTCAGGTCTTGATCAATTTCACACATATTAGCCTCCTACAGTTAAGCAATTATTTCCTTGAGATACTTGCAACTCTCATTTCACAATGAATTTGGTTCATATAAATTGATGAAGACAACAGAATTATAAAGTCACATTTGTAACATCTTGGTATCAGTTCATTAAAAAAATCAATCAACTGGATATTTGGAAACAGGCCACATATGAGTCATTGTGCTAGGCTCAGAGGTAGAGAGGCAGAATAAGAACAGGATTACTGTCCTACAAAAGCTTTAGGAGATTAAACCTTTTCAACCAAGGCAGCCAACACATCTGAACTACAAAGCACACAATGTCAGACAATTGAAAACAATACAAGTGATTTGAAATTTTAGAAGGATTTGAGGTCACCAAGGGATGAATGTTCAGCCTTTTTGTGGAAAACTCATGGGACTTAATCTTAAAAATTGAGGGCTTCATGGAAGAATTTCCAGTGGGAATATGACATAGTGGAAGCAGTTGCTTTGGAATTTTCATCAAGAGGGGATGTACAGAGTGGACTTGTTTAGAGGTAGGAGCCAGAGAGAACAAGGATACCACCACGGTCCAAGTGGAGCTCCAACAAAGAAAGATGTAAATATTCATCAGCTATTCTCTGCCAAGTGTTGTGAATTCTAGGAGTCCAGAGATGAGTGAGACATCATGATGAGGGAGTACATTACAATTTAAGTTGGAGCAAGAAAAGTTATTGTTCAGGATATGAGATGCTCTGCATACTAGAGGATGGTAGATTACTCTCTGGGGTTTGAGAGAGGAAATGATACTAAGTTATTACTAAACATTACTAAAACTGAGTCTTCAAGGATAAGTAGGAGTTGGCTGGGACAGCATATAGAGAAAGGGATTTTTAGCAGATAGTGGAGAGAAGCCAGAGTTTATGGTGTAGAGCAGGAGAAATGAAGCCAAATGACTCCAGCTGGGCTCAGTTAGTGCATACTCATAAAATTAGTATTCTTAGAAATGAGGACTTAAAGATAATGGAGAAGAAAATCAAAGTATTTTCCTTGCATTTTAGAAATATAAATGTGGATAATGCGAGAGAGAAATGAGAAACAGTAAAGGAGAGTATTTAACAGGCTCGTGGGAGAATCCCAATGAGACATGAGCAGGGTATCTTTGGTGTGAGGTGCTGCATTCAACAAATATATCAGCTGGGTCATATTCCACAATGCCTGGTCCTGGGTGAGTGAAGGCCAGTCTGCTAGATTAATGTGAGAGGCTGCATGGTAGAATAGCCAATAGTTCTGACTTCAGACTCATGTTCTGGACTCTTTTTCAAACTTTTCTTACTAGCTGTGATAGTCTAGGTGAGTTATTCCGTCTCTATGCCTGTTTCTTTACCTATATGAGGCAGATGACAATAGCCATTATACTGAGGAGCTGTCAAATCAAATCACTTAATAATTTGTGCACATTATCTTTGTTTAAACAGTGACTGAAACAGAGAGAGACCTCAATCAGTGCTAGCCACTGGGCAATCTGATTCCAGAGTTATATGCTTATAACTGCTATATCAGAAAAACAGGACAATGATAAAAAAGCAGCACTCATTTGGGCAAGTAAGATGGCTTCACGATCTTTTTAAGTGATGACTTTTTAAACTAGGATAAGGAAAGTAGTATTTGGTCATCCTGGCGGCTCAGATGGTAAAGAATCTGCCTGCAATACGGGAGACCCAGGTTCAATACCTGGGTCAGGAAGATCCCCTGGAAAAGGGAATGGCAACCCACTCCAGTATTCTTGCCTAGAGAATTCAATGGACAGAGGAGCCTGGAAGGGCCCATGGGATCACAAAGAGACAGACACAACAGAGAAACTAACTCTAAGGAAACGAATGTATAAGGCACTTCCACAGAACTGGTAGCACTTGCTATACCATTATACATGCCAGGCAAAGATGGAAAACACAATTTGAATTCTCTCAAGGTTTTGAACTTGGATCCCAGAAGAATGATTTTACCATTGCTATAAATGAGAAAGAAGGTTTCACAGTTGTATCTAATTCACAGGGTCACTGAAGCCATACACATATTAATTCATTGTAAAGGATTTCGCACAGTGATGGGCCTGGTGTAAGCTCTCAGGAGTTATCAGTGATCATCGTAAGACTTCACTGCATCTCAGGACGAGATGAGAGACACATCTGAATGACCCTGGAGTCCTATTTCTTGCAAACTCTTAGCGCCATAGTAGAGAGCTAGACCAGCAGATCTGAGTCAGCACAGAGGAGAAGCGACTTGGCTTATAGCAGCTGACAGCAGCCACTCGGCTCCAGCGGCCTCCCTTTTCTAACAAGGCAGATTTGTTTTGTTTTCACTCCTTCTGCCATCACGACATAAAGCTTAAAAGTGCAGGCTCCTCTCTACTGGAAACTTGGCTATGGTGTCAGCCAACCATCTACGCCCAGTCAAAGCTAAGGGTTTGGGGCATTGTATGTACTTTACTACTTCTCTGCTCAGAGTTCTCTCCATATCTCCCAATAAACTGTGTCATATCTACATGCCTAGAACAACAGGCATTTGATGACAGCGGGAGGCAGAGATTTGGCATAGGTCTGCGTGGATATTGAAAGCGGGATATCAGCTTGGGAGATGGTTGAAACTTAGGCCCACAGCGGTAGGCACTATCCCTAGGCAATAGCAGGCTGTAGTCTAGACTCAAATCAGAAATGGTAGGGTTAACATAAAATAGCACAGAGAGGGTGTGGAGAAAAGGGAAGCCTCCTACGCCATTGGTGGGAATGTAAATTGGTGCAGCCACTCTGGAAAACAGTGTGGAGTTTCCTCAAAAAATTAAAAATACAGTTGCCATATGATCTCCAGGGCATCTCACTCCTGGGCATATATTCAGACAAAACTATAATTTAGAAAGATACATACACCACTATGTTCATACCAGCACCATTTACAATAGCCAAGACACGGAACAATGTAAGTGTCCACTGACAGATGAATGGACAATAAAGACGTGATATACTGTATCTATCCATCTACAGCGGAATATTACTCAGCCATAAAAAATAATGAAAGAACGCCATTTGTAGCCACATGGATGGACCTAGAGATTATCACACTAAGAGACGCAAGTCAGAAAGAGAAAGACAAATAACAGATTGTATCACTCATATGTGGAATCTAAACTATAACACAAATGAACTTATTAAAAAACAGAAACAGCAACAGACTCACAGACACAGAGAACAATCCTGCAGTGACCTGCAGGAGGGGGTATAGCAGAGGGAGGGAGTTGGACTTCAGGGTTACCAGATGCAAACTATAACATATACAGAATGATAAACTCATATACAGAATGATAAACAAGGCCCTACTGTATAGCACAGGAATCCATATTCAAAATCCTGTAATAAACCATAATGGAAAATAATATGTGTGTGTATATATATATACACACACACATATATAACTGAGTCACTTTGCTGTATACCAGAAACTAACACGGCATTGTAAGTTAGCTATACTCCAATAAAACAACTTAAAAAACAAAACAAAAAAAGCAAGGGATTTGAATGAGAGACAGGAGGACTGCTGGGAAATCAGAGGTGAGCATACAGGATTCAGGCAGGACAGTGGCAGAATGGTGAAATGTCTAGGGGGAACAAGAGCCCTGCCTCTGGACAGAGGTTTAGCAGTAGAGATTTGATCTCTGAAATGATGCCAGAAAGAACAGAGGACCAGGAGAATGACTGGCAGATTACCAGCATCTTTCAGAAAACATCAGATGCTAATAATTAGTGCTACAGCAGAGATCTATGCAGAGCTTTACTTGTAAAATTTAGATCTTAAGGTGTGAGAAGAAAAAAGTGGTGGGAGAAGAAAGGACTCAGAAATAACTGCAGGAATTCAGTTATTAGAAGTAGGGTCTGTGCTTAAGTTACAAAGGGCGCCCCTGGTGGCTCAGCTGGTAAAGAATCTGCCTGCAGTGGGGGAGACCTGGGTTGGATCTCTGGGTTTGGAAATGTATCAGAAGAAAATAAATCATAAAATTGAATTATGATCATAGACTAGTCCATAGACATGATTACTTTTTCATACAATGTTACCAAAGGTAAATACTTTCTAAGTAATATCCTGTGGCTCCCTGACAAGTTCTCCTGTTAAGAGCTTTTAGAAACAAAGGAAAGAGACAAAGAAATACATGAGGCAAACATCTCAGAGGGCATCCAAAGGAATCTTTTTTTTTTTTTTAACATTTCAAAATTTGTTCTGGAGTATAGTTGCTCTACAATGTTGTGCTAGTTAGCAAAGTGGATCAGCCACACAGACTCACATATTCCCCCTTTTGGATTTCATTCCCATTTCGGCCACCACAGGGCACTGAGTAGATTTCCTTGTGCTATATAATAGGTTCTCATTAGGTATTTATTATACATAGAAGTGTGTAGATGTCAATCCGTATCTCCCAATACATCCCACCACCCCTCCCCACTTGGTGTCCATAAATTTGCTCTCTAAGCCTGTGTTGCTATTTCTGCTTTGTAAGTAAGACCATCTCTACCATTGTATTTTCAGATTCTTTGTTTATCTGTTAATATACAATATTTTTTTTCTCTTTCTGATTTGCTTCACTCTGTATGAGAGTCCGTAGGTCCATCCACGTCTCTGCAAATGACCCAGTTTTGTTCTTTAGGCTCCTCTGAAGTCAATTTCAGAGGTTGCCAGGTGGCTTTATGAAAATCAGCAGGGTCCCTCTCCCAAAGAGACTCATTTCCAAAACTAATTACAATAAAGTCATAGGTAAGCCAATGAGCCTAAATTCTTCACAGGTGGGATGGCTCGGATTGCTTAAATTCATCAAAGAAAAAGAAAGGTAGATGACAGTCAGATATACTATCTCCCAGTCTCAATTTGCTGCTTGAATGAATTACCCAGGGTAATGCTCATCATGAGATTAACCACAGACGTGAGAGTTTGGGTGGAAGTTCCAATCCAGTGAGTTTGCTTTGCATTATTTTGGATTATGAAGGTAAATCTCTTGATTTTTTTCTATGCCAATACTATTTTTATCTTGTTAACTATTTCAAACAAAATTATGCACTCAAGGGTAAAAATATGTACAGCTGATGTGGTGGTTAATTTCATGTGTCCACTTGACTTGGCCATGGGGTGCCCAGATGTTTGGTTAAACATTATTCTTGGACTTCCATTGGGGTCCAGTAGTTAAGAATCCACCTGCCAATGCTGGGGACATGGGTTTATCTCTGGTCTGGGAAGATTCCACATGCCACAGAGCAACTAAGCTTGCGTACCCCAACTACTGAGCCTGTCCTCTTCCTTACTTCTCTTCCACCACGACAGAAGCCACAATAAGGAGAAGCCCACACATCACAAAGAAGAGTACCTCCCACCTGCTGCAACTAGAGAAAGCACCCGTGCAGCAGCAAAGACCTAGCACAGCCAAACAAGCAAGAAAACTATTCTAGTGTGCCTGCGAAGGTGTTTCTTGGTGAACATAACACTTTAACCTGTAGACTTAGTATAATAACATGGACTGGTCTCCCTAACATGGGTGGGTCCCATCCAATACGCTAAATGCCTGAATGTAACAAAAAGGCAAAGTTTTGGGTAAAGTTATGGGCTTCCCTGGTGGCTCAGCTGGTAAAGAATCTGCCCACAATGCGGGAGACCTGGGTTCGATCCCTGGGTTGGGAAGATCGCCTGGAGAAGTGAAAGGCTACCCCCTCTCCAGTATTCTGGCATGGATAATTCCATTACTTGTATAGTTCATGGGGTCGCAAAGAGTCGGACATGACTGAGGGACTTTCACTTCATGGGTAATTACCTCTTTCTGCCTGATGGTTTTCCAGCTGGGACACTGGACTTTTCTGGCCTTCAGACTCAAACTCAAACACTGGCGCTCCTTTGCTCTTGAGCCTGCTAATTTTCACACTGTTTTTTATACCATCAGGTCTCAGCCTCCAGAATTGTATAAGCCCGTCCTTCTAATAAATTTTTCCTCTCCCTATATACAGTCTACTGGTTATTGCTGGAGAACTCTGACTAATATGGTTGGCTTTCCTCTCTCTACTGCATAAATCTATACTGCTTAAATTTACCGATTACTCATCTGTCAGAGAAGTTTCAGTCCTTAAAGTTACATGAAACATAACGATGGAGAACCTCTCAGCAAAGCTACCCTGTTCTGTGTCCTCCCCTCTCTTGCTTTGGAAACAAGCATATTCAGTGATTTATACATTAAATGTGGAGTTCCAGAGCTGTGTTCCTTGCTGGTCTTGCACAATTCATTTTATTCTCATAGTTAGTTTGTAGTAGCGATGACTTATTTTCTCTTTGATTAGCTTATTTGTGCAGTAAACTAAATAGTGAGAGGCAGGGAGACCTGGTGTGCTGCAGTCCATGGGGTTGCAAAGAGTCAGGCATGGCTTAGTGACTGAACAATAGCAACAACAGTAAATAAAGCTTTTAAAACATAACCTGATCCCCAGTGGGGGCTTTTACCTCCATTTTATTCACCTAAGTTTGCTAAGTTTTACCCTCTCCTTGCAACTTTAAAAAATTATTAAACACACAGGCACACAATCATGTTTTATTCATCTTCCCTGAATAAGGCATAGGATATTTTAAAAGGCCCCCAAACCCTGTGGAAGCTAGAGTGGGTATGGTATCCTGCTGTGTGATTATAAATTAAAATGTCCCCTTTCCTTCCTGAAGAATAAGTCAATACCTAATATCACAAAACTTTCCTCCCAGCCTCTTTTTTCTTTCATGTTGGAATATAATGTGTCTATTGATGTGAAAATGCACCAGCATGCATTGAAATATAATTCAAGGTAGATTTCCACTCAGCTGGCATGATGATAGCACAGCCACTTTGGGAATTGAAATATAATAAAAAGTCAGTTAGGTGACACTACCTGGGAGCAACACACTGTTAACTCAAAAGCTTTTTACTGGGTACCAGGTGATTCTCACAGCAAGTCTACTTGTGAACTTGGGAGAATAAAATCAGCCATCTGTGTTGTAGGTATATCCAAGGTGATCTATATTTATAGCTATAGATCTGAATCTATTGCTCTATATCCATCTCGCTTTTGGTTTTTGCTAAACAGGGGAGATATGCTCTCCTAGCCACATCTAAGCTCCTAATTAAAATGAGCACAACACTTCACCCATCAACCTTCCTCGGGCTCCCTCGTTTCCAAGAACTCAGAGCCGTATTTTGTCGTCAGCATCCTAAATGATGAATTTCTGTTTTCCTCGAACATTTTATGTATCTAGAAAACCATCCAAAAGTAGAAACTTCTTATTTTTTTAGATATTTTTTAGTAGAACTATACATATAGAAATTTTCACTCAGTTGCATCTGACTCTTTGCGACCCCATGGACTATAACCCACCAGGATCCTCTGTACATGGAATTCTCCAGGGGCCTGGTGGGCTGCCGTCTATGGGGTCTCACAGAGTCGGACACGACTGAAGAGACTTAGCAGCAGCAGCAGCAGCAGCAGTTAGTATTATCCAGATTTATTTCATTCATATCTCTTTTCTAGTTATCCATACATTTATAAAAATAATAATATTGAGGTTATATTCTACATAATTTTTGTAAACACACTTATTCACTATGTTTTCCAATTGTTATAGGATTTTTGAGAAACATGATTTCTTATGACATAATAGTATTCCACATAAGGATGTGCTCTTTAAAATAACCTCTTCAAGAAAATATTTACTTGTTTTCAATTACTTTTATTATTAAATATATACTGTGATAATATATCAATGTACATCTTTACTGAGAGTCAGTCATGTCCGACTCTTTGAAACCCCATGAACTATACAGTCCATGGAATTCTCCAGGCCAGAATACTGGAGTGAATAGCTATTCCCTTCTTCAGGCGATCTTCCCAACCCAGGGATCGAACCCAGGTCTTCCGCATTGCAGGCAGATTTTTAACCAGCTGAGCCACGAGGGAAGCCTGAATCATCATGACTCAAATTTAATTAAAGGATATGCAAAGACTTCTAATATGTTCAGCTTCTAAAAAACTATGGCTTAAATTTGAATTAAGGAATATAATATATATTATCAAATAATGCTCCATTTTGCTATAAGACAATGTAAAATAAATCACTTAAAGTATGTGAAGTAATGCCTAAACATTACTTAATTTTTGAGTTACAGAAATTTATTTTAAGAAAACTATAAAATTATATGGAGTTTGAAATTACAGAGCTGAAAATCAATTCTCAATAACTTAAAACATAAAAATATTATAAACAACCATTTTTCCTTGAGGCTTCCCTCGTGGCTCAGATGGTAAGAATCTGTGTGCAATGTGGGAGACCTGGGCTCTATCCCTGGGACAGGAAGATCCTTGGAGAATGGAATGACTGTCCACTGCAGTATTTTTGACAGGAGAATTCCATGGACAGAGAAGCCTGGGAGGCTAGTGTCCACGGGTCTGAAAGAGTTGGACATGAATGAATAGCACTTTTTTTTTTCTTATGTGAGGAAAAATAAATCTCATGATGCAAATTATCACTGAACTTAGAAATTGGTATATGGATCAATTCTTCCAAATATTAATATACTAACTACATTTTCAAATGTTTGTAAAATCAAGAGAAGAGATATTCTAATTGTAATAGACAGTGCCAGGAGCAGTCCTGGGGAAATGCATGTGCTGAGATTGAACTGGGAACTCGCCAGTATTTTCCAGCACATTTCCCAGCTATGCACAAAGCCAAGAAAATGTCTATTCCTTAGGCTATGGTCTGGATGTGTGTTGAAATTCATGTGTTGAAATCCTAATGCTCAGAATGACAGTATTAGTAGATGTGGCTTTGATAGGTGCTCAGGTCAGCAGGGAGGAGCCCTCAGGAATGGGATTAGAGTTCTTATAAAGAAGACAGCACAGATCATCCCTTTTACCACATGCTTGTTGTTGCTGTTGTTCAATCACTAAGTCATGTTCGACTCTTTGCGACCCTGTAGACTGTGGCACACCAGGCTTCCCTGTTCTTTACCATCTCTTAGAGTTTGTTCAAATTCATGTCCATCAAGTCAGCGATGCTATCTAAACATCTTATCTTCTACTGCTCTCTTCTCCTTTTGTCTTCAATCTTTCCCAACATCAGGCTCTTATATAATGAGACACCTCTTTATATCAGATGGCCAAAGTATTGGAGCTTCAGTTTCAGCATCAGTCCTTCTGATGAATATTCAGGGTTAATTTCCTTTAGGATTGACCGGTTTGATCTCCTTGCTGTTCAAGGGGCTTTCAAGAGTCTTTCCTAGTACCACAATTCGAAAGCATCAATTCTTCAGCACGTCAATGTAGGAGACATAAAGAGAGGTGGGTTTGATCCCTGGGTCAGGAAGAGCCTCTGGAGAAGGAAATGGCAACCCACTCCAGTGTTCTTGCCTGGAGAATCTCTTGAACAGAGGAGCCTGGTGGGCTACACTGCATAGGGCTGCAAAGAGTCAGACACAACTGAAGTGACTTAGCACACACACAGCCTTCTTTATGGTCCAACTCCCTCACGAGAACATAGCAAGAAGTCTGCAGTCTGCAACCAGGAAGAAGACTCTCACCACAGCTTGACCAGACTGGCACCCTGATCTCAGGCTTCCAGCCCCCAGAACTATGAGAAATGTGTGTGTGTGTGTGTGTGTAAAAATGACATAGTTAACAGATTTTGTTATGGCAGTTTGGGTGGACTAAGATACTTTCCCTTAAAGGACCCAAATGGAAATTTATCAAAGGTTTGCAGAGGAAATTCCCCTGCAAAACAGAAATAAAGCAAGGCCCCAGGAAGTTTCCCTTTGGAGACAGGAATACAGAGCTGATGTTTACTGAGGACAAGTTTCTGAAGCGGTGTGGATGTTAAGAAGCCATTCGATAATTGAAGCAATGTGGGGCTTTCCTGGTGGTTCAGATGGTAAAGAATCTGCCTGCAATTCAAGAGACCCAGGTTCGATCCCTGGGTCAGGAAGATCCCCTGGAGGAGGGCATGGCAACCCACTCCAGTATTCTTGCCTGGAGAATCCCATGGACAGAGGAGTCTGGTGGGCTACAGTCCATAGGGTCACACATAGTCAGACAAGATTGAAGCGACTTAGCACGCACTCACGCTTGCACTCTCTTCATAAACAAAACAATGAGGTTTGAACACTTCAACTTAGCAAACAGTTGATTTAGGAGGAGGGCATATTCTGAATGATTCTTCTAAAAGGTTTTGTTTTCATGGATAGAAATTGATTTTTTCTTCAATAGGTGAGAAAGGTCATTAACAGAAATCATGTTCCTTTCTCCATATAAATGCTAAACCACTTTCCATCACCTTATTAACAGGGCAGATGAAAACTTTATAGTGTATTCTAAGCATCTATTTGTAATTAGGGCATAAAATTGATGCATTTTGCAATTAAAAACTTTATTTCAAATAGTATTCAGATTCTTTGTGTGTCTGTGTGTGTGTGTGTGTGTTTTGTTTGGCTATGTATCAGACAATAATACACAGGAATACTTTTTCTCTTACTACTGTTACAATATTATAATATTGTTTCTGGAAGATACATTGAGTTTTCCATTATGAATTGATGGCATAAATACTCTCAGGTAATTAGAACTTTAAAAAATCCCAACTCTTCAAATGAGAAGACCAGTCCATAGGTCAGTGTTTTTCTAATTATGGGTTGCAGCTTGTTTTTAGGTCATGAAATTACTTAGTGGATCATGGTAATTTTAATTGAAGAGCAACAGAAGAGAAAACAACAAAATTATGAGAGCACATTAAAACATAAGGTAAATTATATTTCATGAAAACTTTGTTTCAGTAGGTATTGAGTATGATATAAAATGCTTTCTCATTGTTTTGGTCAAAATCATTTGAACCTGGAGGATGCTGTGCTAAACGAAACAAGTCAGAGAAAGATAGATACTATATGACCTCACTTACATGTAGAATCTTGAACTAGAAGCCATAGAATCAAAGAGTAGAATGATGGTGGTTTCCAGGGGCTTGCTGTATATTGGTCAGAGGGTACCAGTTTTCAGTAAGGAGACGAAAATGTCCGGGGGAATCTAATGTACTGCATGGTGATTTTAGCTAACAATACTGCGTATTGGAAATTTAAGTATACATCATGACAAAAATAAACTCAAAATGGCTTAAAGACTTAAATATGACATGATACCATAAATCTTCTAGAAGAGGACATAGGCAAAGCCTTCTCTGACATAAATTGCAGTAATATGTTCTTAGCTCAATCTCCCCAGGCAAAAGAAATAAAAGCAAAAATAAGCAAATGAGACCTAATTAAACTTACCAGTTTTTACACAGGAAAGGAAACCATAAATAAAATGAAAAGACAACCTACAGAATAGGAGAAAATAATGGCAAACAGCATACCTGACAAGGGCTTAATTTCCAAAATAAACAAATAGCTCATAGAACTCAATATCAAAACAACAACCCAATCAAGAAATGGACAGAAGACCTAAAGAGACATTTCTCCAAAGACAGATGGCCAACGGGCACATGGAAAGATGCTTAACATCACCAATTATTAGAGAAATGCAAATCAAAACAACAATGAATTATCACCTCACACCAGTCAGAAAGGCCATCATCAAACAATCTGTGAATAATACGTGCTGAAGAGGCATGGAGAAAAGGGAACCCTTCTGCACAGTTGGTGGGACTGGGTACTGGTGCAGCTACAATGGGAAGGTTCCTCAACAAACTAAAAATAGTTAGGACAGGCTCTGGACTAAAAATAGAACCACCATGTGATCCAGCAATCTCGCCTCTTGGCATTTATCTGGAAAAGACAAAACCTCTAAATCCCAAAGACATATGCACCCCAGTGTTCACTGCAACACTATTTACAATCACCAAAACACAGAAGCAACCTAAATGTCCTCTGACAGATGAAGGGATGAAGAGTATGTGGTATATAGACACAATTAAATGTTACTCAGCCATGAAAATGAATGAAATAATGCCATCTGCAGCAACATGGCTGGACCTAGAAATGATCATACTAAGTCAGACAGAAAAAGAAAATATCATATGATATCACTTATATCTGAAATCTAAAAAAATACAAATGAACTTATTTACAGAAATATACTCACAGATATAGAAAACAAAATTACGGTTACCAAAGGGAAAAAAAGGGGGGGGGATAAATTAATAGTACGGGATTAATAAACACACTGCTATACATAAGATAGCTAAGCAATAAAGATTAACTGTATAGCACAGGGAACTATATCCAATATCTTATAATAGCCTATATGGAAAAATATTCTAAAAAAGAAATACACATATATATATATATAAATATATGAATCACTTTCTTATATACCTGAAGCCTGAAGCTAACACAATAATAAAAATCAACTATACTTCATATAAAGAATAGGGTAGATATAACACAGAACAATTATCCTTTGTTAAAAGCAAATATCAGTGTACTCTATGTATGGGAAAAAAGGAAATCTTTGAAATGTAAATATTTCAATGGACTATATAGGAATGAGACTACAGAAAAATTCAAATATCAAATTCTGTTTTCCTTAATTTGCACAGATTCTAAGATAAATTAACAAAAACATCTAAAGTTTACTTTTATCCTATTTAAGGAAACTTATGAGGAAATGGTAACCCATTCCACTATTCTTGCCAAAAAATCCCATAGACAGAGGAGCCTGGCAGGCTACAGTCCGTGGGGTAACAAAAGTTGGATATGACTGAGCAATTGAGCATACACACACATTAAGGTAAATTAGTTGCTGTATATTGTATTCCTTTGTTTATTATATTTTAATAAACACATTTTAAACTAATTTAGAGTATCCTGGGGTCCTAAATTCGGAAAAGGCAATGGCACCCCACTCCAGTTCCCTTGCCTGGAAAATGCCATGGATGCAGGAGCCTGGTAGGTTGCAGTCTATGGGGTTGCACAGAGTTGGACACGACTGAAGCGACTTAGCTGCAGCAGCAGCAGCAGCAGGGGTCCTAAATTAGACATTAAATTAGCAAATGTTTATTGATTACTATGTTTAAGATCCTATTCTTTTAATTCTAATGGTACTTGTTACATGGAAAACCACCAGGAGTTTGGGTTTTCTCAGCGATTTCCAGGAGGGCGGACTTCATCTTGTATTTTTATATGTTTAGGCATGCCTAAACATCAATTTTAACAGAATCTAATGGGGAGTTTTTCAACGGTGGTAAATATTTGTATGTGTATTTGTTTTATGTGCTATTCTGGTCTCTCCAGATAAATTCTATTTGCTCTAACTCTCTCCACATGAATTTATACTGAGATGCAGTGATAAAATATGGTGATCAGTCATTTTCACTATAAGCTTTTGGAGAAAAAGCAAAACTAACAATGCAAAAAATGAAAAAATAAATATCTAGGTATTTTACAAGAGCTTTTGATTTCATTTATTAAGATACACCTGTGACATAATGCTTCCTTGTCTTCCTTGAGTCCTTTTCTGTAATAGACCACACAGCCAGCTCATACAAAAACACACAGCCTGTTGTATGAAAAGGCACATATCCTCAAGCAGGAGATATTCTGTAAACACTAGTTCATGGAGCCACAGTGCTGACCTCAGCAAACATTCCTGGGGCATCTCTTATGTTACAGGCATTGCTCTACGTGCAGGGGCATGGTCTCTGCCTTCAAGTAGCTGATAGCATACAAGAGAAATGAGATGGACCCAATCATAATAGTGTCACAAATGAACACAGAATATTTAGAAATCAGAGCTCACAGTCACACAGTTGAGCCTTCTGTTAGGAACTTTCTCTCACAGTATTTGGTACATCTGTACTAGGGGCTCCGAAAATACTCTTTTTCCTCCCATCTTCCAATTCTAAGTAGTTCATTACTTAGAATTGAAGTACTTACTTAAAACACTGCTTTCAAGAAACATCTAGAGAAATTTGATGATTTGTGTTTTTTTTTTTTTTTTTTTACTATTTTTCAGTCCCATACAAGATATCATTTTCTTTGTTTATGATATCTCGTTTGGCAATATCATCTTTCTTTGTGCCATCATATTCAAGGACTATTCCAAGGTCGACCAGTTTATTCAAATAACAACAATATTACCTAAGTCTCCGTTTATTCTGCCACTATACTGTCAAGTTTAAAAATCACTCTACTTAGCCAGGCCAGTCTTCCTACAGTTGATCCTTATCTCTTGTCATTCTTCTTTGTACTCATTTCCCTTTTTTTTCCCCCTAATACTTTGCATACATTTAGAAGACCACATTGAGCTTTTGATTCAAGCAGTAGAACTTACCTTTAAAGTCATAATTTACATCAACGCAAGCTTATTACTCGTAGTAAAAGGAATGTGAATGTCCATAAACTCAAAAGATACCAAGCACTCTTATGTTAATAAAACAATTATTCTTTGTTTTTGAACATATGATCTTAGAGGAATATCCACTGCTCAATGCAAGAGGGATTAGCATTTGTAAAAAGGAAAGGATTTCAGTCCTGTCAAGACAGGCCCAACCGACTTTCTTCCTCGCCTACCCTCATCCGCTCAGCGTTTCTAAGTTTCCCTCATTCAGTCTGCACTCAGGGAAGCCAAGGAAAGATCTCCGAGTCTGAATCCAAACATAATCACGAGAGTGTGCCAACAACAAAGTAAAAACAGAACCCTAGCTGTGGAAATCACAACAGCAGTTTCAGGCACGAACATCGAATAGATTCACTGACCTGACGAAATGTCTATCTGGTTCATCTTGGTCTGCGTGACGTTGATGTGAACACCAACTTTGCTCTCAGTGAGGTCAATCTCCACGTTGCCCAGGTTATCTGCAAAATGACTGAAAAGCAGGAGACCATTGGGGTTCCAAGTCCTGAACTGGAAGCTAACCGAAAACAGGTCCTGGTGAAGCCGTCCGGGCACCTCCAGATAACTGGTAGCGTTGAAAAAGACAGGTACGGTGTAAGGCTCCACACACGAGAAACTCAAATTTCCCTGGAAGACAGAAGGGCATGCTTTGAGGAAAATGTAGAATAAAACAAGCACCCATGTAAGACAGCTGACCAAGTGAGAGCTGTACACATTTCAAAGCAGAGCTTGAGCTGTGTGCAATTCCCATGTGCAGTCATGTGACACAGATTCATGTGTCCTTGAAAGGACATGTCCTGGCATGTCCTTTCTGCTGTAGCTAATAGAGTTCAGCAGCTGGCTATCAGACTGAGGGATTCATACAAGCACCTTGCATGATGGATTTGACAGACTGACAGCCTGGTGTAATGGGCTGGCTATGAAATGGATACATCCTGTGTGGTGGGCTTGGGAGTGGACCACTGGGCTTTCTGAAGAAAGCAAAGAGCTGCTTCCTTCTCCCCCACAACTGACGGTATATCAGCTAGAGAAGAGACGCCTCTGTCTTCTTTTGGATGGCCTTGGTCAATTATTTATTAATATATAAATCTAGTCTCACTGGGAATGATGATCTCTTGGTTGCTGTTTATTAAACTAGGATGGGGCAAATATTCTTGAGTCTTATCCCTGTACCTAATATACATGAATTAATATTAACTAGTTAGTCAAAGCTATGGGTTTTGCGGGAGTCATATGGGTATGAGAGATAGACCATAAAGAAAGCTGAGCACCAAAGAATAGGTGCTTTTGAACTGTAGTGATGGAGAAGATTCTTGAGAGTCCCTTGGACTGCAAGGAGATCCAACCAATCCATCCTAAATGAAATCACCCTGAATATTCATTGGAAGGACTGATGCTGAAGTTCCAATACTTTGGCCACCTAATGGGAAGAGCTGACTCATTAGAAAAGACCCTGATGCTGGGAAAGATTGAGGGCAGGAGGAGAAGGGGACGGCAGAAGATGAGATGGTTAGATGGCATCACTGACTCAATGGAGATGAGTTTGAGCAAGCTCTGGGAGATGGTGACGGACAGGGAAGCCTGGCGTGCTGCAGTCTATGGGGTCGCAAAGAGTCAGACAAGACTGAGCAACAGAACAACAGATTATTTTGTTATTCAACGCAAACTCTCATTTACATTCCCATGAAATGTGCATATATCATAATACATTAATGCTTTCAGAAACAGTGACATGAATGTACAAAAGGAAAAGGAAACTGTTAATTGAAGCTTCCTTCTCCCCCTCATGCTTCCTCTATTTGGTACAAAGAAATCTGATTATTCAGATACACTGAATTTTATATTCTAGTATCTAAGTGCCTTCCTTTTAAAGATATGAAAAAAATCTACATTTTTTGCCATCTTTTTTTTTAATTCCACTATACCTTGAGGAATATGATTTGAAGGCATTTTTTTCTTTATTGTTTCCTTAAACACCACCACATACTTATCCCCAGAGGCATAGTTCTTCCATTTTAGTACATTAACCATTTAACCTAAGTTAGGCTGACCCCCCAATTAATATTCAAATTAAATCTGTGCTGCACCGGCATATGCATGCATGCTAAGTCGCTTCAGTCATGTCCAACTCTTTGTGACCCCGTAGACTGCAGCCCTCCAGCCTCCCCTGTCCATGGGGTTCTCCAGGCAAGAATACTGGAGTGGGTCACCATTTCCTCCTCCAGGGGATCTTTCCCACCCAGGGATCAAACCAGCATCTCTTAGGCCTCCTGCATTGGCAGGCAGGTTCTTTGCCACTAGGGCCACCTCGGAAGCCCTGTATCTTCACAGATGATTAGATGACTGTTTTTAAAGGCTTACATTTCCCGATGAAAAGAGCTGCTTATGCACAAAAACTGACATGTCATAACTGACCACTTGCCTGTGTTGTGGAGACTGTCTTCCAGCAAAGTGAAAAGTTCTGAGTGATGGTGCTGATTCTGGAGTCAACATTTACTGAGGAAATGGGTATGTATAAGGAGAACGGTGCAGGATAAGTGCTGAGCCACTTACACAGAAATATTAGCACCCGACATCTTCAAAAGCAATTCTCCTCTGTAAATATTTGCTTTCGTAGAGCAACTTGCCAAATGTCCTGCCTGCCTCTATGCTGCCTAAACCTTTTAATACACATGTTTATTTTTGTTTAAAAGCCTTTTTTGTGTCTGCTCCTTCCATTTTAACAAATGTAATTATAGATAATTCAGGCTTTTTAAAATGTCTTTGTTATTCAGGTTAAAATACCATTTATAAGCAACAATATATTGTAGTAAAAGTTGACTTTGGAATGAGTCTCCAGAGTGCAATTCTCTGTAGTTTGAGAACCTAATGGATACATGTGAGGACCAACTGGGAGGTTTGGGGCAGAAATAACACTTTACTTCTTCTTAAAGGTGTAAATAATGGGAAGGGTATTATGATGATTTGGGTTCTGCATCTTTCTGTCTTAGGGGATAATTTCTGAGGAAACAAAAGGATTCTGATGCCATTTTATCCAAAGCTTAAAATAACATATATACATACATATATATATATATATATACTGCTCTAGATAAGAAATGACACAGCATGGAAAGAGACTATGACCTTGGGACTGTATACTGTGAATCCACAATCTTTGTTTCCCACTCATATGCGTTACCTTGGAAAGTTATTTTTCTAAGTTAAATCTCAGTTTTCATCTACAAAATGTTTATGACAACATCTCCCTTGTAGTATTGCTCTTAGAGTATCATAAAGGTAACAGGTCTCACACAGTACCTTTTACCTATACATGGAGCTATTATTTTTCCCTACAGTCAATATCTTATAAGAACATGTCACCAAAGTTCAATTTTTAACTGTTAGTATAAATTCATCATTAATTTAAGAAAAATAATCAGTAAAAACATTCTACATTCAACTATTATTTTATGAGCTTCACTGGTGACTCAGCGATAAAGAATAAGCCTGTGCAATGCAGGAGACACGGGTTTGATCCCTGGGTCAAGAAAATCCACTAGAGAAGGAAATTACAACCCACTCTAGTATTCTTGCCTGGGAAATCCTATGGATAGAGGAGCCTAGTGGACTACATCCATGGGGTCACAAAGAGTTGGACATGACTTAGAGACTAAACAATAAATTATTTTATAGTTTCTTATATCCAACCAGAACTCCTGTTTATTCACTGGGCATTTTCATTTGTCCCCTCATTTTATGAAAACCCCAGGCTCAAATTTTGGATAACAAATCCATCAAAGTCAGAACATTGTACAAACACTCATGACATTTTCTACTCCCACTGACTTCCAAATACATGGATATCTGGATTCCCAGGATCTTCCCATTGAACTTTGGGACTGAAGAAACTCCTGTTCTTGCAGAACCAGAAGGAACCCACATACCAGATTTATAAGTTTCTGGAGCAAATGGCAACCCACACCAGTGTTCTTGCCTAGAAAATTCCACGGACACAGGAGCCTGGTGGGTTACAGTCCAGGGGTCACAACGAGTCTGACGAGACTGACAGACTATACTTTCACTTTGAAATAGTTCAACTTGGAAACACACACACCAGAGCCAGGACCACTGTGAGTTTCTGAGTCACAGACTTCACTATCCAATCTAATTCATCTTTATTGAATTGCATAATACTTAGTATGTTTAGAGCTTTGACAAGAAGTTTATTTCTTTATATATCTGAGTGAATCAGCTTTGGAAACATGAAAAAAACTAATAAAGCTCCTGGCTTTTAAAATTTTTAAATACTGAATTACATCATCATCAAGAAATGTAGTACTCTATACAATGTGTCATTTGGAAACACGAGGCTGCTGATTTAAGGGCTGCTGAAGATGGTGACTGCAGCCATGAAATTAAAAGATGCTTACTCCTTGGAAGGAAAGTTATGACCAACCTAGATAGCATATTCAAAAGCAGAGACATTACTTTGCCAGCAAAGGTTCATCTAATCAAGGCTGTGGTTTTTTCAGTGGTCATGTATGGATGTGAGAGTTGGACTGTGAAGAAGGCTGAGCGCCGAAGAATTGATGCTTTTGAACTGTGGTGTTGGAGAAGACTCTTGAGAGTCCCTTGGACTGCAAGGAGATCCAACCAGTCCATTCTGAAGGAGATCAGCCCTGGGATTTCTTTGGAAGGAATGATGCTAAAGCTGAAACTCCAGTACTTTGGCCACCTCATGCAAAGAGTTGACTCATTGGAAAAGACTCTGATGCTGGGAGGGATTGGGGGCAGGAGGAGAAGGGGATGACAGAGGATGAGATGGCTGGATGGCATCACTGACTCGATGGACGTGAGTCTGGGTGAACTCTGGGAGTTGGTGATGGACAGGGAGGCCTGGTGTGCTGTGATTCATGGGATTGCAGAGTTGGACACGACTGAGAGACTTAACTGAGCTGAACTGAACTGTACAGTTGGGATGATTGTCCTTCTGTAATGGGAAATCTAGAAACTCCGGGGCTAAAATTCCAGGCCCCATCTGAAGCAGATTTACTATTTATAGTAATTTTAACTCAAAAATCAGTATCTAGTCTTAGAATACATTCAGTATCTCCATATTTTCAGGTACCTCTAAAGTTAGTTTTATATAGTGGAGCCCACAAGCCTAATAACAAATGCTATGATACTGTTGTCTATTAACAGTCCAGACAAAACAAAATTTCTTTGATTTTTCTAGGAACTGATATTATGGGGGTGGAAAATCTTACCACATTTGAGGGCTCCAGTTTCTTCCTTCTTGCCAGATCTGTTATGTTGATGCCATTGTAGTTGATGCTTTCCATGCAGCCTTTGAAGTTCTTTCTACTGCTGGAACTTGGTTTTCCAGAGAAAGGTATGCCTCCGAAGGTTATCTTTGAGAAAAAGATAAAATGTAAACATTCACACTGTATTTGGCTTAGAAAATAAAAACATTTACAATAAATTAGACAAAACTACTAACATAGCCAAAGTCAGCTATCGTAACCTCAGCCAACATATACAGACATTTTTTCTGTATATGACTCTAAAGTCTGTTGCATATTAAATTATGTTGTTTACTGAAGTATATACTGATTGTATTAATTCTGAAAATTAGATTATAACTTGAGCAAGAAAATAGCAACAACTTCTAAGCATTTTTAATACCTGGACGGTATTTTATCAATTTTCCTGAGAATGTTCTAAAAGATTTCACACAGCAACCATCTTTTATAAATATTAAGCATATATTTTTATGCTTATAGTATCAATAAATGTTACTAGTCATCATGAAATAACCAGAGCTAATATATTAAGTTTATGACTTCAGCCCAAAGGAAGGAATCTTGTATTCACCCTATTTAGACATTGTAGTCTAATGATCACTAGAGTAAAAAAATTGTTAGGCTTATTGTGAATACAGAATATAGTTCCAAAAGTCTCACTGCTATATTGATTAGAAATATCTTTGGGTTTGGAGGTTATAATTTGAGAACTACAGGCTTAAAGATATTATAGGTCTCCTAAATCCTGAGGAATAAGGTCAATGCTCCTTCCTGTGATTTTCAAGCAATTGTTAAAATCACAATAAAAAGAGAACATATGTTTTTCCAGATACCTTTGATCAAATTACATTATTATAACATTAATTTCATATAATAGAAAATTATACTTAATTATGTATTGCCAATAATGACATGTACTGCTAATAGTGAATGAATCTATTAATCATAGCTGTAATATCAAGATATATAATCCAGACATTATATTTCTTTTAAGTAGTATTCAATTACCAGTTTTTCCTACAAAGGTTGGAAAATGAAAGACATCTTTCAATGTCAAAACTTTATATTTGATATCTAAGGCAGAGATCTTTGGGTTTTAGAAGATATGTATTATGCCTCTGTTATACAGTGCTTTTACATTTTAGCTTTTTTAATGTAAATGTTTAAAATTATTTTTAACCGTTTCTTAATTTTTAGTTTACAATGTTGTGTTAATTTCAGGTATACAGCAAAGTGATTCAGTGATATATACATATATGTTCCTTTTCAGATTGTTTTACATTATAGGTTATTGAAAGATATAGAATACAGTTCCCTGGGCTGTACAGTAGGTACTTGTTGTTTATCTATCTTATATACAGCAGTGTGCATATACATTTTAAATTCTTAAACAGTTTTAGGGAAAAAAGCACAAATTAATAATAGTTTATGAGACAACCAAAAAAATTAAAAAACTCACTTAAAATGCAACTAAATGTATTAATAACAGCTGAATATACACTATATATTCAGCTTCCCTGGTGGCGCAGAGGTTAAAGCATCTGCCTGCAATGTGGGAGACCTGGGTTTGATCCCTGGGTTGGGAAGATCCCCTGGAGAAGGAAATGGCAACCCACTCCAGTATTCTTGCCTGGAGAATCCCATGGACGGAGGAACTTGGTGGGCTACAGTCCACGGGTCGCAAAGAGTCGGACACGACTGAGCGACTTCACTTCATACACTATATATAATTTACCTTAGAGTTTAACTATGGGAAGAAAAGAGAAAAACTACGAATAAACACTCAAAAAAGAATCAGGAGTCTACAAAAGGAAAAACAGGGGCATTCTGAAATACATTAGGGAAATATTTTCAAGTGGCACGGAACTGAACTTATTAGGTGCTATATACATATACTTAATATCATAGGTTAGGATTACTGAGACTTTAATGGAGTGTTGAATTTCCTATCCACAATTTATTTTACCAATTTCTGCTCCAGTTGATAGTAATAAAATCTTCCAAGCTTAATGACATGCAGCATCACACTGTGAATAATATTACTAAATACTATTATAGTTGAATGTATTGCTTTATTCCTTCTGGCTGTGCATAGTTTCTTTATTGGGGGACTCTTATTTTCCTTTGGGATGATGACTTAGACACTCCTTACAGTTTCTCTCTTTTCAGCAACCTTCAGCTCATGTCCTATCCTATAGAAGGTAACCTGGTGAAGCATCACAGGCTCAATTTACAAGATTCCTTACAATTAAGAGAAGCGGGTTCAAATCCCAATTTCTAATATAATTCATCATTTGATATAAGGTGGTCACTTCTTCTTTCTTGTTATATGTCCTCATCAATAAAATATTCTCTAATACTGTCATAATTCTCATGGTAAAAAAAATAGCTGCAGTTGTTAGATTAATAATCAGATATTGATATGACTAACATTATTGCTTTATTAATGACACTGTTGTTCAGTGACAACATTGACTCTAAAAAAGAAATGCATTGACCATTTTGTTAGCTGCCAAGAGTTTCGAAAGTGAGACAGGGCTTAACCAGATACCTCTGGGTGTCCTTTCTCCCACCATCTTTAAGAAAATAATACTACTTTTCAGCCGAGCACATGCTCCGCAGCCAATAGATGGCATTCACCAACCTCTTTGAACAAGATTTGGTCTCATGAGATTTAAGCCAAAGGGTTGCGTGTGACTCTAAGAACTATAATTAAAGAAGGGATGGGGGCACAGTGTTCTTCACTCCCTTCCTTCACACTGTCTGGAATGCAAAATGGAAAGTGAGTAGTCAACTTGGAGTGAGTTGCAGAGGGGATGGAGTAGCAGCGGAATAAAAGGAGACTGGGGTCTTGACCATCATGGTGCTGCCTTATGAGCCCAGGGCTAACTGCCTACAGGCCCCTTTTAGGTGAAAGGAATAAACGTGTCTGTTATATGCAGTCTAATTAATTATAACTGATACATGTAGTAATACTACGTATTACTAATAATATGTAGTAATATCTGTTATTCCCTGATGCCTCCTCTCAAACAAGCCATGTGTTACTATTTTCGCTTTATGGCAAGGGAATATGATTCATCCAATGTCACACAACCAGGAAGGGGCATAAAGGGATTTAAACCCAGGCTTAATGGCTCCAATTTGAGCTCATACACTTGATTTTCTCCAAAACTGCATCATGTTGAGATACAAAGGTAGATCCAGATATATTAATGTGCACCATCTGCCAATAATTGCAGTATCTAAGGAAAGTAATTGGATAGCAGCTCTACAAAGGGAAGTAAGCTGAGTCTCTCCTGACTCTCTGTCAATTTAAATTTCTTTCTACGTCTCCCTGACAAATATGTCTCAGGGATTTTAGTCCACAGGTGAGGTTCTCAAACATGGTATTTTATCTAGAAGGGCTCTGAAGTGTTGATGAAACTGCTGACCATATAGGAGGGGTTGTGTGTGCATGAATATTCATAGATTTCACCGCAAATTCAACAGGGACTATGATCCCAAATTTTTAATTCTGTTTTTTTGAAAATTGGAATTGTGTTTGTCCATTGCTAATGTTTTAGGATTTCTCACCTCTTCTAGAATACTTCAAAGTTTATTAATGTAGGAGATAGGTCTGTAGGAGATAGGTCACATAAGCCAAGATTAATACTAATTTAGAGAAGATAGGAAGTCAGAGAATTTTCACATTCTTTGCCTTTCAACAATAATTTTCACTTTACAGAGATGTTTTTTTGGGGGTAATTATTCCCTGATAACCTTAAATTTACTTTAATGTCAATAAAAGTCTCTGTATCAAAGTTTATATTGCATATTCCATTCTAAATTTCTGTTTAGAAATATATGTAATATATTCATATTATTGGACTTCCCTGGTGGCTCAGATGGCAAAGCGTCTGCCTACAATGTGGGAGACCCGGGTTCAATCCCTGGGTCAGCAAGATGTCCTGGAGAAGGCAATGGCAACCCACTCCAGTATTCTTGCCTGGAAAATCCCATGGACGGAGGAGCCTGTAGGCTACAGTCCATGGGGTCGCAAAGAGTAAAATAAAAGTCTCTGTATCAAAGTTTATGTTGCATATTCCATTCTAAATTTCTGTTTAGAAATATATGTAATATATTCATATTACAGAAAATTTAGATTAGAAGCTATTTAAACATATAAGGAAAATAAAAAAAATATAGTTGTAAAACCTGACTTTTCACATACTATTTTATGATAAGCACATTTTATGTTCTAAAAGATTTATGGGTGGATATCAATAATACCACTGACTCAATGGACATGAGTTTGAAAAAATTCCAGAAGATAGTGAAGGAGAGGGATGTTTGGCATGCTGCAGTCCATGGGGTTGCAAAGAGCTGGACATGACTTAGCAACTGAACAACAGCAATGGATAGCACACATATATGTGTATATTTATATATCTGTAATTTCAACAATGGGACCAAGGAACATTGAAATGGCACAGCAAAGTCATAGGGGTGTCCCAGTGATTAACCTGTTTTTACAGAACTTTTATTCCTACTTACGATTTACATTTTTGATGGACACTGTAAAGCTGAATTGCTCTCCAAAAAATTATTTAAGAAAAACTTTATATACCTCTCAGTGTATTATGAGAATATGTATTTTTACCAGACCAATATGATCACTGATTATTTTTAATCTTTAGTCATTTGGAAGGTAAAAAATATCTTTTTATTTAAGAACAATCTCTTTAAAATAGTCTGTATTTTTATTTATTTTATGACATTTATATCTGAGAAAATAGAACTTGTCAAAGGAACTATCTATAGTCATGAATTTATAAATGGTTTAATGTAGGATTTCTTATGCAATGCTTTCTAATAGATACTAGGCAATTATGTATATAACATACTGTATATTATCAAGAACAAGCAATTTATAATTACCAATAAAAAGACTATGACTTAATTTATTCTGGTTTTGTTAAATGGCTCTGATAACATAATAAATGGCCCTTTTCTTCAAATACATGCTACTTTGGTTCCAAGTTTTAAAAAATATTTCAATAACTCATTAACAATTTAAAATTTAATGAAATGACCTATATTAATAAATTAGGTTGTGAAGCTGTAAGTTTTCTTTGGAGAATAAAATGAAAATGGTAGTCTCTTATGATCCTTTGTATTTCTGTGTTGTCTGTTGTGATCTCTCCATTTTCATTTCTAATTTTATTGATTTGATTTTTCTCCCTTTGTTTCTTGATGAGTCTGGCTAATGGTTTGTCAATTTTATTTATCCTTTCAAAGAACCAGCTTTTGGTTTTGTTGATTTTTGCTATGGTCTCTTTTGTTTCTTTTGCATTTATTTCTGCCCTAATTTTTAAGATCTTGAGAAAGAAGAATGGAGCTGGAGGAATCAACCTACCTGACTTCAGGCTCTACTACAAAGCCACAGTCATCAAGACAGTATGGTACTGGCACAAAGACAGAAATATAGATCAATGGAACAAAATAGAAAGCCCAGAGATAAATCCACGCACATATGGACACCTTATCTTTGACAAAGGAGGCAAGAATATACAATGGATTAAAGACAATCTCTTTAACAAGTGGTGCTGGGAAATCTGGTCAACCACTTGTAAAAGAATGAAACTAGAACACTTTCTAACACCATACACAAAAATAAACTCAAAATGGATTAAAGATCTCAACGTAAGACCAGAAACTATAAAACTCCTAGAGGAGAACATAGGCAAAACACTCTCTGACATACATCACAGCAGGATCCTCTATGACCCACCTCCCAGAATATTGGAAATAAAAGCAAAAATAAACAAATGGGACCTAATTAACCTTAAAAGCTTCTGCACATCAAAGGAAACTATTAGCAAGGTGAAAAGACAGCCTTCAGAATGGGAGAAGATAATAGCAAATGAAGCAACTGACAAACAACTAATCTCGAGAATATACAAGCAACTCCTACAGCTCAACTCCAGAAAAATAAATGACCCAATCAAAAAATGGGCCAAAGAACTAAATAGACATTTCTCCAAAGAAGACATACACATGGCTAACAAACACATAAAAAGATGCTCAACATTACTCATTATCAGAGAAATGCAAATCAAAACCACTATGAGATACCATTTCACGCCAGTCAGAATGGCTGCGATCCAACAGTCTACAAGTAATAAATGCTGGAGAGGGTGTGGAGAAAAGGGAACCCTCTTACACTGTTGGTGGGAATGCAAACTAGTACAGCCACTATGGAGAACAGTATGGAGATTCCTTAAAAAACTGGAAATAGAACTGCCTTATGATCCAGCAATCCCACTGCTGGGCATACACACTGAGGAAACCAGAAGGGAAAGAGACACAAGTACCCCAATGTTCATCGCAGCACTGTTTATAATAGCCAGGACATGGAAGCAACCTAGATGTCCATCAGCAGATGAATGGATAAGAAAGCTGTGGTACATATACACAATGGAGTACTACTCAGCCATTAAAAAGAATACATTTGAATCAGTTCTAATGAGGTGGATGAAACTGGAGCCTATTATACAGAGTGAAGTAAGCCAGAAAGAAAAACACCAATACAGTATACTAACGCATATATATGGAATTTAGAAAGATGGTAACAATAACCCTGTGTACGAGACAGCAAAAGAGACACTGATGTATAGAACAGTCTTATGGACTCTGTGGGAGAGGGAGAGGGTGGGAAGATTTGGGAGAATGGCATTGAAACATGTAAAATATCATGTATGAAATGAGTTGCCAGTCCAGGTTCGATGCATGATACTGGATGCTTGGGGCTGGTGCACTGGGACGACCCAGAGGGATGGAATGGGGAGGGAGGAGGGAGGAGGGTTCAGGATGGAGAACACATGTATACCTGTGGCAGATTCATTTTGATATTTGGCAAAACTAATACAGTTATGTAAAGTTTAAAAATAAAATAAAATTAAAAAAAATAAATAAAATAAAATAAAAAAAAAAGAAAATGGTATATGAAGGTATATAATTAATAATAATTCAACAAGACAGCATAAAACCGAAGCAGTCACTTGATGCATGACAATTTACACAGCCTCAGGTTTACCTCATAGTCCAAATCCAGGTAGTCGAACTCCCCATTGGTGCGGAAGTGCTGTGTGCTTCTGTCCAGGGTGAGGTTGATGCTCCGGCCCTGGCGCTCAATGACCACAGAGTGCCAGTGGTGATCATCCAGCAGGCTTCCTGTCATCACGGACGTGTGGCCGTATATGGGGCCAAGCTGGTTGCTTCCTGAATCACGTGAATGGAAAAGGAACCAGGTAAAGACACTAGAACTCAAAAAAAAAAAAAAAAAAAAAAAAAGACCCCAGAACTCTATGTCATCTACTACACCATGGGCAGACATTTTTATGGCATCTGTCTATTGTAGTTTACATAGGACATGATACTTAAAAATAGTGGCATGTTCAAACTACATAAAAGCTATTAAAGATGGAAAAATCTCTGTTCCCTTAAAAACCATGAGCAAAACTAATACAGTTATGTAAAGTTTAAAAATAAAATAAAATTAAAAAAAAAAAAAACCATGAGCTTTATTATTTTTTTTTTTTTCAATTACTGAGCCATGAATTCTGCTAAGTTTGGTATATTCCTTATGAAGTCAGTGCCCAATGGGCTCTGCAGTCAGAGTCCCTGGATTCTGATGCTATTCCACCACCGGCTTGCTCCATGATCCTGGCCAAGGTGACTGCTCTCTGAGCCTCTCTTTGGTCATATGTAAAAAGGGAAAAATAATAGTACCTGCTTTACAAAGTTGCTGTGAGGATTAAATTAATCCATACAAGCAAAGAACTTATTTGCTGACATACAGTGAATGTTCATTAAAAGTTACCTGTTAATTTTTATTATTGTTGTTATTATTATTATTATTTTTGGTCAAGAAAATACAATATGACAAATATTTTCTGATTCCTAAAGCCATAATCTTAAGCAAAACATAATATTTAATGTCATGGAAAATTCACTCAAGTTATACTTTAAAATAAAAATCTGCAAAATTACATATGTAGCATTAGTTCAGTTTTGAAATAAGATCTCCATAGCAACAGGACTATAAATAAGAGTGGAAGATTGTGAAAGTCTGAAATATTTATTAAGGTCATCTCTGGATGATGTTTACATATTTTATACCATTTTCTATTTTGTCTAATCAAGCATTACTTTTTATGGTCAGGCAAAACTAAACGCTATAAAATAGACTATTGCTTCAGAATAAATAGCATAATAGAAATAAAATAAACATACAATTGACTGAAGAATTATTTCCTTTTTTCACATTTATGATGCTAATACACCTATACCTGACATTTTCTATGGGTCTCCTATATGATTTTTTTTTCCTTTTGGTGATGAAATCAAATGTTTCCCTGTGACTGTGATTATGAGTGTGTACATAGATAGGGATGGGAGAGGAAGAAAGAAAAGAAAGAATAAGTGTAAGTGAAAGAATACATTCAGTTCTATTACACTAAATATTTAGACTAGAAGACTAAGCAGTATCTAGATGTGCCTGTATTAAGGAAATAGCATTAAAACTGAGAGTGGATATCTGAATGGATGTGTTTCCATGGTTGTCATAAATTTGTCAATAATACTCTATGTAAATTGCTTTCCAATGACATGGTAATGATCTTTTTGTATGAGGCCATATGATCAGTTCTTGTTTCAGAATAGTAACATCACACTCTTACAAGGCCCAGCGGCTTTTAAAGGCTACTCTGTGTATTTCACTTTAAAAAAAAAAAGGAGAGAAGTTTGAAAAAATAAATTACTTTAGATATGATCCAATTTTATAAAGAATTAATATGTAAAGCATTAATCACTCTTTTCCACCACTAAAAATAGCGTGGTCTAGTTCTTCCAGACATTTTTTAAAATTATATAAATATAATCATATAATTCATATACATATAAAATATTGATATAACATTTATAATTTGCCTACTGTTTTAATTTAATGCCTGTCACATTCCCCAAATTATTTAACACATACCAATGTATTTGTATGTGTTAATTTTTTTTCTTTCAATATTTGTTATTGTAACTAATATCACAAAGTATACATTCTTGGACAGAAATTCTAGAGCTGTTTCTTATTATTTCTTTATGATTACAAAATATATAGAAAATTAAAATATCTGAAGATATATTATTAAATTGTTTTCTTGAAATATTTTTAGGACAAAGAATCCTTTTTATTGCATAACATACCGATACAGATATTGTTATTTTTAAAATTTATTTACTTGCTTGAAAAAATTGGAATCATTATTTTATTGTACATTTCTTTCATAGATAGCTTGATTGAGCATTTGGTGTTTATAGACTATTTATAATTTTTCTTCAATGAGTTTTCCTTACATTCAGTTCAGTTCAGTTCAGTTCAGTTGCTCAGTCTTCTCCTAAAGTCTTAGTACAGTTATAGAGTGGAATGAATTTTCATTCAAGAATGACATTAAACTTCTCTATTTGAATTCTCCCAGGTTTTGGCATGCATTTTTGTTTTACAATTTTAATATAAAAATTTAAATATCTTTGTATATTTTTAAAATCAGCTTTCTTGGACAGTTTTCTTATTATGGAAGCTATTTTTTCTATCAGATAAGATTTTGAACATGAAAGTTTTATAATGAAGAATAATCTTGTAGATACTATATTAAGTATTATCAACTGAAAAAAACTAACTGAAGTTGTATTTTTTAGTATACTACTGATTTTCAATGTAATAAAAGTTAATATATGGGAAACAAGCCATATTTAAGAAAGTTAGAACCATGTTGATAAGAAAATCAAGCAGGCAGAATCTCTTTGTGTTCTAATTTTCAGTTTTATAGCTTTCTATTGGGATGCATTTAACATGCAAATTTTAGTTATTGATATAATTTAGATTACAAAATCTTTATAGAATCCTAAAATCACTAAACATAAACATATGGAATATATGATGCCCTTCAAACAACTCTTGAATAAATTCTGAAAGTTTTAGGCCAGCAAGAAGAGGATAGATACATTATTGATTTGCATAAATTGTAACGCTGAATGTCAGTATCTGTCTTGTGGACCTTCCCTTTAGTTTTAAGTAAATCTTAACTACATTATCAACATACAAACATGTATTAGGCTTGTCCATTTAGAAACAACAACAAAAGCCTAAAACAAAATAGTACCTCCTTTGAGTTTCATCTCATTCTCTAATCAGCATATTATTTCTCTGATTCCTTTATTTCTAGTTGATTATAGTTAAAATAGTCATTTGCACCCTTTTTATCTTTTCTTAACTGATGACAATAAAACTACTATTCTTTATATTTTAATGAGAGTATATCAACAGTAACTACTATGTTGCCAGTGACCTCACTTTTCTGTTTCAAATGACATTTTAGGTGACTTCGACACAGTAGACCAGAGAGGACAGCCTCTTCTTCCCTGGGCTCTGTGATGCCATATACTCATTTTTCCCCCTATTCACTGTCTTTTCTCCTCCGGCATCATGAGTAGCACCTTCTCCTGGCAATATCACACACGGAACTCCCTAATAGAATCTCAACTTTGATGACTATCAGGCAGCAAAAATGCACCATGTCCCAACAGATCTCTAGACTTTCTCTATTGGAAGGAATTAGTACTCCTCCGTTAGAAGAAACTGAAGAGAAAATAAGGCTTTCTGTATTTCTATAAATGGTACAAATGTCTATTTGGAACTCAAGCCATACCCTAGGGTCATTCTTTATATGTTCCCTTTCTTTTTTACTCCATACTCCATTAATTACAAACCATACTAACTTTACAACCAAAACCATCTCCCAGGTGAGTCTATTTTTCTACATCTCCCCTGAAAGCCACCTATGCAAGCAGTGGTCATCTCTCAGTTACACCAAGCAGAAGTCCAGCTGTGACTCATGTTAATGAAAGCATTTTCTCTTACAGAAGTCTCAGTACCTTTCTAAAAATAAGATCATGAGGCCATATAGTTTAAAGTCTACCAACAGCTTCCCATTCTTAAAATAACATCTAATTTCATCTTCTATCCTATGAATACCCATACTAGCCTCCTCATCTTGTTCCTTGGGCAGATTGGGTCTTAGTTTCTCATGATTCTTTCTCAACTGCTTTGTCCCAGATATTTTCAGGGCTTGTTTTTGTCATCACTGAAACCTCATCATGAATATCTTCTTGGAGAGGACTTTCCTCACTACATATTCTAATATTTACCCCCTTGCCTATACAGTATCCTTTATCACATCAAGCTTATTTAATTGATTTCATACTACTCATCAGTATTTGAGGTCATTTCTTCTGATTTAGTTGTTTTAAAATAATAGATAATACAGTGTCCAGCTGAATGCCAAATGCTAATATTGTAACTGCATAGAACAGGTGTTGATAACATATTTACAAATGAGTATGTATATAAATATATATCAAGCACTATGAATTAAAAATGAATTGACAACAACATAATGTGAACTCTTTTTATAATTTACATTTTAAGGATTAAAGACCATTAGCATTTAACTAACAGGAATACCAATAAATGGAAGGAATGGTGTCAAAAATCAGAACATACCTAGGTTTAAACTGAAGACCAGCTTGGCTTTTTTGAGTTCCAAAGTAATATAATCCCCTTGCTGTCCTTCCCCGTGTAAGATTACCCCTTCACTTTCAGAAGTTTTAAATTTCAAGGCAATGACATCTTTCAGCGTTTTCATCTTCTTGTTTCTGAATCTATATGGTAACACAACATGGCCATCGAAGTTGATAACATCAGCCCCTAAAAGAAGAAGAAATAAATAACATTTTAGTTTTGTTATTGAATGTTGACCTTCAGTGTGAAGTATATCTTCTTCCAATGGGTGTCTGCACTGAATAAATGACAAAAAAAGGGTTTTTTTCTTGAAAACTCTTTAGTCCTGGGTTCTTCTTCTCTTTCTATTTTTGTTTTATTCTGTGTCTTGAAGTGGATTTTATGGAAAGGACTCATACAGAATGATGATAGAAAACCCTTAACAATTTAAAACTCTTTCTTCAACTGTCATACTAATAACATAAGTTCCATCAATGACTTATATGCTTCAAAATTTTGACTTAGAAATTTGGAGTTTACCGGAAAAGTAAAACTGTTAATCCCTGAGATATTATGAGACTTTAATATTTTCCTTCTTAAATGAGGCTAAGTGTTCATGATTTTAAATATATATTTTGTTAATAAGTTTTCTTTTCTATGACATAATAATAAAGGATCTTAGAAGGCAGAGTTTGTTGTATACTCATTTTCTAATATTTTTTACATTCTAATACATTTTCAGTAAACTTTATGGTAGTAACTAGAGTTTATAGTGAATTGAGCTTTAACTTGCTTTATCCCTTGCTCTTAGGGTTCACGTCTATTTCAAATTCCTTATTAACCCCTTGCCTTTCCAATAGAGAAGTGTGTTGCCCATGTTCTCAACTACTCTGAAAAAAAGACAGTCTCACCCATATGTGATTAGAAGAACACAAATCTAATCTATGCTGTGAGTAGATGTTATTTGATCTTAAGGAATTTCATTGAAAACATGAAATTATATAAACTTTAACAAAGTATGAACAACTTTTTCCCACCCTCAGAAACAGAGGATAGTGGGCAACAGTATAGTAACTGTTTCTTATTCACACCAGGAAAAGAAAATGAAATGGTCTTATTTATTATGCACTGTTGCTTCATGGGTTGCCAACCCACAGAATGGGTCAGTGATGAACTGCAATAATCCAGATCAAATTTTAAGTACAAACAAGAATCTTAGTCACCCTAATCAGACCTTTTTCAATAAGAATACTTTTAGCTTTTAAAGTTGTAAAAAAACCGAGTCACATTGGCTCTAAAAATGATGATGGTATGTGTGTTCAGTCGTGTCCAGCTCTTTCCAACAATACGGACAACAGCCCAGCAGGCTCCTCTTGCCCTTTCCAGGCAAGAAGCTGGTAGAGCAGGTTGCCGTTTCCGCCTCCAGAGGATCTTCCCAACCCAGGGATGGAGTCCGTGTCTCTTGGTCAAACCTAGTCACACTGGAAACCTAATCACATTCAATAGCTCTAATTATCTCAGGATTATAAGCCAGGATGAAGCCTGCCTCTAGTTTGGGGTAAGATTGTGCCAGAGAACCCAGACAGAGAGACACTGGAGAAAAACTAACAGCAAGTGGAAAACCTGGCATAAATATCTTCTTATCACACATCCTAGTTCTCTTGTTAGCTTCAATCAGTCTGGGGAATATTTTGGATCCTGGTAACAGTAACAATAGCCAGCTACATCATGGTGGTGAAGGTGCGGAGCTACCAGAGGTTATATTCACTCTTTTTTCTGTGCGGTATTTGCCAGCATAAGTTTTGCTCTTAACTAATGCCATAAAGTGAACTGTCACAAATCCACTTATTTCAAATATTGCTTAAAAGTATCTCTAAGTTTTCCCTTCAAATCAATAGACTTTGAATATTTTAAAAATATGATATATCTTGTTAGCAAAAACATTTCTGACTTTAAGTGACAGTTCAGAGAATCATTGCATTCTAAAAAGTTCACAGGGAAAAACATAACTTGGAACTTTGTTTTAATTCTCACAGTCAATTATTTACTATAAGACTTTATACAGTCATAAAAAGACTTTCTTAATCAACGGAATTCTGTTCTGAGACTGTGAATCACAGAGGTTTATTTTACTATGGAGGAAAAAAAGCAGACATTAAATTTTGGCTTCTGCTAACACTGCAAAGCCAATTAGATTTTAGCTTAATCATCTATACTGTCACAGCTGAATTCCAATTGCACTATCTTTATCATCTGTGATGAGAGATAAAACAGAGAAAAAGTGGAATCTGATTATCAGATCCCAGGTTGAATTTATAATCCAGCAGTTGGCAGAAATTACTTTTTGTCTTGCAAAGTGCATAAACAAAAAAGTCAGAAGGAGGGAGTAAATTCTGAATCCCAGAAAGTAATTCTGCAGTCAGTTTCATATCAGTTGACAGTTGAATAACAGACACATCATCATTTTATATACCTCCAATATATATTAATTGACAACAAACATTCCCCATTCATCTCTTAGGAAGTAAATGTTCCCAGAGCTTAGACAGAGGAAGGAATTCACCCCTCCCGTGTTTTCTCCTAACTCAAAATCTACATTCAGTTTTGGGCACAGAATAGTGATTTATACAAGTGTTGATGCCTTTCTTCCTTAGTTTTATGCAAATGAAAAAAGTGACAGGAAGGACGAGCATGTTTTTCCCTTCAGACAGTCCTAGGATAATAACAAAAACATGAAGAAATGTTATTCATGAGGATCAAATCTCATCTTACAGGTGGTCATTGGTCAGCTGAAAAACATATAGTACTCTCTGAGCCAGGTCTCTCACCTTACCACATCCAAGCTGTTCTTCCAGGAATGGGTTAAATGCTTGCACAAAGTTAGCCTATGGATGTGAACTCAGAGTTGGCTTTGAAACTACAAATTCCCAGAAGTAATCTATGGTATATAATTTATACATAAACATACACCATATACTTTTAAGAGTCTCCGAGATATTGTAAAAATCTATCAGAGTTTAGTTATTTTTCCTACAACATACATTACAATTTCATTTGACATCTAATAATACATTGTGCTTATTTTGGGATAAGCCACACTTTTCCCCCTATTACCCTGATTGCTTTTCACTCCTTAGAATAAAGTTTTCTCTGCAGTGATTAAACGTGTGGTTGAGCTGTTTAAGCAATCTGAGCTACAGTATGGCTAGTCAAAAAGTGAATGCAAAATCAGAGTGCCTCCATGATTTTGTTTCTAACAATAACTCAGAGAGGTTGGAGTGTGTCCAATTCATCAAATCATCATAGTAGAGAAAGCTTTTTCTTTTTTAATTTCATTGTTACTTACCCTTCAGTTTCTCTGAGTTTGTACATACTCAGATGAGATATTTTGGAAAAGTGTTTTTCATCTAAAGATTTTACGATTTTAAAAAGCGCCCTTGCTAATTTTTACTACAAATGTAATATATGTTTATTGTTAAAAAAGAAATTAAACAACATTCTTAAACAATAAGAAATAAAACAATACATTTCCACAGAATGTAGAAAGTGAATCCCCAAAACAAGAGATCAGCAGTGTTAAGTGGGTGACAGGTTGGTGCATCTTTCTGGATTTTCTCTCTCTCGCTCTCTCTAATGTATGGAATGATCTATATATTATTCCATATACGTGAGTGTGCGTGTGTGTGTATTTAGAGAGAGGGTGGGGAAGGGAAAGAGCAAGGAGAATGTAGTTTCATTTAATCATGGTTCAAAATGTGTTCCTGACAATGTGTTTATAATGTGCAAACCTGAACGTTTTAGTAAATTAATATATTTTAATGATCTTCATGCAGCAAGGTACTTAGAATAAGGTAAGAATGTATATAACTTGAAATAGAATTTATCTATTTAGTTGAAAAAATTAAAATGTATTTGTGTACAGCACCACAAAGTAAACAAATACTTGGAAAATACTTTTGTTTTCCTGTTTCCTCTTAAATATTTCCTGATAGAAAACTTAGAATAATAGGAAGATTTAAACAAGAAAAATAAAGGGACGATTCTATTTTCATGAAATATCCACTTACATTTATGATTATTTTAATTTGTATATATGCAGTTTGGACAAGGAAATGGCAACCAACTCCAGTATTCTTGCCTGGAAAATCCCATGGACAGAGGAGCTTGGTGGGTGACAATTAGATACACAGAAGGATCATAGTCCATATAGTTTTGTTACTGAACACTATGTTTATTTTTTTTTTAATCTCATTGTTTTCTTCCAAATCAGGATTTTAATTCGCTAAAAATATATGATCATTTGGAGGTCTGATTTCTTCAATGAGAATCTGTTTTACAGTTTTCTTTTTAATACACTTTTTATTTTAGAATAATTTTTGATTTAAAGAAAAGTTGCAAAGATACAATGGTGAGTTCCTACACACTCTCCACCCAACTTCCCCTAACATTAACATTTTATATAACTGAGTACATTTGTGAAGTCTAAGGCATAACTTGGTTGTTGTGATTTAGTCACTAAGTCATATCTGACACTTTTGTGACCCCATGGACTGTAGCCTACTAGGTTTGTCTGTTCACGAGATTTCCCAGGCAAGAATACTGGAATGGGTTGCCATTTCCTTCTCTAGGGGATCTTCCTGACCCAGGGATCAAAGTCACATCTCCTGCATCACAGGCGGATTCTTTATGACTCAGCCACTGGAGAAGCCCCAAGACGTAAGTTAAGTATATCATTATTCACTGAAATATACACTATATTTGGATTTCACCAGTTGTCACAAATTTGTTTGTTTGCTTTTCCTATTCCATGATCCAGTCCAGGATCTCACATTTCATTTTTGTTATCATCCAAAGTAGTGACTGACTCTTTGCAACCCCATGGACAGCAGCACACCAGGCTTTCCTGTCCTTCCTATCTCCTGGAGTTTGCTCAAACTCATTGAGTTGGTGATGCCATCCAACCAACTCATCCTCTGTTGCCCCCATCTCCTAATGCCTTCAATCTTTCCCAGCATCAGGGTCTTTTCCAATGAGTTGTCTCTCTTCGCATCAGGTGGCCAACATATAGGAGCTTCAGCTTCAGCATCAGTCCTTCCAGTGAATATTCAGGGTTGATGTCCTTTAGGGTTGACTGGATTGACCTCCTTGCTGTCCAGGGAACTCAAGAATCTTCTCCAGCACCACGATTTGAGAACATCAATTCTTTGGCACTCATCCTTCTTTACGGTCCAGCTCTCACATTACTTAGCTTCCTGAAACTCCTCCAATCTGTGATATTTCCTCAGTCGTTCTTTGTCTTTCACATCTTTGACACTTTAGAAGAGTACTGGTCAGGTTATATTTTGCAGAATCCTTCTCAGTCAGGCTTGGTCTGTAGTTTTCTTAGGACAAGACTGGTATTGTTTGGGGAAAAAAGCCTGGAGTTGGCGTGTCTTCATCACTCCCTATCCGGCGAGGCGCAATGGCAACATGACTTTCCAGAAGTGATACTGATCAAGGTGATGTCTGCCATGCTTCTTCACTCTAAAGTGACTATTTTCCCCTTTCCATACTTCATTCTGTGGAAGCGAGTCACCAAGTCCAGCCTACGTTTCAGGTGAGGAGAATTAAGTTCCACCTCCTGGAGTGGGGCGTTTATCTACATATATTACTTAGAATTCTTCTGTAAGGAAGATTTCTTATATTTATTCATTCATTCCAATACTTTGGCCACCTGATGTGAAGAGCTGTCTCACTAGGAGAGACCCTGATGTTAGGAAAAATTCAGGGCAAGAGGAGAGGAGGTTAATGGAGGATGAGATGGTTGGATGGCATCACTGACTCGATGGACATGAGTTTGAGCAAACTCCAGGAGATAGTGAAGGACAGGGAAGCCTGGTATGCTGCAGTCCCTGGGGTCAGAAAAAGTCAGACATGACTTATTAGCGATTGACAACAATGATTCATTCATTCAAACATGTATTTATATAATTATGGGACTGTGCATGTTTATTTCTTCTTTGACTTTAATTCAATACTTGCTCAAATGGTCCCATGTTTTTAGCCACTGGGAACTCTTAGAGGTTGGCTCCTTTGTCCATGTATCAGGATTAGCCCCCTGTGGCCCTCTCCTGCCCTTCCCCCTCCTTCTCTTCTTCTTACACGTCAGCCCCCTCCCTCCCCCTTCTCTTCCCCTCCCCACCTCTTCCTCCTCTTCTGAGTCCTCCTCAGCCTCTTGCTTTCTACTTTCTCTTCTCTCTTTCTGCCACTATATGATGCCCTAAGCTCATCTTGCATTTTCTTCTGCCCCAGACCTACAATCAGCCATTTTCCCAAGGAGCCGCCATTTCTTTCACTGTTGCATGGCACTGAGAAGCTTGCAGGTATTTCTTTTTTTACTTTATACATGATACAATTTCTACAAATAAATATAGTTGTCATCATCTACATGATCTATTCTTCCACAAAACAAATATTCAATGAAAAAGAATAAAAACTCATAAACCGTTACCTAGTTATCTATTTCATAAAGATTTGCAATGATTTTGAAGCTTTTTTCATTTTAATCAAATGTTTTTGCATAAACAGCGATTTTTAAAGGCCATAATAATTGCTAATATTTATTTAAGTGATTACTGATTACCACTTAAATACGTTGAAGTGTTTGTTAATATTTGTGTGGTAATGCATAGGGCTTAATATTTTAAAGTAATTTTTGTTTCATTATCATAAAATTAATATGTATTCACTGTAAAAATTTATGTCATATAAAATACAAAAACAATTCAATTTAAATTAGTTACAATCACACCACATAGATAGCAAAATACTTTTTGTACATCTAAGTTATCTCTGGTTTTCTACAAATCCAAACATTTCTATAATGAACATTCTTGCAGTGAGATTCCTGAGCACTGGAATAATTATTTCCTTACTTTCAATTTCCAAAATTCTTAATTAAAGCACTTTAACTGCTTAAAGATATCAGTAGAGATGCATGTTAATGAGTTACTATGAAATCTAACATTATGTAATGTATATAAATAAATACCCAAGTCACATTCAAGAGTTTGAAATGCATCTCTGAAACTAAAGTTGAAAAACACTAGAAGGTGGAATTTGCTTAGTTTTGCCAGCTTTTACATAGATGCAAATCTACATATTCTTTTTAAAATCAGTAGTCAATATTCTAGATATGTTGACCTTTCTTTGCAAAATACCACGTCATCATCTTCATCTCTATATTCACTCACCACCCTTCTTCTTCATAGCATTTATTTCTACCTAACATATTATTTGGAAAAGCTCAATTCTAGGAAAAGATCCTGATGCTGGGAAAGATTAAGGGTAGGAGGAGAATGGCAGTAACAGAGGATGAGATGGTTGGGCAGCATCACCAACTCAATGGACATGAGTTTGAGCAAACTCTGGGAGACAGTGAAGGACAGGGAAGCCTGGCATGCTGCAGTCCATGGGGTTGCAAAGAATCGGATATGACTTGGCAACTGAATAACAACAAAAAAAGCTCAGTACTTAGAACAGTGCCTTCGTCTATATTCATTAAGTATTTGTTAAATGATTGCATATTGTCAACTATATTCAGTGCATTAAAGTATAATAAACACTATTATTTTAAACTTTTTCTTTAACAATTTGAATCATAAGAATGGACAAAATTTCAAGAATCACTCTGATTCACTTTGGTGCCATAACTACTAATATAGCCAAGGTTTCAACTTATAGAGAAAAAAATGGTGATTTTATGCTACATTTTTTGTGGCGGAGGGAAAAAATTCATGCCATTATTTTAAACATTATTTAATGTCTATCTAATTGATAGACATTAACTGGGATAGAACCTTGTCCATCTCATCACATATGCAGACTGTTTCTATTTGATTAATCTCCTTCTTCTAACCTGCTGCCCTTTTCATTCAATATATCTGTGGTTTAAATATAAATAGTTAATAGATTCCAAAAGGTCAATAACAGCTAATTTAGAGTAACAGGAGCAAACGAGCCTTCTTCAAATCCTTTGAAAAATAATCTAGATATAGACTTCAAAAAAATCACTTCTACTTGGGGAAAAATAAAATAAAAACCATAAAGGCTCTTCCAGGAAGGTCAGCATCTCACATTTTGTGCAATATTTCTCTTTAAAATGTGTTGCTTTGCCCTTAAGTGCTTGATAGCTCATGACAGAGCAACAACAATCACATCAGAGGTGCCTGATATCATTTATCCATAACATTTGGACTCTGATATCCACATGGCCTTTCCACAGGCATGTCTAACTCGACTTGCTCAACACATAATTCTTCCTCCAGGCCTTATATCCATTATACAGTCACTCAAGACAGAGCTCTGGGCCTTTCTTTAGCTCCTCCCTGTCTTGGGGACCTACATTCTGTTAGTTCCACGTCTAATGAAATTTAGTACATCCATGTTTTTCAAACACATAGTTGACTTTTTATATGCACTGCCACCAGGTCCCCATCACCTCACATACAGTCCATTGCATTAACATCGTGAATGAGCAACTCCCAGCCTCCAGTTTTATTACCCTTAACTCTATCCTCCATACAGAAGCTAAAAAGATCTTTTGAAATAAACTCTTCTACTGAAAAACTCTTCAGTGTGGCCTGCAAGGCCCTCAGGGATAGAGCTGCGTTCCTGACACTCTTGCGTTTTAGCACCACCTTTCTTCTTGTAAACCTCCTGGATCCTTTGCTAATTTCACCTAATTTAATTTTCCTTTCCTCATGCTAAGTTCCCTTCCTTCAATGAAGAGCTATTTAAAAAAAAAAAAAACTAAATTTATGCTTATTATTGTTTAAGCATCTTCTAAGTTTCAGATAAAGCTTACCTACTAGACAAATTCCCTTGTGTCAACAGCCCTCATCCACAGAGGCTTCCAAGGTGGCTCAGTGGTAAAGAACCTGCCTGCCAATGCAGGAGATGCAGATTCGATCCCTGAGTCAGGACTCTCCCCTAGAGTGGGAAATAGCAACCCACTCCAGTACTCTCTCCTGGAAAATCCCATAGACAGAGGAGCCTGGCGGGCTATGGTCCATGGGGTCACAAAGAGTCAGACATGACTGAACACACACACATCACCCTTAGATATTTATCATACCACTTCTCATATTGAAAGTATCTCTTTATGGATCTGATTTCCTCTGTGGACTTTAAGCTTTTCTAAGGTACAGCTTCCGGATGGATTCTTCTACTTTGTATTTCTTAACACAATAAACACTTTTCTGTTTTTATTTTTTTTTTAACTTATTTACTGTTTGGCTACACCACAGGGAATGTGGGATCTTAGTTCCCTGACCAGGGGTCAAATCCATGACCCCCGCAGTGGAAGCACAACGTCTTGTCTAAACCACGGAACTGCCAGGGAAACCCCGATAAACACTTAAACTGATTTAAACATCACTGATATTTGCGACAACACGCAAAAGTGGAATTCCTCTGTTCCCACCTTCCTTCAAAACCATACCTGGGGCAATGCAGTCTGTTCTCTGAGAGTACCGACTCATATATGTTTTAATGATCGGCACTTATGTCAATACCATAATTGTATATTTCTGATATAAATAAATAACTTAAAACATCAAATGCTTTCATTACACTCATTCTGGAGTTATTTTTAATAAGTCAACATTTAAAGCATTTGACTACAGTATGAGTTTAAATACTATATATATATATATATATAGTATATATATATATATATATATATATAGTATATATATATATATATGTCTTTAAACTGAATGCATTTAAGACAAATGGTCATTTACACACGCAGAGGACATCAGAAAATCAGAGTGATCCACTTGAGAACAGGGTCACAGTTCTGATACATCTAATAATGCAGAGGTAATAAGCAATTTCTGAAAATTATCATTAAACATTAGCATAAAATCTATTTGTAATAAATCCATATTGAAGCTATTCTTATTTATTTTTATAAATCAAAGAGTCAAACAAATTAGACCTGTCTTCTCTGTGATAATATTACTCTTTACTGAAAAGAGCTCTACAGTTTTTTACCATACATAATCTATTTTTCTGCTAAGGAAAATACTATCTATAAGTATCAAACTATAAGACTATTAAACTTTAGAACTATAAGTACTAAATACATCTTCCACTAATGAAGAAAGGAACCAGACATCAAGAAATCTCCCAGAACGTTTCTTAATAAGAATTAGTCTCAACACTTATCTCAGATTTTTTAAAATCATTACTCAGTTAAACTTACTTTTTTTGGTTCCAAGAAAATACTGTTGTCAGTGTTGGATCCAAATTTCATTACTAAATTGGCTAAGGGATGGTAAGTTGATATAGCAATGTGTTTTGAAGCACTGTTTTCCTGGTAATTTATACAATGCTTAGGAAAAGATAGACAATCCACATAAATACAAGGGGAATGGTGAAAGAGGTGTCACATCCTGGAAATTTCTCAGAGCTACCAGGGCTAGCATCCACTTTCCCCTCAGTATTAACCATGTCTTCCATTTTCTGGAGCTTCCCTGGTGGCTCACACAGTAAAGCATCTGCCTACAATGTGGGAGACCAGGGTTCAATCCCTGGGTCGGGAAGGTCTCCTGGAGAAGGAAATGGCAACCCATTCCAGTACTCTTGCCTGGAAAATCCCATGGACGGAGGAACCTGATAGGCTACAGTCCATGGGTTGCAAAGAGTCGGACTTGACTGAGCGACTTCACTCACTCACTTCCGTTTTCTATATGTTAATGTGTTGACATGCAGGGCCCTGCTGATGACTCCAAGAGTGAGCCAGTTCCTAAGGATGTTCTCCAAATACAGACCAACCAGTCAAGAGTCCACAGCCTAGCTATCTCCTCTCTCTGGCTCTTACCCTCCAGGCCACTATCCATCTGCCCTAATCACTCCAGGGTCAGGAACCAAATAACCAGGGACAGGCCCCCTGTCCCAGAGCCTCTGAAATTATTCAAACTAGCCAATCCTTAACCAGCTTACTTGGCCTCACCTATTCCTTCCTGTGGAAACCACAATGAAGGCTTTTTTCCATCCTCCCCCAACCTCTCTGCCCTCCCCATCCCCCCCAGGGTAGACCTGCCCTCTCCTCCTCAGAAGTTTAATAATAAACTACCTTTTCAATGACAGTTGTTTCCTGATATGTTGGCCTTACTATACCTTAAATTTCCAATCAATATACCATATTTCAAGATACCCTTGTTGGCTTTGAAATAAAAGAAAGCGAAACTCACTCAGTCTTGTCTGACTCTGTGACCCCAAGGACTTATACAGTTGGAGGAATTCTCCAGGCCAGAATACTGGAGTGGGTAGCATTTGCCTTCTCCAGGGGATCTTCCCAACCCATGGATCAAACCCAGGTCTCCTGCATTGCAGGTGGATTCTTGACCAGCTGAGCTCAAGGGAAGCTTAAGAATACTAGAGTGGGTAGCCTATCTCTTCTTCTGTGGATCTTCCCAACCCAGGAATCAAACTGGGGTCTCCTGCATTGCAGGCCGATTCTCTACCAACTGAGTATCAGCTTTCCTATATCTCAAATAATCTATATTCCAAAATATTTTCTACAGAAAACCTTTTTACTATAATTAAGAAAAGAAATAGAAAAAATTTGGCCAAACCAAAAAAGAAAAAAAAAATCTTAAGATTATTGGTAAGAGTTATCCCTTAGATCTGAAAAAAAGAGAATTTGAGAAGTCACTAGGAAATTTCTGATGTCAACTAGCATTCACTGAAATATCCTCTACACCCATGTTATTGTACCAAGAAAGTGGGACTACTGAGGAACAGAGGTGAGTTTTATTAAAGAACTAATAGAGGAGCTCCTTTATTAAAAGAAAGTTAAGATTAAGAAAAATCCAGACAGATAGGGGAAGAGCATATGCAGTTTCCTTAAAGAGCTCAGTAGTTCTGCCTGAGTTTGATATATAAGGTTCATGAGTCCTATAAAGGTTTAAATTGGAAGATGAAGGGTCTACTGCTTCATATGGAAGATACGGGCCTAAGTGTTTAATTATGGTGTCCTAAGGGGAAGGCATAGGACCAGCATCTTGGAAAGGTAACCCCTATATTGATGTGGCAGGATTAGCAGGTTAGAAGACAGTGCAGAAGCAGAGAGAGCAAAGACCTCCCCGAGAGCAGCTAACCACCCAATCATGTTGATAAAGGTTAGACACAGCCAGACAATGAAGATAACTATGTCATTAAAGAATGCACATATGGACACCTTATCTTTGACAAAGGAGGCAAGAATATACAATGGATTAAAGACAATCTCTTTAACAAGTGGTGCTGGGAAATCTGGTCAACCACTTGTAAAAGAATGAAACTAGAACACTTTCTAACACCATACACAAAAATAAACTCAAAATGGATTAAAGATCTCAACGTAAGACCAGAAACTATAAAACTCCTAGAGGAGAACATAGGCAAAACACTCTCTGACATACATCACAGCAGGATCCTCTATGACCCACCTCCCAGAATATTGGAAATAAAAGCAAAAATAAACATATGGGACCTAATTAAACTTAAAAGCTTCTGCACATCAAAGGAAACTATTAGCAAGGTGAAAAGACAGCCTTCAGAATGGGAGAAAATAATAGCAAATGAAGCAACTGACAAACAACTAATCTCAAAAATATACAAGCAACTCCTACAGCTCAACTCCAGAAAAATAAATGACCCAATCAAAAAATGGGCCAAAGAACTAAATAGACATTTCTCCAAAGAAGACATACACATGGCTAACAAACACATAAAAAGATGCTCAACATCACTCATTATCAGAGAAATGCAAATCAAAACCACTATGAGATACCATTTCACACCAGTCAGAATGGCTGCGATCCAAAAGTCTACAAGCAATAAATGCTGGAGAGGGTGCGGAGAAAAAGGAACCCTCTTACACTGTTGGTGGGAATGCAAACTAGTACAGCCACTATGGAGAACAGTGTGGAGATTCCTTAAAAAACTGAAAATAGACATGCCTTATGATCCAGCAATCCCACTGCTGGGCATACACACTGAGGAAACCAGAAGGGAAAGAGACACAAGTACCCCAATGTTTATCTCAGCACTGTTTATAATAGCCAGGACATGGAAGCAACCTAGATGTCCATCAACAGATGAATGGATAAGAAAGCTGTGGTACATATACACAATGGAGTACTACTCAGCCATTAAAAAGAACACATTTGAATCAGTTCTAATGAGGTGGATGAAACTGGAGCCTATTATACAGAGTGAAGTAAGCCAGAAAGAAAAACACCAATACAGTATACTAACGCATATGTATGGAATTTAGAAAGATGGTAACAATAACCCTGTGTACGAGACAGCAAAAGAGACACTGATGTATAGAACAGTCTTATGGACTCTGTGGGAGAGGGAGAGGGTGGGAAGATTTGGGAGAATAGCATTGAAACGTGTAATATCATGTATGAAACGAGTTGCCAGTCCAGGTTCAATGCACGATACTGGATGCTTGGGGCTGGTGCACTGGGACGACCCAGAGGGATGGTGTGGGGAGGGAGGAGGGAGGAGGGTTCAGGATGGGGAGCACATGTATACCTGTGGTGGATTCGTTTTGATGTTTGGCAAAACTAATACAGTGTTTCAGGTTTAAAAATAAAATAAAAATAAATTTAAAAAAATAAATAAATAAAGATAAGGAAAACCAAGGAAAAAAAAAAAAAAAGAATGCAAAGCTTTCCGATGATGCATGGTTGATACTCAGAATCTCAAAGCACTTAAGGCTTCTCTAGTGATCGAAGGATTTCAGATGAATATTGTCAACCATGTTTTTCTTGAAAGATATGACAAACCCAACTCCATAAAAGCATTAGGGATTTGAATGGAATTGAGACTTCCCTAAAAACAAACCCAAATGTCAAACATTCTTCTTTGAAATCTGTTATATATATGGATTCACTTATTTTCACCACCTTAATTTTTAGATGGAATCTTTAGATGCCATCTTTAGCTATCACACATTAATGCTTTATCTTATTCAATTCCATATCTTAAAAATTCACATGAATCTAAAAATGTCAACTAAGTATTTTTCCAAACAGTAGACACTTTCCCAACAACTGCAAAGTTTCCTGGACAAGCAGCAATCTGTACTAGGTGACTAGTAAAGACGTCATTTTTATTTATTTTACTTTCTGTACTTTGCTGAAAACCCAATGAATCGGTACAAATGATTTGCACCTACTGGCAAGAGATTGGGACATATGTTTAGAATGTTTTGAGTTTATGCATAGGATGTAGTACATCACAGCTTCATTTTATTTTTGGTTTGATTTCACATACCTTTGGGTGAATCTTTTATCTCAGCCATAAAATAGGATTAATAAAGCTCAGAATGTGCACATGTTGTGACATGATGTGTTCTTTCCTCTCCGTTAGAGCAGTTGGGGCCTGTCTGATGAGATACTAAATGGTACTCCACGGCCCTACCATCAACACACCTCAGTGAATCGGGCATTGGAGGGGATCTGATTCACTGTGAACATGGGTGCCGTCCATTACTCCGTGACACCCACATGTCCACTGAGGCCCCTGTGAGCAGGCTGAATTCATTCATTTCCATAAATGAGCAATGCTTCCACCACTTGTGCAGAGAACCAGTCCTGACAAGGCTAAAATAATTGAAGTGCCTAAAACCAGAACTTCACTGGTCAGATGGACAGCAGTTCACATACATCGGGGCTGCTAGCTTGTAAAACTCGTGTAGCTCCACTGATTTGTGTTCGATTTTCTGACCTTCGAGAGAGATACTGGTAACAGAGACAATGTTCTCCTTGATTAAAAGATGAACACGGAGAAGATGCTAGGTTAACATCAAAGACACTTGGCCCTGCTTGTGGGAAAACAACAGGGAGTATTTGGGATATATTCAGGGTATGGGGGAGGTAGGGTCTCTCCACCTGGGGCAAATAGAAGCTATGCAGCAATTCTGATGTCATTCAAACAATCCATTTCCTAGAAAAGTTAGCAATCCAACATTGTAATGAATCTTCTCACCCTCTATTTTTAAATGTTGAGCAGCTGCCCTGGGGTTGTATTAAGCAGAGACTTCTAGTTAGTACCCTACAGCTAGGTTTTGTTCAGACACACATTCCTATGGGCTTCCCATGTGGCGTTAGTAGTAAAGAACATGACTACCAATGCAGGAGACTGAAGAGATGTGGTCACCTCTGGGTCAGGAAGACATCCTGAAGAAGGATCCTTGCCTGGAGAATCCCATGGATAGAGGAGCCTGGTAGGCTACAGTCCATAGGTTCGCACAGAGTCAGACATGACTGAAGCGATTTAGCATGCACAAATCCCTTTTAACTTGAATACTGTCAAAATATAAGACTAAACAGATCATAATAAGACTGAACAATTAAGTTTATTTTCCATGGTATCATAATTTACCTGTGAATGACCACAGCATGTATTGACAAGGAATTTTATTTCTTAAAAAGCAAATTCCTTGGAAAAGATGTTCAGTTCAGTTCAGTCGCTCAGTCGTGTCTGACTCTTTGCGACCCCATGAATTGCAGCACACCAGGCCTCCCTGTCCCTCACCAACTCCCGGAGTTTACTCAAACCCATGTCCATGGAGTCAGCGATGCCATCCAGCTGTCTCATCCTCTGTCATCCCCTTCTCCTCCTGCCCCCAATCCCTCCCAGCATCAGAGTCTTTTCCAATGAGTCAACTCTTCGCATGAGGTGGCTAAAGTATTGGAGTTTCAGCTTCAACATCAGTCCTTCCAATGAACACCCAGGACTGATCTCCTTTAGGATGGACTGGTTGGATCTCCTTGCAGTCCAAGAGACTCTCAAGAGTCTTCTCCAACACCACAGTTCAAAAGCATCAATTCTTTGGTGCTCAGCTTTCTTCACAGTCCAACTCTCACATCCATACATGACTGCTGGAAAAACCATAGCCCTGACTAGACGGACCTTTGTTGGCAAAGTAATGTCTCTGTTTTTAAATATGCTATCTAGGTTGGTCATAACTTTCCTTCCAAGGAGTAAGTGTCTTCTAATTTCATGGCTGCAATCACCATCTGCAGTGATTTTGGAACCCAGAAAAATAAAGTCTGACACTCTTTCCACTGTTTCTCCATCTATTTCCCATGAAGTGATGGGACCAGATGCCATGATGTTAGTTTTCTGAATGTTGAGCTTTAAGCCAACTTTTTCACTCTCCTCCTTCACTTTCATCAAGAGGCTTTTTAGTTCCTCTTCACTTTCTGCCATAAGGGCAGAAAAGATGTTGCTGCTGCTGCTGCTGCTAAGTCACTTCAGTTGTGTCCGACTCTGTGTGACCCCATAGATGGCAACCCACCAGGCTCTGCTGTCCTTGGGATTCTCCAGGCAAGAACACTGGAGTGGGTTGCCATTTCCTTCTCCAGTGCATGAAAGTGAAAAGTGAAAGTGAAGTCGCTCAGTCGTGTCCGACTCTTCGCGATCCCATGGACTGCAGCCTACCAGGCTCCTCCATCCATGGGATTTTCCAGGCAAGAGTACTGGATAGTGCTAAATGGAGAGTGAATGATTTAAAAAATAATTTTAATGATATTATATGATACAAAGATATAATACTCTATGCTGTGTCAGTAGCTCAGTGACCATCTCTTTGCAACCCCATGGACTGCAGCCCACCAGGCTCCTCTGTTCATGGGATGCTCCAGGCAAGAATACTGGAGTGGGTTGCCATTCCCTTCTCCAGGGGATCTTCCTGACTCAGGGATCGAACCTCATTACAGGCAGATTCCCTGCTGTCTGAGCCACCAGGAAAGCCCAATGCTCTTATTACCACATAACTATAGGCAGATAGTACACTAAATATAGGCGGGAAGGAAAGACAGAAAACACTATAAATCTGAGCTTCTTTACTGATTTACTGGATATATAAGCCTCTACCTAAAAAAGAAACATATATATACATATGTACATATGCATATTTATATGTGTGTGTGAATACGGGCTTCCCAGGTGGTGCTAGTGGTAAGGAACCCACCTGCTAGTGCAAAGACACAGTTTCAATCCCTGGGTTGGGAAGATGCCCTGGAGGAGGGCACAGCAACCCACTCCAACAACCTTGCCTGGAGGATCCTGTGGACAGAGGAGCCTGGCAGGCTACAGCTCACAGATTCACACAGAGCTGGACATGATTGACTCGACTTGGCATGCACGCAATCTATGTTTCCATGCTACTCTCAATTCTTCCCACCTTCTCCTTCCCCGCCGCCCAGTACCCTCCCCACCAGCCCCCATGTCTACAAGTCTGTTCTTTATGGCTGCATCTCCATGCATCCATTTCTTTAAACAGGAAAACAAAGGACTATTTTCAAAGAACCACATATATGACAGTGAAAATATAATCCATAAATATTTAAGTTATCCTATGGAAAATGACAAGGAACCACAGATCTCTTTATAAGTAAAAGTGATGCTACACATGGTATCATTCTACAGATGGACTCCTTTGTTTACTTCTCACTGCTTGGATGTGCATTTATTTCAGCACATGAGACTTTCTTGCAGTTTACAAAGGCCAGTCTCTCCTTCCTCACATGCTTATTGTAACTAAACTCTGTGATTTCCAAGTTTGATTATTAAAATTCAGTAGACACTTTATAAACAGTAAATCCAGTGTTAGCAATACATTAATGTTGAAGGGGTTCAGAACATGCCACCCCAAAACATGCCTCTCTGTATATTGACTATTGTGAACCGAAGGCACTTGAGAAACAGCAGATGCAGGCAGGGCTCTCTGATTGACCTCTTTCTACCAAAAAGCAGGTCCTAACAATTGCAATGAAACAGGCACCCTCGTTGCCCCAGGAAGAGAATTAACAAGATTCTTATCAACAAAGCATGGCAGACAAAGCCAAAGCAGGAGCTGGAAACTTAAAAACCCTATTAAACCCCCTTGCTTTTTAGTTGCTCAGTCGTGTCCAACTCTTTGTAACCCCATGGACTATAGCCCACCAGGCTCCTCTGTTCCATAGGAGTCTCCAGGCAAGATTACTGGAGTGGGTTGCCATTTCCCTCTCCAATTAAAACCCTTTATCTTTGATTAATTTCCCCAAATATTTCCTAATCACTGTCTCAATTAACTGCCCTCCAGCCCAAGCCCTTTGACTTATTACATCATTATCACTTATCATTGTTTAAAAAGGTATTTAAGCTTTTGAGCTTAATTGCTTCCTTGGGTCTTCATTTGCCTTCTGAATGCTAGTGGTAACAAACCCATGTACCTATAAAAGGTATAAAACCCATGTACCTATAAAAGGTATAAAACCCATGTACCTATAAAACCCATGTACCTATAAAACCCATGTACCTATAAAAGCTAACTCAAATGTGTATGCTTTTCTCCTTTTCATCTGTCTCATGCCAGTTTAATCTGCAGGCCCAGCCATAGACTCTAAGAGGGTGGAAGGCAGTTCTTTTCCCAATACATTGTGTAGAATCCAGATTCCTGGGGAAACAAACCACACTCACCATTTACATTTCCCAGAATTTTCCTTGTTTATTCAGCCATTTGATTATTACCCACTTTTTCTGACCTTACTGGAAAAATCCTCTTGAAATCTGCAGTATAAACATACAGACTTTATTGAGTCTACCCTATGGGAAGATTCATCTATTTTCCCTCTAAACCTTAAATTTACTTAAGGCTGTAAATAAACTTGAAGCTGACATTATATTTTAAGAATTTTAGATATTCTTTTGTATAATTTTATTTTATAATTTGTATAATGTTCAATAACATATATTATTGTGTAATTTATACTTTGAATTTATTTTCCTAACATAAATCAAGGGTTTCAGTGGCATTTTCTCTTGATAACAGTTACGCTATTAAAAAATTAGAATTAGAAAAGTTGCAGAATTTTTTAACTTCACAAAGGAGGGGTCATTTTTGAATTCAGGAAACAAAAGGGCAAATGTTACAAATTCACATGAATTTTTGGCAAGATTTTTTGTTGGTTTGGTTTGCCTTGGTTTGGTTTTGAAGAGCTAAAAAGAAAAGAATTTAATTTGGAAATAGGACACATTTTGACACAGTGCCTACACATCCTATTTTCAACTTTCTGCATTTGACATTTTTTACAGTCTAGGTCAATCCTAACAATTTATGCACTTCCCAAGGCATGACAGATATAAGGCTGTTACAAATGCTATTTATAGTAGGTCGGTTAAGTCCTTAAAATGTCAATGGTTGAGTTTCTCTTAATGTAGATCTAGAAGCAAAGCACACATTTTCATTCCAGGGGGATAAAATGCATGCTGTAGTAGGAGATTTATTAGGATGGTGTCACCTTCCTCATGACCCACGAAGTGTGGAGTGGAACCAATACCATCACGACCATCCCAACAGGCTGCAGGTGAACACTAGACCTGAACCCAGAGACCTCAGACCCGACCCTTCTTTATTTGCCCTCAGGGACATCAATTTACCCTCTGGGCCTGTAAAATGAAGGCAGAAAAAAAGTAAGCTCTGAGATTCCCTTCAGCTCCAAAATTAAGCATCTCTTATTATGGTTAACTTGGTCAAGCTTACATTCATTTTTATTTTGGGATTTTAAATCAGGTTCTAGAATGGCAGAATCTGAATTTTAGAAGCACATTCACACTTCCTGACTACTTTAGCACATTATCTCTTGGACATTCTCAAAGAGAATTTTAAAATATAAAATCCATAGATGCTGAAACATTTTATATGTGAATACTATGGCCTGCTATTTACAGAGTGTCAAAATTTGCAAGTTAGATTAGAGTAAAACTGTTATATTATAAACACCATTTATCATTAGCCATATTGTTAATTTAAAAAATAATAAACATTTATTATATGGAGTCTTGTAGAAGTAGAATCTAACAAAATGATTTATGAGATGATAGAATAATAATTAACCTATATTCTTAGTGCCTCAATAATGCTCAAACAAACATAATTAGTAAGATTGAATTATTTTAGGTCTAGAACATGGGGACAAAATTGCTTTTCTCAGTGAATTAAGGGACACATTCATGGCATTAAAGCCCTGGGGCCATTAAGGATGAATGGATGACCTTGAGAAGCATAAGAGTGCTGGCCGCATTCACCTATAATATTTTATGTTTCCTACTCTTTTTGCTATTAGTTAGTCTAGCACCAAAGCACAGATCTTTTAAATGTCAAACAATTCTAACATACACATTTTTTTCTTATATCTCATTAAAGTAAGATCATCTCAAATGGAGGGACTTTAGTGTCTTAAGTGCCACTAACTCTGGTTCACAGTAGCTGGAAGAGTTGACATAGTTTTACTTACACTACCAGGGTTCTAATTTCTGCTCTGTGCCTTTAAGTTATGTGACCTTCAATAAATCACATCTCTAAGCCTCAGTTTTCTTGATTGTCAAAAGGTAAAAGTGACGATGCAGCATTCTTTACAGAACTGTGAAGACTGAATGAGTTAAGGCATGGAAGGTATTAACAGTATCCTTAAAGCAGGATCAGGAAAATTTTAAACTGCTAATAAGCATTAGCTTTTATTGTTACCATATATTAAGTTTTTGCTTAATTGATTTAAACCAGTGAATAATCTGAGTACCTACTTGGTCACATTGACCCAGGCCTGGAAAGAGAAGAAGGTCCTATGGTTACAAGAGCATTAATGGACTTAGGAAAAACTGAGTTCCCTGCTTGGTGATGGAAGGACCCACTCTACTTCCTATTCCATATTTTTTGCTCCCCTCATTTATGTAGCTCATTTTGCTCCCCAGTGAGGAAGGCAGCAAAATATAGAGACATAAAGAGAAATATTCTGTCCCTTCCCTTCACTGCTCTACATAACAAGCATTTTGAACATCTTTTGGTAGCCTCCTCACTACGACCTAAGAAACTTGGGGTGCAGGATGAGGGATGGTGTCCTGCCCAAAAAAATATCAAATGAAGATTTTCAAACTGAGACATGACCTCAACGCCATCATCTGTGACTATCCACAGCAGCACAATATAAGCCATTATTTCTGTATAACTCACAAATTTGCTATCCAGAAAGCACCTAGCATTTATGAATGTAGGAACCCACCATTATAATGCCTTCCTCTGGAGAAGCGAATGGCCACCCACCCACTCCACTATTCTTGCCTGGAGAATTCCAGGGATAGAGGATCCTGTCCATGGGGTTGCAAAGAGTTGCACATGATGGAACGACTAAGACTTCCATTATAATGTCTGGTTGAATGAATGCATTAAATGTAATCAATTTTTTACACATTTAGAGTTACCAAATTTAGTTCACTCCAACCCAACATCTAGATTTAAAACAAGGACTTGCTTCCAGTTTTTGTATCTTACAACTAAATTCGATGAACCTCTGAAGAGTTCAAGATGAAAAAAAAAAGTCAGTTGCTAAATCAGAATGCTTAGGTTAAGAATATACTGGCTAAATCAAGCTGAAATTAAAAAAAAAAGGGGGGGGGCAAAATTTCAGACAGAGTGGAAAAAAAAAACAGATAAAAGTGCTTTTCCTCCAGTGGCTCTGTGGTAAGTGACAGTGACTGCAATTTTTAATGGTTTTACGCGTAGCGTGTGAAGGCTTGGAAAGAGGACATTCACTCTTGTTGTTCAGTGGCTAAGTCGTGTCCAGCTCTTTGTAACCCCATGGACTGCAGCATACCAGGCTCTGCTGTCCACCACTACCTCTCGAAGTTTGCTCAAATTCATATCCATTGAGTTGCTGATGCTATCTAACAATCTCATTCTCTGCTCTCCTCTTCTCCTTTTGCCCTCAATCTTTCCCAGCATCAGGGTCTTCTCCAATGAGTTGGCTCATTGGAGCAACAGGTGCCTAAAGTCCTGGAGCTTCAGCTTTAGCATCCATTCTTCCGTTGATTCAGCGTTGACTTCTTTTACAATTGACTGGTTTGATCTCCTTAAAGTCCAAGGAACTCTCAAGGGTTTTGTCCAGCACCACGACTTTTATAGTCATTGACAAACAAAGCAAAGGGCAAAGCTTAGTAATGATGGAGAGAATAAAGTAGGAGGGACAGGATCCTGATCAATTAAACTCCTAAAACTCCCAACTTTGTTTATAGCAGCAACAGTGGGAACAGTATGGCTCCCACATGACCCTGGTAGGAATCAAGCTCCTTTTGAGTCATAGAGCTAACGCATTTTGGGTAGACAATCCTGGCACCATGGTAGGAGAAGGCACCTTGCTTTTCAGAACAGATAGACGGTTTTTGGACCTGACATAGACTCTCAATACTCCATTGCTAAACCTTTAACTATATATTTTTTCAAATATTTTAGAAATTGCTTTGGTTTGGAAGAGTGACTGCTAAGTATTTCATCACTTGAATCACTCTGTTAAAAATAGGGTGTTATTTACCCTGTAAATATTATATATTCAAATTATACCATTAAAAAAGAGCTTTGGAACTCTTAGAAGTGTTTTTATATAACTCCTAGCTTTCTATTAATAATTTGAAAACTCTTGATTTTGCAAGTTGCCACAGAGAAGCTCTAATATTTGTACAAGTAACAGTCTCTTTTCCTGCTAGAGATGAGATCCTTGTCTTTATTTTCCAAGGTCCAGTTAAGACTTCTTTTTTTCCCCCAAATTTGCAACAACTGCTTGATGATTTGATAATGTTTCCCCTTGAAATTTATAAAAGTTTTGAAATGTCAGTTAGGAGAATGAAGATAAGAGTCCTGGGGTGAGGGTGAGTCATGGAGGCAAACAGGAATTTTTGTGCACAGTCCAAACTCTGCTGCATTACAGTAAAGGGATGACCTTTTTTTTTTTTTTAGTGGTTTTCCACTAAATAAAGCACAAATGGCCATGTTTAATATCTCCTACACTTTGTGTTTAAATTGTTCTTCTAGGAACAAGAATTAAATGCTGTTTGGCACTACCCATTTTATGAGGAATTCCATTAAAATGAAATAGAAAATGTCAGTAGCCAACATGTATAGGGTGAAATAAGCCATGCAATGAGATAAAATACTTATAAATATATAGCATGTATAAATTCACTGCTCTCCCTACACTCAAACACACATGTGCATATATGTACAGAAATCATTCTTATACTGCTTACATGTCTCTGCTAGAGCTGGCCACTGATTTTCTAAAACCAGAGTGATGGAAATGGATGTTTCTCTTTAATGTTCTTCTATTTCAGTCACTGTCCACTCCCCCTTTACCCACTCAACATGCTAACAGACACTGGACAAAGTATTTGATAAAAGGATTCATTCAGTTCAGTTCAGTTCAGTCACTCAGTCGTGTCCGACTCTTTGCGACCCCATGAATAGCAGCACGCCAGGCCTCCCTGTCCATCACCAACTCCCAGAGTTCACTCAGACTCACGTCCATCGAGTCAGTGATGCCATCCAGCCATCTCATCCTCTGTCATCCCCTTCTCCTCCTGCCCCCAATCCCTCCAACTATTAGAGTCTTTTCCAATGAGTCAACTCTTCACATGAGGTGGCCAAAGTACTGGAGTTTCAGCTTCAGCATCATTCCTTCCAAAGAAATCCCAGGGCTGATCTCCTTCACAATGGACTGGTTGGATCTCCTTGCAGTCCAAGAGACTCTCAAGAGTCTTCTCCAACACCACAGTTCAAAAGCATCCATTCTTCGGCGCTCAGCCTTCTTCACAGTCCAACTCTCACATCCATACATGACCACAGGAAAAACCATAGCCTTGACTAGATGGACCTTTGTTGGCAAACTAATGTCTCTCCTTTTGAATATGCTATCTAGGTTGGTCATAACTTTCCTTCCAAGGAGCAAGCGTCTTTTAATTTCATGGCTGCAGTCACCATCTGCAGTGATCTTGGAGCCCCAAAAAATAAAGTCTGACACTGTTTCCACTGTTTCCCCATCTATTTCCCATGAAGTGATGGGACCGGATGCCATGATCTTCATTTTCTGAATGTTGAGTTTTAAGCCAACTTTTTCACTCTCCTCTTTCACCTTCATCAAGAGGCTTTTTAGTTCCTCTTCACTTTCTGCCATAAGGGTGGTGTCATCTGCATATCTGAGGTTATTGATATTTCTCCCAGCAATCTTCATCCCAGCTTGTGCTTCATCCAGCCCAGCATTTCTCATGATGTACTCTGCATAGAAGTTGAATAAGCAGGGTAACAATATACAGCCTTGACATACTCCTTTTCCTATTTGGAACCAGTCTGTTGTTCCATGTCCAGTTCTAACTGTTGCTTCCTGACCTGCATACAAATTTCTCAAGAGGCAGGTCAGGTGGTCTGGTATTTCCATCTCTTTCAGAATTTTCCACAGTTTATTGTGATCCACACGGTCAAAGGCTTTGGCATAGTCAATAAAGCAGAAATAGATGTTTTTCTGGAACTCTCTTGCTTTTTCGATGATCCAGTGGATGTTGGCAATTTGGTCTCTGGTTCCTCTGCCTTTTCTAAAACCAGCTTGAACAACTGGAAATTCATGGTTCATGTATTGCTGAAGCCTGGCTTGGAGAATTTTGAGCTTTACTTTACTAGTGTGTGAAATGAGTGCAATTGTGCGGTAGTTTTATAAAGACATAAATATCTCAGAGAATTCCCTGGCAGTCCAGTGGTTGGGACTTCACCTTCAAATGCAAAGGCTGTGGGTTCAGTCCCTGTTTTTAGAGCTGAGTCCCATATGCCTCATGCAACCATGCACCACTCCCCCCACCCCCGACAAAAAAAAAGAACATTAAAAAAAAAAAAACAAAAACAAAACAGAAGCAATATTGTAACAAACTCAATCAGTTCCATTCAGTCACTCAGTCATGTCGGACTCTTTGTGACCTCATGGACTGCAGCAGGCCAGGCTTCCTTGTCCATCACCAACTCCTGGAGCCTGCTAAAACTCATGTCCATCGAGTCGTGATGCCATCCAACCATCTTACCCTCTGTGACTTTAAAAATGGTCCATACCAAAAAATCTTTTAGAAAAAAATGACATAACTATCTCATGATACTTAAGAGTTTTAAAGACTAAGAGGAATAGAACTTAACTCAAAACAAATAAATTAAACAGAGGGACCTTGAAGCCTCTGAGAACAGTGAATGAAAGAGGAGTTGACTGGAAGAAGAGTTCTTTGAGTGTTAAAAGATACGCAGAAAACAACCAACAGCACTGCTAACGGTGAGAACACATGTGAAACTGCAGACACAGTTAAACTCATTGATGTTTGCTTTCTCTCCATGACAACAGCTCTCCCAATCACAGCAGAGGTGAGAATACATTCAACCCCAGTATGAAAGGCTAACAGTCAAAAACTAACCATGTGTTTCTTTTTTTTTTTTTTTTTGATGGGGGTGGGGTACTTCCCTGGTGGCCCAGATGGTAAAGAATCTGCCTGCAGAACTGGGCTCAATCCCTGGCTTGGGAAGATCCCCTGGAGGAGGGAATGGCAATCTACTCCAGTACTCTTGCTTGGAGAAATCCATGGACAGAGATGTCTGGTGGGCTACAGTCTTTGGGGTTGCAAGGAGTTGGACACACCTGAGTGACTAACACTTTCACTTATTTTTTAAAATCTTGGAAGAATACTTTGCTGAGGTTTAGCCAATACTTTACTTTGACATTTTGCCTTATTAAAGGTGAAATCAGTTGTTTCCCTGATGAAAATTATTTGATAAGAGTTTCATGAGGGAGGGAGTCTGAGCATAAGTATTTTCCAGAAATTTATCAGAATGAAGATATTAATAGTTAAAAGCTGTTATTCTATTATTAAGAACAAGAATATTGTCGCTTTATTTTCCTTTATCAATTTCCCCTCTTTGCTTCTCTGTATCTATTTTCTTGTTTCTTACTCTTGTTTCTTTTCTTTAAACTCATACTTATTCTCCAAACCTCTCCTCTTCCAAAACTCATTAAGCCAAGACATATCCATTTTGGCTTTTTAAACAATGTGATTCAGTGTTTTCATTATATTCCCATTAAAATGCTCTTTAATAATCTCCCTATTAAATTTTTCTTAGAGGTTGTGCCATTGATTAGTATTAAAGTTGAAAACATTATAATGGATTTTTCTTGGAACTTCCAGTAGGAAACTGCTTTTGGTGACATGCCTCATGGAATTTCCTGTCATCTCAAGTTGTGATATAATGAGGCTCCAGGGTTAAAGGCAAATGAGTTTGGGAAACATGCCTACTGTTTGACTTACAGAACTTTTATGTGTATGGAGTGACTGGGTAATTACTACAGAAACATGCAGGGCATCTGGATTGCATATGCAAGTGATTTGCTCATCGCTATTAATCGTTTATATCTCCAGATCACTGGATCAGAGGAATATCATGATGGAAACCAACATACTTATAAAAAAATGAACAGGTATAAAGATAATTTAAAAATAGGTCATCCACTGTAAAAGACTGACCAAATGACATACTTTTATATTTTCCCAAAGACTATGTATTTCCAGGTTTTACAAACTTAAGTGTGTAGTTTTAGGAGAGAAAACATGCATCATTTTCTAACTCACTTTCTAACCTGACAAAAGGTATGCAAAGATGATAATATTAAGACATGGGTAACAAGGTCATTAAAGATGTTTTTTTTTCAATGTACTTTTCTTAAGCAAATTGTTTTTTTAATCAAAAGACATCAACTTCAAATTATACAATTTGTTTTCTAAAAACAAATATCTATGCTTCCTTAATTTTGAGAAAAAATAAGCTTGATTTTATATTTATAAGTAAGTTGCTGCATTAGTAAGTAACAAAAAATTAAATCATTATTTATTCATTAATGTAAATGTGAAGTATTAAATGGCATGGCTATAGTTTGTCAAGCTCACAACCACATACTCACAAAAGAAATTCAATAACCTTTACTTTTAATCATAAAGTGAGGTAGTCTCTTGAGGCTGAGACTAGCATTTACATAATTTTAAATTTAGCGTCTATAGAGGAATAAATGTCTAGCAGTAGTGGGAGTTGATATTACTGTTTGCTTCTCCAAATCCCTAATGAGAAAGTACAGTATTCTCCATATTTCACACATTAGTCTGTCATCCGTATTGTTCTTCCGGAAACAGGGACTTAGATTAGGGACTGTAGCAGAGACTCTGGTTTGCCCAGTAATTTGTTTTCTCTTTTGTTCTTGTTGGATAAAGAGTGGTGCCCAAATCTTCCCCATATAATTCAAGGGAAGGAGATGCTTGTTTCAGCAACACAGCCCATCATGAATGGACAAGTCAAGCATGGTGATCCTATTCCCTCTGACACTACTTGCTTTAAGGGCATGTGAACTAATCATGGCCACAGTGGATGAGGGCAAGGTCCTGAGAGGTCCTTATGGCTAAGGTCTCTTGATTCCTAAGGAGATGGCAGAACAGTCTGTCTCTGAAAACTGCAGAGTGTGAGTGTGAGAAGTGAAAGAGTGTGGCCATCTTGACATGAGAATGGGAACCAGACGCTTATATATATAGTGAAAAAAAGTGAAAGTATTAGTCACTCAGTCGTGCCTGACTCTTTGTGACCCCATGGATTGTAGCCCACCAGGCTCCTCCGTTCATGGAATTCTCCAAGCAAGAATACTGGAGTGTGTAGCCATTCCCTTCTTCAGGGGATCTTCCAGACCCAGGGATTGAACCTGAGTCTCCCCCAATACAGGCAGATTCTTTGCATCTGGGCCACCAGGGAAGCCCCAAAGATGTAAGAGAGCTTATAAATCATCAAGCTAAAAAATCAACTAACTCTGATATGTGCTCTGTCACTGAACTTCTCAACATGCATATCCTACTATTTGATGGATGATGACTCAGCTCTCTACGACCCGTGCCATGGGCCCTAGAATTAGCGTCTGGGTTCATGGTGAGCTCTACTTAGCTGTCTCATTTTAAGCAGGTAATTCAATTTCCCTGTAGCTTCAGTTTTCTCATCTACTAAATGTGAATCAGAATAGTATCTACCTCAACATAGTTAGTGATAATTAAATGAATCAAAGCATATGATGTCTTTAGAACAATGCTTAGAAAATACTATGCATCAGATATGCTGGTTATGTGTATTAAGAGGATAGTGAGAATAAATTAAGGTTTAGCATCAAACAAAATGAGACAAGAAGAAAGAAGACATGTACTAAATTAGACTAGAAAATGGAGTCCTTTCTTAATGAAAGAAAAATGAGGGAGACAGAGAATAAGGCTGTTTGCATTAAAGCATTGTGGGCAAGGGACCTATAGTTCCTGCCTGGATTGTAGCCAAAATACAACCTGTAGACATCAAGCAAGATCTGTTAAGAACTAAAGTACACCAAGGTGATAGAGACTTAAAAAAATCTGTGCTTTCAACAGCATCAGAATTCCCTGTCTAATCAGTAACAGCTTATCAAGCATGAGATGGGAGAAAAACAATCATCAGGACTCCAGATGGAAATGTTTAATGCATATGCCGTTTACAGGATGAATATAAATTGCAAACATGGTGGTTTGGGGTTAATCTGCTGAATAAAAAATATTGGATTTATTCTACTTTAATTAATGAGTAACTGAATATTTGACAGGGCAACACACTTAACCCTTTCCTATAAAGTCAACTGCCAATGATTTCGCAGATCATGTTGGCAATGGCAGAGTTATTCTCCGGACCAATGTGATTCTCTCAGAGTATGTTTTGCAGGAGAGGTGAAATCTTAGCTGCATTGCAATTTATTAACTCTGCACTGATGATACAGTAAGTCTTGATTGACCTAACTATGCAGACTACCCTGGAGAAGAATACAAGTTTTGTTTAAAATGTTCAGCACACCTTGAATAAAGAAAGAAAGGTAAACCAGATGTCATGATGAGGGGAATAAGGGATTTAATATTCCCTGTCAGAGGGTAACAAGAAAGCTGAGGATGTTAGAGGATAATAATGGGGAGTAAATAAAATGATACATTTCTGTTTGTCCTTGTTTCTCTGTTGGTTGCTGTCGTTGTTCAGTCGCTCAGTCATGTCCAACTCTTGGCAATCCCATGGACTGCAGTACAGCAGGCTTACCTGTCCTTCACCATTTCCCGGAGCTTGTTCAAACTCACACCCATTGAGTTGGTGGTGCTATCCAACTATCCTGTCCTCTGTCATCCCCTTCTCCTCCTGCCTTCAATCCTTCCCAGCATCAGGGTCTTTTCCAATGAGTCAGCTCTTAACATCAGGTGGCCAAAGTATTGGAGTTTCAGCTTCAGCATCAGTCCTTTCAGTGAATATTCAGGGTTGATTTCCTGTAGGATTGACTGGCTGGATCTCTTTGCTGTCCAAGGGTCTTAACGGTCTTCTCCAACACCACAGTTCAAAAGCATCAGTTCTTCTGTGTTTGGCCTTCTTTATGGTCAAAGTCTCACATCCAAAGCCTGTCTAAATTATAGTCACATTCCAGTTGTATATATTTTATATTTACATAGTATAGAACTTGGTTTATGTTCCAGAATCTTTTATAAATGTGAATTTCTATCATCCTCATAATAACCCAACAATATAGGAACTATTAATCATTATTCCCATTTTACAGGTGAGAGAACTAAGTGACAGAGAAGTTAAGTAACTTGCCCAAGGCAGCTACACAATGGCAGGCCTGGGCTTTGAAACTTGTATGCTTCCAACAATTTTTCCACTCAGCCACAACATAGGTGTCTATCTCTATATCCAAAACGCAAACTACAGATGTAGATGAGTTTGATATGTCTCCACTGACAGTAATGGCAGAAAAGATTAGAGGGAGAGTCAGAAAATACTTTGCTATTGGACTAAGTTCCAGAGAACATGGGTATTTGCCCACCACTACTGCTGCTATGAGGCTTTCCCTTTCCTGAGTTGGGGGAAAATAATCACAAGCTCATCTTTTTCTTTTCACTAAATAAAATGTGCAAACAGGAAAAAATAATGCATGTAGAGTTAATCACAAGTGCATTCCCTTTCCTCAAATACCACAGGGAAAGGAATTAAGCCACCTGTTATAAGGCAGCTAAAGATGCAAATGCAAGATCACTTTTATAAGGAAACAAAGGAGAAAAGTTAACCTTTTAAAACAAGTAGGTTGCTTCACTAAAAAACAAAAATGATTACAATATGAACTATATAAACAATAGGACTGAATTAGAAAACCATGAAAAAAATTTAGTAAATACTGTTTTCTCAAATTGAAAGTAGTTTGATTTTAAGAAGCTGAATGAAAAAATGTTTTCTAAGTAACAAAAGTTCTAAGGCCAGAAGTACAATTGGAAGAAAGAGGCACAGTTGTGCTTTAAACAAAGTCAGGAAACTAATAAGATGCTGCTTATTCACCAGCTGAGGGATTCTTGCTACAAACATTTGCAGTATTTGCTATTAGAAAAGAAGTAGCTATTTAAGAAACTACAATAGTTAATTTGACCTTGACAGTGATTTTTTTGTGTGTGTTTTCTTAAATTACAGTCCTTGCAGTTTTTTTGGAGCAAAGCCAGAACTTCTCTTAAAGTAGAAAATATAAACAGCCTAAGTATTGTACATTATCCATTGACATCCTCGTAATATGAATGAAACATGCATTGACAGGGAGAAGGGACTTCCAGAAGTCTCTAATTGATTTAATTTTTTTTAATTATGAAAAATCACAAATTTCCCCTATCAGCAGCAGATTCAAAATTCAAAGTTGCAGCTCATTCACTTAGAAGTTTATTCAGTTAGCAAGATCATGTTAAAATTTCATACACTCATTTACTATTATTGTTACAATGGAATGGTTGATGCCATGATCTTACTAATTCCTACCACCTTACCCAAAAAAGTCAAAAACATACCAGAATTCTTAGTGATAAAAGCCTTTATGCTTGATAGAGCTGGGGGGTGAAATGTATTATAATCTAGTCTGCACTTCATGCTACCACCTGTCATGGAAACTTTTAAAGTCTGAGATAAATGCATATATAAAAGCAAAAGGAACAGAAGCAATGTGGCAGTTAAGAGAACCCAGGCCTTAGGTGAAATCAGCACATCCCTCACCCGGTAGTTTCAGCCAAATGTGCAATCAAATACTGTTTTCTTGCACAAAATACATATCAATTTATATAAAGGGAGTATTTACTGTTAACATAAGATTTATGAGTGGATTCTTAAACCCCCACTCATTACTAGTTCCACTGAAGTCAACTCTGAGGTTTCATAGCTGTGAAGGACCATTTAAGACTTGCCTAGATTCAACAGAAACTATAACACTACTGTGTGAACTTAGGATTTGTGACAACCTCTCAAAATGGACAAGAAGTTCACATCTCGATCTCAGTTTAATGCACATCCACAAGGTCAGACCCCAAATAGCTGAGTTACAAATGCAGTGCCTTCAGATACAAGAGAAACACACTTCAGGAGGAGCAAAACATCTTTAGATGTGTGAAATACAGCTATTAGAACAGTTCAAGCTTTGAAATATCACACTTACAGCTCTAAGAATTCTTGACTCTAAACTCAGATTCAATAAAAATGTATTCGCAAAAAATAAGACACCAACTCCCCAATCTATGATGCAATTTTAATGTACCATAGCACTATCGTTATAAAGAACATTTTTAAATTTGATTTGCAATTTGATCTATCTTGTTTCACTGGCACAATTCTTTTCATATAATTCTATTTATAAAATTAACCATACAAGGAAGGTAGTTGGAGGGAAGGAAAGATAAAAAAGCAAATTTTCTACATCTGATCGGGCTGTTAAATCATGAACATGAAGAAATGCCAATCAGTGCATCTGACTACTGTTGCTATTTTTTTAAATGTCAATTGGCCAACTTTATAAATAGAAAAGGTAGGGGAAAACACTCAACAAAGATATGGAAGAGGAAAATAAACTGATGGGTTGGTAGAGGTGCCATATGCAGTCAGGAGGAAATGAACAAATATTATTTGTAGTCAAATGACACACATTATCTATAAAGGGGAAGGGGAACGTTATTATTTTCGTATTTAAATCCATCCCTTCGCTCAACCAAGTGCACCATTCAAGAATACCAGGCCAATGTTAAGTGAAAGAGCAGATGCAGGTCTTGAGAAACATCAGAAGCACAGAATGATTTTCAGGGAAACAGGCTGGTTTGGAGTAGGATTCAACTGAAAATTCTGGATTCTATTTCAGGTTCTTCAGGGGGACTAGAATGAAACAAATTTTAGAATGGAATAGCTACTAAATCATCATAAACTAAGAAACAATGAAAGCTTAATTCACAACTGTGATTTCAAAAGCAAAACTGTCCAGGGGAACAAACGAGCTGCCTGGTGCTCACCTTATCCTATGATCCATGTTTAACTCGGGATTGTCACCCCGTGTTTCCTGACAGCCTCTGAAGCTGTCATATACTTCTTAAATTATGCCATTCTGATTTTTATTCCCATGACTTTCATAAATAATACATGCTAAGGTCACCACCAAGTTCCATTTTACAAATCTAATGGACAATTTTTAAAATCCTCATCTTGAATAGCGTCTTAGCGGCATTTACCACCAAATCGCATGTCCTATCTTTCTGGGATGTTTGCTTGTCACATTACGTATGGATTTCCCCTGACGTTGTTCATTCTCTGCCTCCCTTGTAGCTTGTGTTCCATTGTTCAACCGTTAGATTTGGGGGTTCTCAAGGATCCATCTTGGAGGTTCTACTCTTTGCAAAGTTCATGGGGTCTCAAAGCGTCGGAAATGACTTCACAACTGAACGACAACAAAAAGCGATTTCACCCAAATATGGCTTCAATTACTTCTATCCATTGTTAAACCACAAATTTTTCTCCATCCCTATTGCCACTGAGTTCATGAATCCTTTATTAGTGAGTTGTTCACTAGATTGTGGATGTTGGAAGCACATTTCAGACTCAGCATTTAAAAACTCAAACTCATGATACTTCCTGCAGATTCTCTACACAGAAGTTTGTACTTCTGGATAAGGCATTGCCCAATAGCTGGTAAGGCCAGACAGACATGCGAGAGTCATTCTCAAGTGTTCTGTTCCACCAAAGTCCATATTGAATCCATCATCACATCCCATCATTGTTATCTTCTAGTATTTCTTAAATCCTTTTACTTACTCCTACCCTGCTACCAACATCCCAGTTCAGACTATCATCTCTCACCTGAACTAAAGCCACAGCTGACTTGTAGCCTCGAGTCTTCTGTTGCTGCTCTGAGACTTGCCCTCCACACTGCAGCCAGGGCAAGGCTTCCACAAAACAGATACAGACCCACCATAACCATCACTCCTGATACACACACACTTTTGTCTGAGATAATTCAGTGCCATCCCTTTGGGTTGTAATAAACCAAAAAATCAATAACCTGGCTTATCCAATCAGGTGTCAGATTCCCCCAACTCTCCAGCCTTATTCCATATCAAGGCACCCTTTAATTTCTGTGCTGCAGACACACCAGTCTTCTCTTTCTGCCTGTGGGATTTTGAATTTGCTCTTTTATCTACCTGGAACAAAGCTCAACCCAACCACCACTTCCTAATGGAAGTGTTCCCTTTGCTTCCCAGTGAAGTCACGTCTCCATCAGCATATTACCCTCAGAGCCCCACTGCTTTTGGGGGAAAGCACAGCTGTAATGCTACCTCCATTGTGTATTTCTTCTATGTCAGTCTTCCCCATGAAGGAAGAGACTGGTTTTCCTCCCTTCTACAATGCAATAGGCATATCATCCCTAGCACATGGTGAGTTCAAGCACTTTTTATTGAATACATGAGTACTACTATGACCAAACAAAAGTTATTGATACAAATGGCTAGAACCCCTAAGAATGACCCAAAACACAAAATTTTAGTCCTCTGTTTATTATTGCTTGTTCCAATATTCTTCAGTCATTAATCAACTGACAAGCTTATTTATTCTATCTCAGTCCTAACCACCTATGTCCCCCTTTTTAAAAAAAATGTCCCATTCTTACTCATTTTTCAGATCTCAGCTTAAGTGTTACTTTCCTGTATACGGACAGCAGATATTTGTTAAATGAATGATGGCCTTATTAAGTATTTATTGATTGCTGTAATTAGGTGCCAGGCAGCATACTAGGGCCTAGAGTTACACAAATTGATATGAAATATTTTCTGCCATCCAGAGCTAATTACATGTTGGGGGGTTGCACTCCTGCGGGGAGGTAATTAAAGCACAATATGAATGGCACAACGGAGGGATGCGCCCCCTGCTGGTTGAATGATGCACAGCGGAGCCCAGCTGTTTTCCCCACGGAGTGTGGTTGCAGGAAGGTCAGTTCAGTTGTGTCGGACTCTTGCTGACCCCACAGACTGCAGCACGCCAGGCTTCCCCGTCCATCACCAACTCCCGGGGCTTGCTCAAACTCATGTCCATGCAGGAAGGTATACATCTATTTTTTCAGGATAATCTGCTTTGTACCTGTTAGAATGAATTTGCTAAAAAGGTGAAAATCTACCATTTCAACTTACTGCTGGAAAATATCTTTCATGGAAAAAACATAACTAAACACATTGATGGGCCATTTGCAGATGAAAATGGTAGGCCCCAGGGCATCAGTAAGAAGACTAGACTGGGGTTCCCTAGTGGCTCAGTGGTAAAGAGTCTGCCTGCCAATGCAGAAGACATGGGTTCCAGAGAGCTCTGACCCAGGAAGATCCCACATGCCTTGGAGCAACTAAACCACAACTACTGAGCCTGCGCTCTGGAGCCCGGGAACCACAACTACTGAGGTTCACGTGCTCTAGAGTCCACGCTGTGCAACAAGAGAAGCGTCACAAGGAGAGGCCCGCACACCACACCTGGAGAGCAGCCCTCACTCACAACTAGAGGAAAGCCTGTGCAGCAACAAAAACCCAGTGAGGCCAAAAACAAAGAAATAAGATCATCATTATGATTTTTTTAAAGACTAGGTTGAATTGCTTTAACATGGAAAAATGAAAGGAATGTGGCTCTGGTGGAACAGCTGGAGAAGGAAGACCAAGCGTCCCAGAGATAGGACACCATGTCAGGAGATACAGCGAGACTCTGGAAGAAGAGGGGGTTGAACCACACACCATGGCCTGGGCATAAGGGAATACGTTCACACACTCACAAACAGAGGAATAGACATCCTTTGGCTAAGTTTCTTTTAAAAACAGAGGTATCATTATTTACTTTTATATTCTTGTGTTCTGACATAAGTCCTTCCGAAATAAGAATTCTTCTCTCACAATTCCTTATACCTGTCAGCCCCCCAATTTAAGTGTATTCAAGGGACATCGGTACAGGCTACTTAAAGTGGCCTGATCTGTATCCCCGGCTCTAGGGAGAGAATGGAAGCACAGAGCCTGATTCACCCTTCTCTGCCCTTGCATTCTCGTATTGCACCCTCTTGGCAAGACTATACGACTCTCACTTTCATGCCAAATGTAAAGCCCTTTAAATTCCTTGAAGGTTCGCCTTAGAGGAGAAGCAAAGATAAGCTCTGTAGAAATGAAAGGCTAACCATCCTAGCATTTGGGTGATCTCCGTATAAGACCAGCTGGTCTAGCAGTTTCTCAAGCTCTTGAGGGCCCAGTGTGTGTCTAGACACCCAACTGGGAATCTCAGAATTCGCCAAATAGCGAGTGGCTGACAGGTGTGGTTAATATTACAACATAGCTCAGGGCCTTGGAACCTTAAGATCAACTGTGGTGCTAGTGGTAAAGAACCCACCTGCCAATGCAGGAGACTCAAGAGACGCAGGTTTGATCTCTGGGTTGGGAAGATCCCCTGGAGGAGAGCATGACAACCCACTCTGGTATTCTTGCCTAGAGAAGCCCAGGGACAGAGGAGCCTGGCGGGCTACAGTCCTTGGAGTCTCAAAGAATCAGACATGACTGAAGTGACTTAGCAGTACACACACATATAAAAAACAGAACTGAGAGGCTGAATCACCTGGCACTAGAGATGTCAGCTCCCCAATCGCAGCGTGCTTTTTCTGCTTCTGTATTTATGCCTATTTCCATTTTATTTGATTGTTTCAGATAAATCTAGTCCTCCTCAAAAGACTGTAATTCCCATGGGAAAACAGCCTGTCATATACTTAATTTCCATCTCTGGTTGCAAACAGGCAAAGCATATTTTCCTTAAAGCAAAAAAAATAAAGCACGTGGAACTGTCATATGCAAAGAGCATAGTCCTGAACCAGTCTTTTTCATTTCAGGTTAGATGGAGGTTTTTCAGGTAATCTGTTGATTGAGTTCATGTTAATAAAACAAATGCTGAAAATGCAGACACATCACAGCTCTTACTGAAAACAAAATTGTCTAGATTTCTACAGAAGCCCAGCTGTGACAGTAGATTATTCCTCTAGAGCTGTTCTAACACTGCAGCCGCTGCCTACATGTGGTTACCGCGGCTTAGATTTAAATTAGTTACAATTAAATAAAATTTAAAACTTAGTTTTCAGGCATACTCGTAACATTTAAGTTCTCCATAGCTACATATGGCTGGTGGCTCTTGTGTTGGATGGTGCAAATATAGACTATTTCCTCCATCACAGAAAGTTTTCCTGGATAGCCTTGCTTTAAATATCATCGGGAACAGAGAATGAGAGTAAGCAAACAACTTTTATTTTTACAACTGAAGAGTTCTGGGCTGGATCAATAAATATCAACATGGATGCAACATCTTTTTCGATCATCGCCGCCCATACTGCATGACTATAATCACATTATTTTTGTGATCTCTTTCCCCACTGAGGAAGTCCTACTGCTTGTTCCCCATTGAAGAGAATTCACTGGGGGACAAAAAGAAAACTAGAGAATCTGTGGGTGACAGAGTTCTGACATGACCCCAAAATTCACTGTGTCAGGTGTGAATGATTATAATCCTCTGTCTTGAGTGTGAGCAGGATCCGTGAATGTGATGGTGGCATGCTTTGGTTACCTCTGGTAGCATGATATTATACAACAGAGAGAGGGGATTCCAGGGAGGGAAGTAAGGTTCTGTGTCGTGAGGGAGCCACTGGAGGAAACACACCAGGAAGATATACAGGAATTAAGAGACTCAGTTCAAGGAACCGTCTTAGGTGATAAGGCTTCTGGCTAAGAAAGTGTAACATCCATAGGACAAGCCATCAGGAAGGATAGAAGGTTAGACATCCTGAAGCCCTGCCCACAAGTAGAATCCCTGTTTTCCCCCAGAAACACCTCAGTTCTGCTCTAAGGTCTTGCAACTGATTAGGTCAAGACCACTCAGATTTTTCCAGACAATCTCCTTCCCTTACAGTGAGTTAATAGGGAGGTTAATCGCATCTATAAAAACCTCAGCAACACCAATATTAGTGCTTGATGGAACAACAGGGGAATACAGCTGAACTGAGCAAAAAACTGGCCACCAAGATCCCTGATTGGTCGATTTTGTGTTACTCAAGAGGGGGCCCTCCTGAGTGAGCCTGATCTGAGCAGGTGAGGCCTTTAAGTTAAAAGGGAGTCTGGAGATGAGAGGTGAGGCAAAAGGGTCTCTCTCTTCCACTGTCCCTGAAGAAGCAGGACACCGAAAGTTCTACAGCTGCAATGAAATGACTTCTCCCAACAGGGCTCGAGCTTGGAAGAGGGCCCTCAGTCTCAGCTGAGCCCACAGTCTAGGTCGACTCCTTTACTGTAGTGTTGGGAGATTCCACGCAGAGAATCCAGTTTAGCTATACCCAGATACTTGATCTGCTGAACAACGACACAGTGGATGTGTAGAGCTTTAAGCTGCTGCATTTGTGTTCACTTTTTAAGCAGAATAGGAAATGAAAAGGGTAAAGAAATATAAAATATATCCAGAGCACTAGATAAGCTTGGCACTGAGCTGAGAAGACTTCAAAACTTATCTAAAATATATGCTAATTAGCTTGTGGTGATCATTTCAAAATGTATACATATTTATATCAAAACATCAAGTTGTACACCTTAAATTTATATATAATTTTTATTTGTCAATTAAACCTCAAAGCTTGAAAAATAAATGTTTGTTACTTTAGGCTGCTACATAAAAGGTAATACAATCAAATAATGCTTATTTCAATCATTCCTTTTTTACCAATGAGAAATCTTTTTTTTTTCCCCATCTTTAAGGATAAAGAACCTGAATTTCAAAGACTAAGTAATTTTCCCACAGTGATACATTTCCTATTGTACTTAAGACTTGTATTCGAGAGTTTGGAATATCTATTTTATGCAGACACATGAATTATGTAGCGCAAACTGGTTTTTGGATTGTCCCTCTTTCATTATAAATATTGTGGCACAGTAATAAAAAGATAATCCTGATAAAATATCTTTCTTTCTAATAGTAATATATAGTTCTTGGCTTCTAGTGGATTTGGTCTAACGTGGTCTTCTAAATAAGAAAAAAGTACTCACCATGGTTGATATTAGGAAGACTGAAACTACTTAATTATTTATACCAATATTTTTCATCAAGACTATTCTACTATTAAGAGGTTTGCATTCTACTTAATTTCAGTTTCTCAGTAAAATAGTTAGAGTCTGGAGGAACTCATGCACTCACTGGTCTTTAATTGGGACCGATCACAGCAAGAATTTTAGGAAACCCAGTATTTTCCCATAATGTTGAAATAAAATTTGTATAATCTAATAGGTCAGAAATTGTTACAGATAACATCTGCAAGGCAAAAACAATTTCAACGTGATACGGTTCAGTTTTAAAATAAGGGAAGCCCACATATTTGGTGACTTTAGCTGATGATAAGCAATGAGAGGCAACAACCTGAGCTGTCACCTGGATTAGTCTTACTTCGATTTTGGCAAACAGAGGTGAGATTTTAACCTCTTAGCTGTACTGGTAGGAGGAGTACATGTAGCATCTTAGAACTGGCAACGACAATTTGCTAAAAAATACAGTCTACAGACGTGTTTAGTTCCGTTTAAAGAACTGTTATGGATCATTGAAAAGACTACTTTTTTTCGGTCTTATACTTGAATAATAATAGGTCAACATGTCCTTTGTTGCCTTAGAGTATTTGTACATCAAGCGCCAGCTACGGATGTCCAGTTTTTGCTCTCAGACTTCTGAGTTAACTTGACTAAGCTCCCTTACAAAACAACTTCTCCCACTTTAATTTTGCTTTAAAATTCAAAAAAGTCTATACATACAAAAAATGAGGAGTCAAAATTATAATCATCTTCTCCATTTTCTTGAAGACCCCTGACTTTAATATCCACAAAACTCTCGTCAAATCATAACTATAGTTCTAACCATTTCCATCTTAAAAAATCAACTTGATAATGAGTACCAACTTGATGAGAGGTATATTTTGGATTGCTGAAGACAGGAATGCTGTTGATAAATGGTTCATACCTTCGAGAAATTGATACTATACTTGAAGAACCTACTAAGGAAGCCTAATAAATTCTTCATGAAATTATATGATAAGGGGACAAAATAAACACATGATGTAAATGGGGGAAATTTTTCTACACGACAAACTTGCAGGTTCAATTCTGTAACTGCCACCAACCAGGTAGCCTGCAATCGATAAACTGCAGCCACTCTGAATTTCACTTACCTGGTGTCTGAGGAAGAGTGGACAAGATCACATTAAAATGCATATAAGATTTACACATTCTCAAAATTCCTTAATAGTTGGAACTAACAGGTTCATACGTAGATCACAAATTAGTCTTTAATTTAGTCTCATCCTGAACCAGTATATTTCTTAACTGAGAACACAAAATGTTCTCTAAGTCAAGATTTAAATGGCTATCATTTATTTTAAATGACTATGTATAAGACATTTTCTATTAAACTCTCAAACTAATACTTAGCATATTAAAAAAATATTTCCATATTCACCTTACAAAAAGAAAATTGATTCTAGAAACAAAGGATGACTTGTCTAAGTTTTAAGAGCCAGTAAGAGAGCAGCAATGGTACCCCACTCCAGTACTCTTGCCTGGAGAGTCCCATGGATGGAGGAGCCTGGAAAGCTGCAGTCTATGGGGTCGTTGAGGGTCGGACACAACTGAGCGACTTCACTTTCACTTTTCACTTTCATGCATTGGAGAAGGAAATGGCAACCCACTCCAGTGTTCTTGCCTGGAGAATCCCAGGGACGGGGCATCCTGGTGGGCTGCCGTCTCTGGGGTCGCACAGAGTCAGACACGACTGAAGTGACTCAGCAGCAGCAAGAGAGCAGCAGGAATTTGGGCAAGACTGTATGTGACAGCAGGTTTCCTTTCCTTTTCTGCCTTTAAATTCAATCTCATCTACCAGTTTTTCTATAGATAGCAGAAATCAGAAAGTAAATTATACAGGACAGAGTTACTTGATTACAGAGACATTCAAGGGTCCAGATTTTTTTTTCCCCCAACTTGGGCAGATTAAAAACACACTCATAGGCTTAAAAAAATCTAAGCTCTGGAAATTATGCAGAGTTGATGCGGAATGTAAAGACTTGTGGTCATTAAAATATTTGGTTTTCTAGATTAAAACAAGTCGGACAACTGTGAAGATCTTGCTGCTGCTGCTAAGTCACTTCAGTCGTGTCCAACTCTGTGCGACTCCATAGGCGGCAGCCCACCAGGCTCTGCCGTCCCTGGGATTCTCCAGGCAAGAACACTGGAGTGGGTTGCCATTTCCTTCTCCAATGCATTAAAGTGAAAAGTAAAAGTGAAGTCACTCAGTCGTGTCCGACTCTCAGTGTTCCCATGGACTGCAGCCCACCAGGTTTCTCCGTCCATGGAAATTTCCAGGCAAGAGTACTGGAGTGGGGTGCCATTGCCTTCTCCAGTGAAGATCTTAACAGTTTCTAATTCAGGATTTGTTATAGATATTTTGAGGATGGAGAGAATAGTCTCCATTCACTATAAGCCTTTCTTCCTCACTCCTCTTTATATGACGATATTTTGGCATTTAATAAAGTCCCCTATGATACATTGCGTGTTCCGTAACATTTATGGGAAAATATACTGTAAGCACAGTGGATTGGAGATGAGCCAGAAAGTAGAAGAGGAGAGAAAGGAGGCAGGGGTACATTCAAGAGAAGCCACACACCCCTCACCTTCTGTGAAGAGGCCACACCAAGCACAGGGAAATGTCAAATCTATACAGAATGCCGTGGTCAGTCGGAGAATTCTTCCAGATCAGTTAGCAGCTGAGATGCTACCTTTTCATCAACAAATAGTCTCTTGTTATAGGAGGAACCTGGCGGGCTACAGTCCATGGGGTCACAAAGAGTTGGACAGGACTGAGCGACTAAGAACAGCCCATAAGGAGGAGAATTTATACAGTAGAATACAAACTGCATAGCAGTATACTCGTGTGTGTGTGTGTTTTTTCCTTTTTCATAATGGATAGAACACTGTTATAGAACTGTCATGTGAATTCTGATATCAATCTGGTTGACGGAATTTTAATAATTCTTTGCTAATACTCACTCAATACATTTAACTAATAACTCTCCAAAATTAAAAATTAAAGCGACACATTAAATAGCATGGTGATGGTCACTTCAATCATCTTAAGCCAGCATTTTAATATTGAGAATATTAATTCTGGTACTTTAACAATGTCATTTCAAAAGGCAAAAGTGTTATATTTAAAACCACTGAAGGATATGTGCTGAAGATTGAGAACAGTGTTATGAATAAATATACATTTTGTATTAATGTTAATGTTTCCTTCTTTTTTCATTCTAGCTCTTTTTTCCCTCCTTAGATCTTTCTTTTTCAGCAGTTACTATAATTCCTAGTCAAATTACACATCCTGACTCCATTAAGTCAAAATAATCATAAAAATATCTTGAGAAATCAAAACTGTGGTTTTTATGTGTAGTTATCACAGTGGATTTATGACACTGGTTTACTGAACTTAATGCATTCTTTTCAAATATGCCTGTTTATAATTCCTTTTGGCCAAGTCATTGCTAATCATTACTTTTTTTTGCCTTTCATTCCTGGTCCCTGTGTGATTTAATTCGTTATTTTTAAAGGTGGCTTAAGCACGAATATTCTCTACCTCACTAGGCTCAATATAACCCTTCACAGTTCCACTGAGTTGGAAAAATTCTTTTCATTTTTCCAAAGAACTTAAGATTTTTTTTTTTTTGGCACCTCATCCTTAACTAAGTGTCAATAACATTCCCATGTTCAAAAAGCAGATCAACTGTGCCCCCTCTCTATGGCTGCACGATTATCCTCTGGCATACTAGTTATTTCTAAGCTTTCTACATATTTAATAGATAAAATAGGGATTCAGTCTCTCAAAAATACGAGAGGGAGCTCCCAATGCAAACTTAGGGGCTAGATTTTAGGGGATCCCCACAGGGCCTGCTACTCTGAACATTTTCTGGTTCCCTGACTCCTATTTTCTACTTTTCCTTAATGTCAATCATTTCAGAGGACCTCTTCTCTAAATAGTGGAAATTATATTTTGATAGGAAGGCAGCTCCTTTTCCAAAACAATTATTATTCTGTATGAGCACTATAAGACCTCATTTTTGATGCTTAATTAATGTTTAAGTCATGTTTTCTTATGAGGTTAAAGACAGATGTTGGATAATAAAATTCATCTTGGAACTGAGACTATGAGAAGTAAATGAACAGCTCCTAAATAATCCTATCAACGAGAGCAAGGAAACATGAACAACAGCAATAATGATAATAATAACAGCTGATGTTTATGAGCGTTTACCTTAAGCCAGCCATTGTGTTAAACCCTTAAACTTATCTCGCTTAATCCCCAGGACAAATCTATGGAATAAGCATGATTACTCCCATTTTGAAGTGGCAGCAATGGGAATCTTAAGCAACCATCACAAATCGTCCATTAAATAAACATCAAATTTATTTTAGATTTAAACCCACAGAATCAACTTCTTTCCTTGTATTCCTGCATTGTACTGCATTCATAAATAACAATGTTACCCTTCAAAATATGGTTAACACAAATAATCCCTATTATGTGCATATTGTTTTCAAAACTAAAATGTGATGCTATGAAAATTTAAAATTTTAAATGAATGCTGAATATGTTGATGAAATACAAAATCACCATGTCTCTATGCAAAATTGGAGATTGATGAAAACAAAGTATTGAATTTGAAAATTGATATTTTATAGGTCAAAGTGGGAAAAGTGGCATCCTTTTGTTTAAGATAACATTTTACCTTTTCTGATCTCAAGAATATGTTTTTATATTGTTTTCTTGTTACAAACAGTATGCTTATTCTTCAAATTATTACTAATAAAAGCATTCTATATTGAGACATAAATTATGAAAATATAAATCATAATAATATAGAGGCATTTACAGTGCTTTTCATAGTCACTTAAAATATAACCTTAAGTACATTTTTTATGGTATTATTAATTTTATATATAGCCTAAATAAGTTTTTGAATTATACTATTAGCATCTGAATACAAAATAAATGAGTTTATCCAGTTAACTTTATATTGAGTTGACCAAAAAGGGTGTTCAAGTTTTAAAACCCTGAACAAAGGTTTTGACCGGCCAACCCAACATTTTACTTCAAGTATAGTAACTGGCTGCTCTTTCGGGGTAAGGACTTTTAGGTGGACCATTCAATAGGTTCCCAGTTGGTTCAAGTACCCAGAACTGCTGGAGAAGCGATGGTCACTACACTTCGAGGGAGGAGGGGATGTGTCTGGGGTGTGGGCAGTCTCACAGCTAGCCTCCGTGGATAGACAAGTGTGTATGCACAGTGACACTGAATAAAACGCTAAAACAGAATGGCCACAAGATCAACTAAGAGTAAATTCCCCCAGAGAACATAAAAATGGGAGCCTGAAAGTAAAACTGTTGATAATGGGATGAGGACTTTCATGTATTAAGACACCTGAATGTGTAAATAGAGATTCAAATTGCGCCTACATTTGAAAACCGTATTCTGGTTATAGTAATTTCTGAATGCTAGTAACAGAGTTATAGGATATTAGTAATGCAGAAAAATATGTAAACAAAAGTTAAAGTTATCCACAACACCACCTCCCAGAAATAAATACGGTTAATATTTTGATGCATTTTTGTTCTTTGTATCAAACAACTGATAAGTTGAAGAGATGCTATTTTGTATAAACAATTTTATATTCTACTTTTCTTTAATACCCATATCATGACCATTTTTATTGTTTTTGAAAATTCTTTTTAAGTTTTTATAATGACCATACAACATAGTCAACCAGTTTTCTTTCTAGTACAACTTTCAAATTACAACTTTTAAGAAACGTTTTTATTTTAGGCGTATTATACTTTATTCGGGCACAGAAAATTTATTTTTTCTTTCCCAGTTGTTCCTATGGAAGCATTCAGAAATAGGCAATCAATAAACAAATACTTCATTATTCTGGTTTTTATATTCACTCGTTGAATGAGTAAACAAAAACTTATTTAGTTCCTAGTTTTCTCACTGGTAAAATGGAGATGATAATAGTTTCTAATCTGTAGCAGTATTAAGGGTTCAGTTCAATTCAGTTCAGTTCAGTCCCTTAGTCATGACCGACTCTTTGCAACCCCATGAATAGCAGCACGCCAGGCCTCCCTGTCCATCACCAACTCCCGGAGTTCACTCAGACTCACGTCCATTGAGTCAGTGATGCCATCCAGCCATCTCATCCTCTGTCGTCCCCTCCTCCTCCTGCCCCCAATCCCTCCAACCATCAGAGTCTTTTCCAATGAGTCAACTCTTCGCATCAGGTGGCCAAAGTACTGGAGTTTCAGCTTCATCATCATTCCTTCCAAAGAAATCCCAGGGCTGATCTTCTTCAGAATGGACCGGTTGGATCTCCTTGCAGTCCAAGGGACTCTCAAGAGTCTTCTCCAACACCACAGTTCAAAAGCATCCTTTCTTCGGCGCTCAGCCTTCTTCACAGCCCAACTCTCACATCCATACATGACCACTAGAAAAACTACAGCCTTGACTAGACGAACCTTTGTTGGCAAAGTAATGTCTCTGCTTTTGAAAATGCTATCTAGGTTGGTCATAACTTTCCTTCCAAGGAGTAAGCGTCTTTTAATTTCATGGCTGCAGTCACCATCTGCAGTGATTTTGGAGTCCCCCCCAAAAATAAAGTCTGACACTGTTTCCACTGTTTCCCCATCTATTTCCCATGAAGTGATGGAACCGGATGCCATGATCTTCGTTTTCTGAATGTTGAGCTTTAAGCCAACTTTTTCACTCTCCACTTTCACTTTCATCAAGAGGCTTTTTAGTTCCTCTTCACTTTCTGCCATAAGGGTGGTGTCATCTGCATGTCTGAGGTTATTGATATTTCTCCTGGCAATCTTGATTCCAGCTTGTGCTTCTTCCAGTCCAGCGTTTCTCATGATGTACTCTGCATATAAGTTAAATAAGCAGGGTGACAATATACAGCCTTGACATACTCCTTTTCGTATTTGGAACCAGTCTGTTGTTCCATGTCCAGTTTTAACTTTTGCTTCCTGACCTGCATATAGGTTTCTCAAGAGGCAGGTCAGGTGGTCTGGTATTCCCCTCTCTTTCAGAATTTTCCACAGTTTATTGTGATCCACACAGTCAAAGGCTTTGGAGAGGACTAAATACAGAACTGAGCACAATATCAGACATTGCCAATGTGCAGTCAATGCTGGATCCTTTCATATACATAATGATAATAGTAGTAATTATTATTACTATCCTCACTGTGGATCTCTATGCTCTGGTTTTAAGCTGTTTAGGAGGTAACATGCTTTGGTGGAAAGATTACAATTTAGACTGACAATGTTGGATATGTGGGTAAGATACTTTTTGAAATGCTGGTATTCTCTCATTTGCAAAGTGGGACTAGGCCATAAACACTAAATAAATAGTAGCTGTTTCTCAGCTTATAGATCCAATATTTCCTAGCAGATACATTTCTGATGAGCACTAGTGATAATTAATCTAAACGAATGATAGTTTAGTTAACCAAGTCAGCCTCTTGTTCCTTAACTGCAAGGTAAACATGGGGGGAGGGACGGGGGGAGAAGAATGGATTGGGAGTTTGGGATTAGCAGATGCAAATCAATACAGACAGAATGGATAAATAAGCAGGATCCTACTGTATATCACAAGGAACTACAGTCAATATCCTATGATAAAACCTAATGGAGAAGAATTTTTAAAAGAATGTGTAAATATATATATTTGTGTGTATTACTGAATCACTTTGCTGTATAGCAGCAATTAATACAACATTGTAAATCAACTATACTTTAATACAAGTAATAATAATTTTCAACTGTCTAAAGAGAACAATTGATAAAAGTGATAGATATATTGATACTTAATTTTGAAATGCAACCCCAGTATAATACAGGTTAGAAGATCATAACCAATAGCATTCCTATTCTTTACTTCCACCCGCCTAAAAGGTATTGAATTTCCTTTTACCAAAAAAGAAATCAATTTTGTGGTCAAGATTATTATGAAATAAGTGAATTATCTGAACTATGTTGAAGCTGCCTGGAACTATCAAAATAGCTCTGATTTGGTCAGTTCAATTTATAGCAATAAAAAAAATCAGCCAAACCAATGTAATGACATCATCCACTAAAGAAACTGCTTGAACCTCTATATAAAGCATAGTTCTTTCTACCTTTTATGCTCCACTATGTACATCTCTTAATAAACATGATTAAAATGACACAGCTATTTAACTCTCAAAACCCAAAAAGCATTCACTTGTAACTTCATTCCATTTCTTGCTGCTGCTGCTAAGTCACTTCAGTCATGTCCAACTCTGTGTGACCCCATCATAGATGGCAGCCGACCAGGCTCCCCCAACCCTGGGATTCTCCAGGCAAGAATACTAGAGTGGGTTGCCATTTCCTTCCCTAATGCATGAAAGTGATGTCGCTCAGTCATGCCTGACTCTTAGCAACCCCATGGACTGCAGCCTACCAGGCTCCTCCATCCATAGGATTTTCCAGGCAAGAGTAGTGGAGTGGGGTGCCATCGCCTTCTCTGAGTTTTGTTTCTTAGCACAGGCCTATGTGGTAGGGAGGGAGAAGGAGGCATGGCATGTCATATGGATTGGAAATATTTGACACAGATTACTGCATATATTCACAGGGTCATATGGAATCATGTGGCCAACGGAAGTGTTATTAAAAATACAAAGCCAGGCCTTTCTTCTTTCCTTAATCAGTAGTCATAGAGCCATTTGAAAAGGAAGTTGAGAAGTAGAATAAAGGTTTGTTTAACTTGTTTCCTCTCTTTTAGAGAAAATCAGCCTTCACACTATACATTAAAAGTCAATGTTTTGCAAGTCTGAATGGAGTGTGTGAAAACAACATGAATTTGTAGACTATTAGCGAGGCCTATTCTATAACATTTCTATCATTTTTAACTGTCTAGTGGCAAAGGTGAAATGCAAGGAACAGTCATACAAATATCATTCAACCTAAATGTTATAAAGGATCCAGTCATTCTTATTTTGATCTCAAACTTAAATTCACATTAGAGAAAATGTAAAAACAGTCAAGATAGAATACAAATTTATTCTAGCTGAATAGACTATACAACTAAAGACAAAGTAATGATGATCTGACCATTAATCAAGATAAAACAGTTCGTATTTTAGAAAATTAGGAGAAATTCCGCATGATTCTTCACAAATAGCACAGATAAAAGATCTGAGAATTCAACAGGTCATTTTTCCTTGCAATACTGATGTGAAAAAGGTGATAAGAGTGGTGTTTCCCATTGGTACTGCATACATAGGGGATTGATCTCTATAAGTTCAGTATAATACCATGACTAATACTTCCATCAATATTAAGTCTAAACAAATTTCAGCATGCAGAATATACTTTCTGCACATAGCAGGCACTAAAATATAGAAGAAAAATTAAACCGATTCTAAAAATGTATCTATTTTCTTATCTCAAACTGACTAACAATATAATGAATCAATTACAGTTGCTGACAAACACTATCTGTACTTGCAGAACTCAGCTGGGGGTGGAGGGTAAGCAATTTAGCCCCTCACCCCCAGGAGATATTTCCTAATGTCTGGTGTCAATTTTTGTGGTCAAAACTGGAGGAGGCAAGATGTGCAGCTAGCACCTAATACATACAATACAGGGATGCTGCTTAATATTCTATTTACAATGAGCAGGACAGCCTCTTTCCTGCCAAGTCCAACAGTGAATTATCTGGCCAAAAACATCAATGGTGTCAAGGATGAGGGACTTTGATCTATACTGATATTCTCTGCTGCCAGAGTATAAAATGTGATTTGCTTTAAAACATTCATTATTTTATTTTAGAAATATTTTAAAAACTAAGTGTTAGAACCAACCTAGATAGCATATTCAAAAACAGAGATATTACTTTGCCAACAAAGGTTCGTCTAGTCAAGGCTATGGTTTTTCCTGTGGTCATGTATGGATGTGAGAGTTGGACTGTGAAGAAGGCTGAGTGCCGAAGAATTGATGCTTTTGAACTGTGGTGTTGGAGAAGACTCTTGAGAGTCCCTTGGACTGCAAGGAGATCCAACCAGTCCATTGTGAAGGAGATGAGCCCTGAGAATTCTTTGGAAGGAATGATGCTAAAGCTGAAACTCCAGTACTTTGGCCACCTCATGCTAAGAGTTGATTCATTAGAAAAGACCCTGATGCTGGGAGGGATTGGGGGCAGGAGAAGGGGACGACAGAGGATGAGATGGCTGGATGGCATCACTGACTCGATGGACGTGAGTCTGAGTGAACTCCGGGAGTTGGTGATGGACAGGGAGGCCTGGTGTGCTGGGATTCATGGGGTCGCGAAGAGTCAGACACGACTGAGCGACTGATCTGATCTGATCTGAAAAACTAAGTAAAAAGAAAATAGAGAATAAGTGCCACAAACTAGAAAAACTGAAGGCAATGAGGTGATCTAGAGTGACATTGGAAGATCAGGTGAGAGTCGGAGGAGATTCTACCATCACGCTGAAAAGTCTGGAGCCAAGACCAGAATGAGTCCGCACTGTTCTGTGATGAAGGGGGAAACACAACGTGTTGTCCAGTCATCTTATGATCTTGAATTGAGTACCTCCTCGGTAGCATGGTTTTAAATGCATTTGTGTCTCATTTCACCTTAAACATGGTTGATGAAAGCTCAGCTGGAGGATGTCTTGAAACCCCTCTTTCTGCTGCAGCTCTCAGACCTGCTTCTGGACCTCTCCCTGGGTTGTGTTGTAATCATCACTGCACCTGCTCTTTGAATGCTGACTCTAGCATTAGTAAATATGCATTATTTTGGGTCAACTAAAACCATCCCCTGTAATAGATGGACATAACGTGTCTGAATTTGGAGTAGAGGTTAATCAGACAGGCCACTGAACCAGTTGTACTCAAATACTTGTAACAGTGAGTAAATTCAGTCACACTTTCACCTTATCCTGCATAACACAGGAAAGCCTTATGAAATGATATCAGGACAGGAATGATCTTTTGAATTTAAACGCAATGCCATAGGAAAGAGGATTCCCCTCCCAAGCACTGGAACATTTTCATTTCAAATTAATTGTAAGAAGGTACTTGTCCAATCTCTAGATTTATTTTGTATGGTACACAAATGCGGTTGCTAGAGAGTTTAAAATAGCACAAACTAAATATATACAACCTGATAAACAGTTGCTTAACTACAAGGAAGGAAGAACACTGCTTGAGGTTTTGCATGCTGTTGATTTGACCAAGTCTGGTAATTAATACAATCCACGTGGTAATATTTGGATTAGATGGTTAAATCACATTTATACAAATAAAGGTTTTATCCAGAGCCTAATTTTACCATAACTTTAAGAAACAAGTAATCGAGAGACTTTAATACAAGACCTAAAATTAAGGCCCAATAGTATGTACACTGACACCTAAAAAAAATGAGAAAGGTGTCAGGTAATTCAGATAACCTGCCACCGACTTCACCTCACACCCTGCTCCCATGTGTAAGGTCCCCCAGCTCAGACTGTTCCCTTAGCTCGGGGATGAGGCATCAAAGTGAAAGTGTTAGCCACTCATTCTTGTCTGAATCTGCAACCCCGTGGACTGTAGCCCACCAGGCTCCTCCGTCTATGTGCTTTTCCAAGCAAAAATACTGGAGTGGGTTGCCATGCCCTTCTCCAGGGGATCTTCCTGACCCAGGGGTGAGACATAGTTCCTACCTATTTCTGAGCATTCAGGTTATGAAACCTTCATTCAGCACCTCAATAATTACCTAGCTTAAGAATTATTTTTCAGGGAGCCATTAACATAAACCAGAGAAACTAAAGCAATCTAAAAAGGGATATACTATTCAAAACATTCCACAGATGAAGACTTTCCTCCTAGAAAAGATAATTATTTGGCGGAGCTTCCGGGTACCGTAATTGGAATGTTTAAAGAAATTGGCGCAGGTCAGCTGCCATCTTTCTTCCTTAAGAACATTTCCCCAGGAACTGGAAATGAAGTGAATCATAGAACAGCTTCTTTACCTTCTCCCAAAACAATCATGAAGGCTGAAAAGATCAACATGACATTGTTTGGAGCGTAAGAAAATATTGGGTTGGCCAAAAAGCTCATTTCAACTTTTCTGTTACCTCCTTTGGACAAACATGAATGAACCTTTTGGCCAATCCAATACTACATATGTTTTCCATCCATAATAGGAGTATAAAAAGGAAAACTGTGATAATTCTCTTCAAGTCTAGGTATAAATGATTGGACACTAGTTTAATAAGAATAAATAATCAAATGTTTTAAAATGACTGATTTCTAATTTTTAAATGATATGTTCAAGTAATTGGGATTGTTAGAATTATAAAAGTCAGCTTATTAAATGATTATTTTATTATATTATTACTTTCAATTCATGAAGGTGATAATTGCCAATTTAAATATTTGTTCTTCTCTCCCCCTAGCTAAGCTAATTTAAATAGAGATAATTCAGACTAACAACTCAGGAATAGAAAATGAATTAAAAAAAAAACTCAGTTTATATTTGCAACACTTTAAATTTTACTTCTTCCCTTGTATCAGACAAGAATTGTAAGAGAAATATTGATGAACTATATAACTGTAGCTTGAATTTTAATGCTGTTTGCAATTACCTAACATATATAAAAGAATTAATATTTATGTAAAAAGGAGTTAAAAGATCTCAGGAGCTAAGATTTTCTTGGAAACACACTAAGGTTGATAAACATTCTGCACCAAAAAATGCAAAGAAAGGTTGAGTTGTATTGTTTTCAAGTTGTCCTTAAATGTATAAATTTTGACAATCAGTCATTTAAATTCTCCTACTGGACATTAGGGATATGCAATATTGTTGAGATATTTTTCTTGGTAAATATCTCCTTGTATAGGTTTTTACAGTGAAAACCATTAAGAATGTTTATAGTCAATGAAATCTACAAATAATATTTTATGTAGGTCACCACTGTGATTATAAAAAGCCCTAGTGACTAGAGAAGAAGAAAAGAATAATTAATAAGAGGGGTGAGGTATCAAATGTCAAAGAGGAAGCATTGCTCTAGACTGCTTTGCAGGATTCCTATCTCTGCAATGAACCCCTTATGCAAATCACATAAATCTGTTAGTTTTGGCTTCCTCATTAGTAAAATAAGGGATTGGGCTGGAGGTCTCTTGGGAAGTTTTTCAAGTTCTGGTAGAGCACACATACATATTTTTTTTTTAATCAAAATGCCTTATTTGTAAATCACATTGAAGCATGGTTATTTTCATCATTTTATTTTCTTCAGCAAGTTATAAAATATTACGCTTTGCTTTAATATGCTTATTTTTTCTTGGAAAATTATCTTATGAAAAGAACTTTGGACTAACATTTTCAATAAAAATATATCATTTCTTATTCCACAATAATAGAAGTATATGATTATTCCTAATTTGGGACTGCAAACATGGGGCTCATGTGTTATTTGGTACTGATAATTTTAGTTTTCTTTAAATCAACACTGTTGATTTTATATGTGAACTCTTAAAATTCTCAAGAGTAAGTTTAAAGTTAGACTTTGAAATAAGCAATACAAGGAACATCTGTTTCTAAACCAGTGACTTACTAAATATTTTTCCAAAATACGAACTGTCATTTGTGACTGCCTTGTACTTAAAGTAGAATGCTACACTTGCTACGTCTTCTCATTGAACAGACTCAACAGTATCTTGCAAGTAAATAAATTACACTGGAAAAAATTAATTAAATGCTGAAAGCTAGTATCTCCATAGACATGAAAAATGAGAATGCATTTCTTTGTTTTTCATATGGTAAATTTCCTTCCAATGCAAATGTCAGCCTCAAATGTCAATCTACAAATGAAACTAAGTACCTGACTTTTTACTACATAAAATGATGCTTGTTATGTTTTATATCTATACTTCTAGATTGTTAAAAAAGTAAAGACCATGACACAAATGATCCAGTACATTTTCACCAACTCATCAAATATCGGACAGCTGCAAGAATGATCAATAGTGATGTTATCAACAGTGAGGTGATCCGAAACTGTTACTGAGTTGCTAAGTTGTGTCCAACTCTTTGCAACCCCATAGACTGCAGCATGCCAGGCTCCTCAATTCTCTACTATCTCTCAGAGTTTGCTCAAATTCATGTCCAGACCCATAATTAGATATACACAGTCTATTTCAAAGTATCCCAATTCCAGTTTGAAATACAACCTACCTTTTAAAGAATGGAATAACACTATTTGTGCTTGAATCAAAGTTTCATTTCTCTTAATAACAAAACTATTTCCGGTTATACACAGCAAATGCATTTATTTTTATCTAATTGCACACAAGCTAAAGATCACAGCATGTCCTTGCATATATAATATATTTGCATGACAATTTTAATTATCTCTTTACTATGTGTAACTTGACTTTGATAGCTATTAAATCTATTTTTTAAGAGATTTTTTTGATGTGGAACATTTTAAAAGTTTTTATTTAATTTGTTACAGTACTTCTTCTGTTTAATCTTTTAGCCTCATGGGTGGAACCTGCACCCCTGCATTGGAAGGCCAAGTCTTAACCACTGGGCAGTCAGTGCAGTCCCTATTAAATCTATGTTTATATTTCTGGAGAAGGAAATGGCAAACCACTCCAGTATCCTTGCCTGGAAAATTCCATGGACAGAGGACCTGGGTAGGCTGCAGTCCATGGGGTTGCAAAGAGTTGGGCACCACTGAGAGACTAAAACTTTATTAATTTACTTTCATTTACACATTACTTGATATAAAATTCAAGTAAATTAATGTGTGATATTCTTCCTTCTGATGCTAAACTATTCATATTTCTAATCCATGAAGCATCCTCATGAAATTGTGCTTTAAGATAACTTTAAATAGAAATAAAACAAAGTCTAGAAATGTTTAACTGGAGAAAGAAATACTGAAATACTGAGTTTTTAAGACTCTTTTGATACATCCATTAAGATATTCAGTTTAGCAATTATTTCAACATTCTGTGGGCCCCTTATATAACAGAATCATACTCTGTTCAACCAATGAAAGAATCTATACACCATCAAACAGTAATCAATTTTCACTGAGGGAATAAATTAGGTCTGTATCATTTAGATCAGACATTAGTTCAGTTCAGCAAACATAAATTGTATGCTGGGAATGTGCTAATTAGTGGAATGCAAATGACAGCTTAGATGACTCTCTGCCCTCTCCCTCCAATATCTTACAGTCTGCTATATTTTGGAATGTTTCGACAAATATCAAATATTTGATAAATAAATACCAGAAATATTTATTAGGTTGATGCAAAAGTAAGTGCAGTTTTGCACTGCTGAACTTTGCCAGTTGATAAAGGAATACATTCTTAAATAAACATATTCATGTTGTACAGCATTTTAATGCTCATTTCTTGCTTGTTTTTTTTTTTTTTTTTTTGCTAATGACATTACTTGCGGTGTATTTTACATTTATTTAGACTAGGGAAATGATGTTAGACAAAAAGAAAATTTGAGTGGCTTTTTTATTTGAGTTCAAAAATGGGTCATAAAGTAGCAGAGATAACTCGCAACATCAACAATTCATTTGGCCCAGGAACTGTTAATGAACATATAGTGCAATGGTGATTCGAGAAGTGTTGCAAAGGAGACAAGAGCCTTGAAGATGAGAAGCACAGTGGCAAGTCACTGAAAGTCAACAACAACGAAATGAGAGGCTCATTGAAGCTGATCCTCTTATAACTACACGAGAATTTACCAAAGAGCTCAACGTCACCCATTCTGTGGTGGTTTGGCATTTGAAGCAAATTGAAAAGGTGAAAAACCTCAATCAATGGATACCTCTTGAGCTCACCAAAAATTTTTTTAAAAAATTGTCCTTTCGAAATGTCTTCTCTTATGTCTATCCAACAACAATGAACCATTTCTTGACTGGATTGTGACATGTGATGAAAAGTGGATTCTATACGACTGGCAACAACCAGCTCAGTGGCTGGACTGAGAAGCTCCAAAGCAATTCCCAAAGCCAAACTTGCACTAAGAAAAGGTCACAGGCACTGTTTGGTGGTTTGGTGCCTGTTTGATCCACCACAGTTCCTGAATCCCAGTGAAACCATTGTATCTGAGAAGTATGCTCAGCAAATTGATGAGATGCACCAAAAACTGCAATGCCTGCAGCCAGCATTTGTTCAGTAGAAAGGACCCAAGTCTTCTCCACAACAATGCCTGACTGCATATCGCACGAGCAATGCTTCAAAAGTTGAATGAACTGGGCTACAGAGTTTTGCCTCATCCACCATATTCACCTGCCCTCTGTCAACTGACTACCACTTCTTCAAGCCGTCTTGACAACTTTTTGCAGGGAAAATCCTTCCACAACCAGCAGTTGGCAGAAAATGTTTTCCAAGAGTTTGTCAAACCCCAAAGCACAGATTTTTTTACACTACAAGAACAAACAAACTTATTTCTTATTGGCAAAAATGTGTTGATTGTAATGGTTCCTATTTTGTTTATAAAGATATGTCTGAGCCTAGCTATAATGATCTGATGCGAAGAGCCATGTCACTGGAAAAGACCCTGATGCTGGGAAAGATTGAGGACAGGTGGAGAAGGGGACAATAGAAGCTGAGGTGGTTGGATGGCATCACCTACGCAATGGACATGAGTTTGAGCAAACTCCCGCAGATCGTGAAGGACCGAGAAGCCTGCCATGCTGCAGTCCATGGCGTTGCAAAGAGTTGGACACGACTGAGTGACTGAATGACAATACAATGATTTAAACTTCATGCTCTGAAGTCACAAGTACATTTGCAACAACCTAATACATAGTAAAATACACTATGTAAAAAAAATGATGTGGTTCATTATGGAAATTCAGAAAAACCTTCTTCTTGGAAATCACATCTCAACTGAATCTTGGAGGATAAGACAAATTGATCAGGAAAATGATGGAGAGGGAGGATACTTTGAGTGAATGCAAGTTACAGAAGCAGGTCAGATACTCAGAAAAAAGGACAGTTTGTATAGTGGAGCACAGAGTACAACATGCAAATGACATGATGTAGCAGCAGAGGTAATAGGAAGGGCACTGTATTTCAAGCGAACGACTTAGACTTTCTAGGTAGGCTAGTAAAGTGCTTTAAGCAGAGGTGTGATAGGATCTGATTTGCATTTTAGATTTTAAATTAGTAGAATGCTTTACAAATACAATTCAACAAATGCTAATGAGATAGATGAATCTGTGTGATGATACATTGATTCCCAAAATTTAAACTTCATGAGTGTATGTGTATGTATGTATATGTGTATCTGATGAACACAAAACACAATAATACAAGTATTATGCAAAATGAAACATCTAATGTAAACAGGAAAACATGGGTTGACATTCAGAAGTATTTCTTATTTCTCTGCCCAACTGCACTGATCTTCATGGAAATTCTTACTTATCTTAATGAATAAATACTGCACTGGGTTGAATTACATTTCTCCCAAACACATAACCACCAAGAAAGTCAAAATGTGTCCTTACTTGGAAATAGGGTCTTTGCAGAGGTAATCAGTTCCTTCAAGATAAAGTCATACTGGGTAAGGGTGACTCCAACGACTGATGTCCTTGTGGGACAGTCAAGTGAAGACACGGAGATAGAAATACAGAGGGAAGACGGTCATGTGAAGGTACAGAGACAGACACACAGAGGCAAGAGATCCATGTAAAGATACCGAGACATAAATACATAGAGATAAGATACCCATGTGAAGATACAGAGACAGGCACACAGAGGGAAGACAACCATGTGAAGACAGAGGCAGGCATTGGATTGAAGCAGCAACAGGTCACAGAACACCAAGAACTGCTGACAACCACTAGACGCTAGAAAGACTGATGCTTAAGCTGAAGCTCCAATACTTTGGCGACGTGATGCAAAGCGCCAACTCATCAGAAAAGACTCTGATGTTGGGAAGGATTGGACGCGGAAGAAGAAAGGGACAACAGAGGATGAGATGGTTGGATGGCATCACTGACTCAATGGACATGAGTTTGAGTAAGCTCCAGGAGCTGTTGATGGACAGGAAAGCCTGGTGTGCAGCAGTCCATGGGGTCGAAAAGAGTTGGACATGACTGAGCTACTAAACACCACCACCACCATCAGATGCTAGAGGAGAGGTATGGGTCAGTTACTCCCTCTGAGTCTCCAGACAGAAACAACTATGCTAACACCTTAATTCCAGACTTATGTCTCCAGAACCATGAGAGAATAAATTTCCGTTGTCCTAAGCTACACAGTTTATAGTATTATTTTACAACAGCCCTTGGAACCTAATATACACACACATGGCAGCATCTCCTGTCTAGGCTGCAGGGGTGCTAGAGGAGTAGACTGTGGTCCCAAGAAGAGGATATTCCCATCAGCACAGCATGAAGAGGACAAAACACTGTCCTGCTACCACTTGTATTTGCCATCTCCTCATATGCCTTCCTCCCCCTCTGGCACTTATTTTCCACCTGGATTTGCATTGGGAAATATTTACAGGCTTTACTAGTTTTCATCCACACTGAATGCATATATAAAAATTACCTTGGTTTCTGTGTACCCTGATTTGCCAAGGTGCTGCCTTACATTTATGGAGACTCTGGTTAAAAGCTAATTCAGTATACGCTATAAAAAAACACTCACTACTTTAATCAATAAACCATGCAGGGCTTTTGTAAGATGAATGTTTGAGTGTTTCAGCCATAACTGATTTTTGAAAGTTATTAGAATGAGACCTCTCCCTTCTGCTTCATGCAGTCCCTTCGGTACAGAGTAAGAAGATTAGCATCAGTGTTTGGGGAGCAAGCTTACTGAGTCAGAAGACATGAGGAATATCATTAAGTTTTTAAAATAACAGCATGCACTTGTTTCAACTAAATTTGAGGGAAACCAAATGTAGAGGGAGCAGAATGATTTAAAATGAGTCTAAATTCATTGAAGTTGGAATACATATTATCATCAAGACAAGTCAGGAAACAAAAACAGCAGAGGTCCTAGAGGCTTAAAAGCAGTGGCCTGGAACTAAACTTCCTTCACCTGGAATAGAGTGAACTTCTTACTTTCAACCTTAAAAAGTACCTAATTTTTCAGATGACAGAGTGATTGTGGAAAGACTGCAGAGAAGAAAGTTGACAAATACAACGGGAATTACAGTAGGTATACGCTCCCACAGAAGCAGCAATCTATTGATGCTTTTTCTTCTCTAGTTCTTCTGGAAAACTTTGAAGGAAAAGAAGAACAACACCATTTCCTAACCTGCAGGTATAAGACAGATCTCAGACAAAGCCCCTAAGGGGTTTCTTAGAAGGTGAGAAAAATCATTCCTTTTCCGTGGGAGTGATGGAAGCCTAGATTCTCCTTGCTGGACCCTGGCAGGACTACTATTTTTAAAGGGGCAAAATATGACTGTTTCTGATTGAAATTTCCCCTCTCAAAGATCCATAATTCCCTTATCACTGAAATCTTAAAGCCCTTGAGACAAATCAATGGTCCAATAAATGAAAAAAATAAAATAAAATAGAAAGCCATCTAAAGGTCCACTTTAGTCTGAATTCCAATACAGGTAAATTTATCACACAGTAACCTTGGAAACGATTCCCATAATAAATATGTTTAACACATCATTTTCTTATTACAGACATGTATTTTTTTCTTTGAAAAAACATAAGTATATTTTACATTCTTCATACATAGATGTATGAGAAATAATGGGATCTGGATATCAGTTAGAAAAATCACCTGGTTAGAAAAATAACTTGGAGAAGGAAATGGCAACCCACTTCAGTTTTCTTTTCTGGAAATCCCATGAACAGAGGAGCCTGGAGGGCTACAGTCCATCATGGGGTTGCAAAAGAGTAAGACATGGCTGAGTAACTATATAGCAACAGCAACAGAGGAATGACTAGTCATCAAAGTTTTGATAGTAGAGACAGTTCCCATGATGATTAAAGTATCATTTTCCAAACTAGGAAAAAAATTAGAGATTTCCATTAGAAATAAGTATTACAGGCTGCTTAGATTATAAAAGGACACAGGAGGAAAATACGAAGTAGTTGCTTTGGTTCTTATGATCTGTACCATCCAATATGGTAGCCAATGGTCACGCTAGTTAATCTCCAATTCAAATCAATGGAAATTAAATAAAGCTTAGTTCTAAATTGTCTTAGCTACATTTCAAGTGCTCTATAACCACGAGTGGCTGTGTTTGGAGAAGATCTAGAACATTTACAACTTGGCATGAAGTTTTATCTTACTTTATGTGGTCAATTTATCATTTGCTCCACTGGCATCTATTGGCATAAATATTAATCCAGTTTCCCAAAGTGTAGGATTTTTTCCTCCAGAGAGGTGTATATACTAGGAAAGCCAAGCTTCCTATTTAGCTTCAAGTATGTTTCCTTTTCATCTCGTCATTGCCGAGTACCAGGCTTGATGGAAAACCTCATGATAGCACTCGCTCACCTTTTTACAAAGCTGCCTGACACGATTACAGAACACACTGTCATATTTTAAATCGCATTTGAGTCAATGGACTATATGACCTTTGGCACACCGCTTTTGCCATTTACTGTGGATTCGAAAGTACCTTCATTGATGGTGTTGGTTTTAAAATGGCTATGTTCAAAGAAAGCCATCTCAAAAGTAAGATGCATGTCTATATAGCATAAGGAGGAAGGGAAAAAAAAAGGCAGGGTTGGTTTTAAAAATTATTAGACAAACAAAAGACAATTCAACAGAACTATGAGCATGGTTCTCAACAATTCCTTCAAAAAAGAGGGTATACAAACTACCAGTAAGGATAACCTCTTTAAAAACTTGAAAAATGTTCATTAAAACTAACCTTCATATAACGAACATGCAACACCACAGCTAAAACTTTCAAACATTCATTTCTAAATGGTGGACTTGGGGCACAACGAGGGACTCTAGTACTTTGGTTTTGAGAGTCTAAATTGATCCAGCCACCTTAGGAAAATGCTGTATATCCTAATTTGGTATTAACCCTTGCTAGCTCTATACCATGAAAAATGTCTATAGCAATTCTACTGAAATAGCCAAAAACTGGAAACAACTCAATGTTTATCAACATGAAATGAATACATAATTGTAGAATAAGCATACAACAAAATAATATTACTCAGGAAAATAAACAAATACTTCAGATAACAAAATGGGTAATTTTTCACAAATATTATTTTGAACTAAAGAAGTCAGAGGGGAAATAATATGTAATTTATCATTTCATTTGTATGAGAATTTAAAATTAAAAAGACACACAAAAAAAACCCTTAATCTATGGGGATAAAAATCAGGTGAATTTAAGTAGTAGTAACTCAGAGAAGGCTTGGTGGCTGCTTCTGGGGTGTCAATATAATTCACTTATTGAGCTGGTGAACATCCCATGGAGTTTTTGTTAGAATTTAGGAATAGGAAGATAGCAGTGGTAGTGAGCTCTGGTTGTACCACCAGGATGTCTGGTTTCCCTTTCAGCTCAAGCACTCAGGCTGTGTATCTTTGGGCAAAATTTAACCCTCATAATTTGTAGCCTAACAGATACTCAGTCAGATGAGTCACTCAGTCGTGTCCGACTCTAGCGACCCCATGGACTGCAGTGTGCCAGGCTTCCCTATCCATCACCAACTCCCAAAGTTTACTCAAATTCATGTCCATTGAGTAGGTGATCCTATCGAACCATCTCATCTTCAGTCATCCCCTTCTATTACTGCCTTCGATCTTTCCCAGCATCAGGGTCTTTTCAAATGAGTCAGCTCTTCGCATCAGGTGGCCAAAGTATTGGAGTTTCAGCTTCAGCATTAGGCCTTTCAATGAATATTCAGGACCGATTTCCTTTAGGATGGACTGGTTGGATCCCCTTGCAGTCCAAGGGACTCTCAAGAGTCTTCTCCAACACCACAGTTCAAAAGCATCATTTCTTCGGTGCTCAGCTTTCCTTATAGTCCAACTCTCACATCCATACATAACTACTGGAAAAACCATAGCCTTGACTAGACAGACCTTTGTTGGCAAAGTAATGTCTCTGCTTTTGAATATGCTAGTCTAGGTTGGTCATAACTTTCCTTCCAAGGAGTAAGAGTCTTTTAATTTCATGGCTGCAGTCACCATCAGCCGTGATTTTGGAGCCCAGAAAAATAAAGTCTGACACTGTTTCCCCATCTGTTTCCCATGAAGTGATGGGACCAGATGCCATGATCTTAGTTTTCTGAATGTTGAGCTTTAAGCCAACTTTTCCACTTTCCTCTTTCACTTTCATCAAGAGGCTCTTTAGTTCTTCTTCACTTTCTGCCATAAGGGTGGTATCATCTGCATATCTGAGGTTATTGATATTTCTCCCAGCATTCTTGATTCCAGCTTGTGCTTCTTCCAGCCTGTGTTTCTCATGATGTATCTCAATAGATACCACTACTGGAATAACTGCTCCACTTTGTCTCTCATACCATGTTTATCTTATTCCCTGTGATACTACTAACATTGAGCATATTTCATGATCCATGAAAATTGCTCAATAAATAATTATTAATAAAATAGATTATACATAGCATGTTTCCATGGAGAATATTACTTCTTTTTCATTTGTTGAGAGCTGAACATGTTTCTTAGAAAATATGTCATGCAGACAAAAATATCACATTTTGTTTTAGTCCTCCCATCTCGATGCTGACAGCTAGAATAAGTGTGAACCCAGAGTTCTGTTCTTCCCTAATCTTCCCAGGTAGGTCAGTGGTAAAGAATCCGCCTGCAAGGCAGAAGACCCGGGTTCAATCCCTGGGTTGGGAAGAGCCCCTGGAGGAGGAAATGGCCACTCCAGTATTCTTTCAGAGTCAGACAGAATTGAAGGACTAAACACACACACAAGAAATATGATTTGGTCATCATTATAGTTACTAAATTCATACAGAGGTGAAATTTTTATATAGTTTGTATTATAAACTATCAAACGTTTGGTTACTTTTTATAAAGGTTTTTCAATAGGATATTTGCATTTTCTGATTTCAGTTAAGCTTTTGTTGTTATGGGTCTGTAGGCAGTGGTGGGGGAAAGTCTAGTAGGAAATTCCTTCTTGAAGCTGATCTAATTCCCTATGCTGTGTGTATCCAGCCTCACCTCTCCCAGCCAATTAGAACAGGCAGAAAAGCTTCCTGGGAGGAGAGGACCATTTTACCAGACAATTCATATTCTAAAGCTGGTGTTTGGAGGAATTCCCTGGTGATCCACTGGTTAGGACTCAGCACTTTCACTGCCAAGGACATGGGTTCAGTCCCTGGTCAGAGAACTAAGATCCTGCAATCCAGGCAGCACAGCTGACAATAAAAATAAAGCCAGTGTCTGCAAATCCTGTGTTTGCCAACTGAATGTGTAGTACCCACTAGCCTCAAAAAGCCTCAAGTAGTCTTTACAGTAAGTGTGTGTTAGGAATGCCTTCACAGAAACAAACAGGCAAAGATCCATCTTTTCCAGAAGCTACCATCAACCTCGGGCCTGAAAGGAGTTCCACAGATAATGTTTAGAAGAAACTGAGGTCACAGTCAAGAAGACGGATGAGCATAAAGATGAGGACAAGAAGGCCAGGCAGACGAGGATGTTAAGAAGAAATGAAGGTCTACAGTTCAGCACAGGGAGCTCCACTCAATGCTCCGCGGTAACCTAGAAGGGAAGGAAATTCAAAACAAGAGGGGGTATGTGCATACCCATGGCTCATTCTCTGTGCTGTGCAGCAGAAGATAGCGAAACACTGTAAAGCAACTATACTCCTATCTTTCTATCTATCTATCTATAAAATAAAAAAGGAGGAACAAGAGGAGGAGAAAAGAAGCACCCCTAACAAAACTGGCTGAAACAGACAGTAGAATGACAATCCCCAAAAATCCAAACATTGAAATCATTAGCCATAGATGTGATGACTAAAAACAATTGCAAAAAGATGATAAAAAACACAACTAAAGGAGAAGAAACTCTTCAGGTAAACAAGTAAGTTTTTAAAAGGAACAAATAAAACTTGTAGATATATAAAATATAATTGACATTAAAACTCAGTGGTTGGTTTTAAAAGAACAAAAGGTGAAACTGAAGAGAACCAGAAGGAAGTTCTTAAGACTACTTTCAAAATCTATTCCAAAAGAGTCAGAAAGATAGATAAAAGCACAGGTTTCTACTTTTCAAATATTTCAAAAGACTTCAAGCATTTTTATTAATAAGCTTTTCTCTGTAAATTATTATCTGTATTAATTATCTGTATTAATTATCTGTATTAATTATTAATTATATTAATTATACTGTATTAATTATACTGTATTAAATATACTGTATTAATTAAATATACTGTATTAATTAAATATATTAAATATACTGTATTAATATACTGTATTAATTAAATATACTGTATTAATAAATATATATATTAAATATATTTATATGTATATATTAAATATATTAATTAAATATATATTAATTAAATATATATTAAATATATTAAATATACTGTATTATTTAAATATACTGTATTAATAAATATACTGTATTAATTATACTGTATTAATTATAATAATCTGTATTAATTATCTGTATTAATTATCTGTATTAATAAGCTTTTTCTCTGTACTACACTTAACAATAACCATTTCCCAAATCCTCTACTAAAGGTATTCTTTGTTTATTCTTATATGTATATTTGTGTAAAAATGTAAATATATATTTAAAACATATGAACAACTTTATATGTTTTTTATATAAAGATACATGGCAATTCACTGTCAGAGAAAGCAACTAAAATAATTCAAAATAATGAAATTACTAACTAAATGAAGATGGCAAAAATCCACCACCAATTTCCACAGTATGGTACTTACAGTAAGAACAGCCGTAGACCTCAATCCTGAGCCCAATGCGGCCTTCTCCATTCCAATCCAGAGGCACAAAGCGGACGTAGCGGGCGATGACAGGATGCTGTAAATCGTGCCGGACAACACTATCAGAGTTGACGTTCCCAGGAAATGCCTGGCAAAAAAAAAAAAAAAAAAGAGAGATTTGAAAATTAGGGCAAACTACTTTAGAAACCGCCATGTACTCTATGTGCTAAAATAAATGTAAACTGTCTTATGCAATGGAGGTATTTTATATTCTCTAAACCATAAACTAATTGAAAAAAGCTTCCATACTTTCTTTATTTGAAAAACAGGGCCAATTTTAAATGCGAGCTAGGACAAAGTTTCCACGGGTTCTTTCATATATGGAAATGCATACACATGTTAAAAGAATGAAACACTCTGACATACACTGCAGTATCCAGTAAACAATTATGAGTTCTATTATTTTACATTTAAACTATGCAGTATACATTTTTTAAAACACACTCCAACCACATTTCTTGCTTTTTAAAAATCTTCTCTTCATGACTACCCATGCCATCATCAGAAATCTGAAAAAAAACTTTTCATCATTGAGTTTGGCAAAAAGAGCAACTGAATACACTGTCCAGAGGTCAGGGACTTCTACATTTTATTAGCATAACTATATGTGAACATATTTATTTCATATGTCTTATTAATAGAAGATTTTGTCAAGAATTATTTGCCACAATTTTTTTTTTTATGTTGAAAGGTCATATTGTCTATTTTTTTTTTTTTTTGGGCAGAGAACAAAAGGATTTTCTTTGGTCATGGCCATCATTCCTCAGCAAACATTTATAAAACATTTACTGCATAATAAGCATTAACACAAGGTAATATGGGAAACCCAGGAGTAAGGAAAGCCATAGATGCTACACTCAAAAAGAGTGTGCAATCTAATAACAGGAAAATATCAATATAAAATTATAACTTAAAGTAAAGAAGACTTAAAGCAAGAGACCAAAAATATTTTAAAATATGTCAAACAAATGAGAAATACATGTGTAAGCTATTTAAAACATGCTTTGTTGTTCTTGTTTAGTTTCTAAGTTGTGTCTGAGTTGGAGACTTCATGCCCTGTAGCCCTCCAGGCTCCATTGTCCATGGGCTCTCCAAAATAAGAACACTGGAGTGAGTGGCCATATCCTTCTCCAGTTTTAAACATGAGCTGCAGCCACTCCAGTGCTCTTGCCTGGAAAATCCCATGGACAGAGGATCCTGGTAGGCTGTAGTCCGTGGGGTCGCTGAGTCAGACACTACTGAGAGACTTCACTTTCCCTTTTCACCTTCATGCACTGGAGAAGGAAATGGCAACCCACTCCAGTGTTCTTGCCTGGAGAATCCCAGGGATGGGGGAGCCTGGTGGGCTGCTGTCTATGGGATTGCGCAGAGTCGGACACGATTCAAGTGACTTAGCAGCAGCAGCGGCCTTAATTTCATATACACATTCTAGCTGTCCCTATCTTAAATAACTTGAGTTTTTGGATAGCTATATTCCACATGAGATCCTCTTTTATATTTTTAAATTAATCTCTTAAACATTGAAATAAAAAATTTAGAAAGAACACTGAACATTTTAAGTCATAACATGATACAACATAAGCACTATATTACATGGCTAACCTGTTGCTTTCTTAACTGATATTTTGAATTTGTTTCTACATTAGATGAGGAGCTTTATCCCTTAAATGTATCTTTTACAATAACTTTTATAAGACATAAAATTATTATGAAGCAAGTAAAGAGATACCTTCAATAAAGAGTACATAGTAGCTTTGAAACAGAAGGCTCTGGTTTAATTGCACACAAATACATGTTTGCAAAAAAGGTATGTTGAAATATTTCCTCAAGATTTAAACTACTCTTTAGAACATTCAGTTGGCTCCAATAATCTGCAAAATGGGTAACAGTCTGTATCCGTGTGTGTGTTTGTGTGCGCACACACGTGCTAGTGTTCAGTAGCATCCTACTATTTGCTACCCCATGGAACATGGCCTGCCAGGCTTTTCTGTCCACGGGATTTTTCCAGGCAAAAATACTGGAATGGGTTGCCATTTCCTTCTCCAGGGGATCTTCCTGACCCACGGATGGAACCTATGTCTCCTGCATTGCAGGTGGATTCTTTATCAGCTGAGTCACCAGGGAAGTCCTAATAGTCTATAAAATATACAATTATATGCTTTGGAAACTGAGATATTCTTCAATAATGATTCCTACTGTGTTCTCCTTGGTTTTCCTGAAGCTGTTGTGTTGGCTGAAAGGTTCATTCATGTTTTTATCATTCATAAAATATTATGGAAAAAATCCAAATCTAAACTTTTTGGCCATACCAATACATACTACCACTGCCTTTCAAAATAGCCACATCCTCTGCAATTCTTCATTGGACAAAACCATTTGAGCTTTAGATCTTAAATTTCATCACATAAATAGACATCTTCTTTGCATCGTGCTGACAACATTTGATTGAGGAAAACAGATTTCTTTGTTCTTTGTAGGTATTTTTCTAGCCAGCTTTTAGTTTTACACAGAAGCCACAAGCTTACTTTATTAAACTGGCTGCATTTTAATATCATTATTGGTTGTCCTGGCTTCAAAAGGAATACCAGTGAGAATCCCTGAATTAATTCCCGAGTGCATATAGATTAATCTAAATATTATCTTAAATAAGATTCAACAAAAGCCAGCAAACAATTTTAACTTAAGGATCAACTATATGCTTAACATATATAGCTATAAGCTTCCATGTGGCTCAGATGGTAAGGAATCCGTCCTCAATGTGGGAGACCCAGGTTCGATCCCTGAGTTCATGGAAGATACCCTGGAGAAGGGAATGGCAACCCAATCCAGTATTCTTGTCTGGAGAATCCCATAAACAGAGGAACCTGGCGGGCTAGAGTCCATGAGGTCGCAGAGTCAAACATGACTGAGTGATTAACACACACACACACATATGCTTAACATGGTGCTAAGTGGTATAGGAATATTAAAAACAACACAGACAGTAAATAACTTCCTTAGAAATCTGTTTCTGAGACATTTCTAGTCTGATGAAGCCTGAAAAAAGAAAAAAAAATATTGGTCTGTGTTCTCCTGTTTTGCCTAATACTTCATTTCTGACACCAGACGTATGGGTTTTCCCACACGCCAGGCCATTCTCTGTGGACACCAGCCAGTGTTCCATACCTTAACTCAATCCTAACACTATCTACCTGGAGGTAGATTCAGATTCCACAGGTGAAGGGCTGAGTTCCTCAAGAGCACCCCCACTTCAGATGCCAATCTCCAGCCCAGTTTGCCACACATGCTTCTGAAAGACCATACATCAGAGGTCCCCACAACCCCCTCCTTAGGTTCAACTGCTTTCTGAGCAGTTTGCAAACTAGATTACTGGTTTATGCTGAAGGATTCCACTCAGGAACAGATGGAAGAGATGCATAGAGCAAGGTGGGTGAGAAGGGCTGCGGGCCCACTCCAGGGGTACCACCCTCCTAGCACCTCTATTTATTCACCAAGCATTCTGAACTCCTGAAATTCTAGATTTTTCTGGCAGCTACTGTGTGCATTTGTGAAGATCAAATCATTGGCCACTGGGGACTGAACTCAATCTCCTGCCCTGCTCTCCTTCTCAGAGGTCAGGATGTGGCTGAAAGTTTCAACTCTCTAATCAAATCACATGGTTGGTTTCATCTTAAGGTTATCAAGGGAATTTTAAAAAAATCACCTCATTGACATAAACTCAGGTGTGGGTTGAAAGGAATTTGTTATGAATAACAAAAGACACGCATTTCAGCTTTATCAAACTTATCACTTAGGAAATCCCAGGAGTTTCAGAAGCTGTGTGGCAGACAGCATGGATAAAGACCAAAAATATATATTTCTCACTTCAAATCCTGATATCACAGGCCTAAAGTAAAATATGAAAAAAAATGTTGCAAAAGACAGCATTTAAAGGAAGTACAGAAGTGTGTGGCATAGCTAGTGATTTCAATAATCCTTGGAATCCTATGAAAACAATGTAATCAGGAGAACTATAGAAAGAGATAGACTTTAACTGGATAGGAGGGCAGAAAGATGTTTAGGAGATAGAAAGGGAGAAGGACACAGGAGAGGACTGGGAAAGACTGGAATAAAGAAGGGACTCAGAAGTAAGTCAGAAAGAGAAACACCAAGACAACATATTCCATAGATATTGAATTTAGAAAGACAGTAATGACGATGCTATATGCAAGACAGCAAAACAGACACAGATGTAAAGAACAGACTTTTAGACTCTGTGGGAGAAGGCGAGGGTGGGATGATTTAAGAGAATAGCATTGAAACATGTATATTACCATATGTGAAATAAATGACCAGCACAAGTTCAATGCAGGAAGCAGGGCACTCAAAGCCGGTGCTCTGGGACAATCCAGAGGAATGGGATAGGGAGCGAGGTGGGAGAGGGTTTCAGGATGTGGGGACACATGTGCACCTGTGGCTGATTCATGTCGATGTACGGCAAAACACACAGTATTGTAAAGTAATTACCCTCCAATTAAAATTAATTAATTAATTAAAAATACACACACACACACAAGAAGGAACTCAGATCTAGGGTTGGAGATACCCTGAGTCTAGTAGTTGTGGTGAAATTTTGCTCTTTAGGGGTAACTTCTCTAGCCCTCATCTATTTTATTCCTTTTCTCCATGTCTGTCCCCCAAAAAGATTTGACTAGCCTATCTAAAAAATCTACTTTGGAACTAAAATTGCAGACTCTGAAAACATAAACTATATTCAGGAATTAGTGATAAGGACATAAATCTGACTGGAAGAAGCATTCATATTGGCAAATCATGAGTGTTTTAACAAGTTCTGATTGTGGACAGAAGAATACAGCATGTGTTTCTTTTCTAAATGATAGAATAAGAGCCATATTTAGAAGATCTTGGATGGTGGGAGATCAAGTAGGGGGCAGAAAGACGAGTCATAGAGTTCAAAGTCAATGCCACGTGGTGGGAATGGAAAACGTTTCAAAAGAAGAATTAATAACACTTTGAGAGGAGGGAGTACGAGCAATGATATAAACCAATCTATTTGCATATTGGCATTGGTGACAAAAAGAGGGAAGGGGGGATAAAATGGTAGACATCCATCCTTTCCCTCTCCAGCAACCTCTTCTCTCTAAGTAACAGCACCTAGATTTTCTTTACAATGTTATCGAATATTCAGTCTTAATCCACCTGATTCAAGAGAGGCAGGTGCCACACCGAGGCTCAACCTTAGCACTTCTGCTCAAAGTGCTATATATTCATATATCCCTTCATTCACTCAGGAGATACATGAGATCTTTTTATGCACCAGATACTGTTCAAATCACTGGGGAGACAGAAGTGGACAATACAGTTTCAGCTCACATGGCATTTGCATTATTAAAGTATACAGTATGCCAGTACAAAGTGGGGCAAATAATAAACAATATGCAATGGATATATTTAATATTTACAATAGCCAGGACGTGGAAACATTCAAAGTGTTCATTGACAAATGAATGGATAAAGATTTGGTATATGTACATAATGGAATATTACTCAATTATAAAAAAGAACAAAATGCTGACATTCATCATAACATGGATGGGCCTAGAGATTATAATACTGAATGAAGTGAGACAGAGAAAGACAAATATTACATGATACTGCTTATATATGGAATCTAGAAAAAATGGTACAAGTGAATTTATTTACAAAAGAGAAATAGAGTTATAGATACAGAAACAAACTTATGGTTACTGGTATAGGAAGGGTGGGAGGGATAAACTAGGAGATCAGGATTGATATATACACACTACTATATGTCAAATGGATAACTAGCAAGGATCTCCTGTGTAGCACAGGAAACTCTACTCAATATTCTTTAATGACCTTCATGGAAAAATAATCTAAAAAAGAGTGGATATATGTACATATACAATTGTATATATATTGTATATTGTATATATACAATTGATTCACTTTGATGTACAGCAAAAACTAACACAGCATTTTAAATCAACTATGCTCTGATAAATTGGTGGTTCAGATGGTAAAGCGTCTGTCTAGAATGCGGGAGACCTGGGTTTGAGCCCTGGGTTAGGAAGATCCCCTAGAGAAGGAAACGGCGATCCATTCCAGTACTATTGCCTGGAAAATCCCATGGACAGAGGAGCCTGGTAGGCTACAGTCTATGGGGTCACAAAGAGTTGGACACGACTGAGCGGGATTTGATATGTAAATTAAATACACTGAGTTATATAATATGTATGTATTGTTGTATATTATAGGTATGGCTCATTTTTTTGCTTCACGGATGCTTTTATAATTGAAGGTTTCTGGCACCACTGCCTGGAGAAAGTCTATTGGCACCATTTTTCCAACAGCATTTGCTCACTTCAGGTCTCTGTCACGTTTGGTAATTCTTGCACTATTTCAAGCTTTTTCATTATTATTATACTCACTATCATGATGCGTGGTCAGTGATCCTTTGATGCCACTCATGCAACTGCTTGGGGGTGCCTTGAACCACACCCATATAAGAGTGAATTGAATCTATAAACATTCTGTACATTCTGACTTCCCCACTGACCTGCCATTCCGCCATCTCTTTTCCTTTCCTTGGGCCTCCCTATTCCCTGAGACAGAACAATACTGAAATTAGGCCAACTAATAACCCGAGAATGGCCTCTAAGTGTTTAAATGAAAGGAACAGTCAACTGACTTAGCACACTTCATGTTGTCTTATCCTAAGAAATTGCCGCAGGCACCCTAACCTTCAACAGTCGTCATGTTGATCACTCAGCAGCATCAACTTTGATGCAAGATCCTCCTCCACCAGCTAAACGATCACAATTCCCCGAAGGTTCAGATGAGGGCTGGCATTTTTTAGCAATCAAGTATTTTTAAATTAAGATGTGGCCATTGTTTCTAGACAAAATGGTACTATACACTGAGCAGACTACAGTATAGTATAAACATAACTTTCACACTGCTTTATTGTGAAACAAAAAGAACTCATGTGACTCCCCTGATTGCAATATTCACTTTATTGAGTAATCTGGAACCAGACACACAATATGTCCCAGGTATGCCTGTAAATATATATGTGTGTGTATAATTATATATATACATATATATATATATATATAATATATATACAAGCAAAAGTAAGAAATGCAAACATCTTGAGTATATGCTGCATGTTTTGGGGGCAGGAAGGAAGCCAGAATTTATGGAGCACAGTGAAGAAGCAAGGAGGGCCTGAAGGCCATGACAATGTGGTAAACTTCATATTAATTGGGCCAAAAGAAAATTCACTGGAGTGTTTTCAGTAAAAATGTCACATAATTTAAATGTTAAGATTGGGGCCACTAAAATGGGATTCCCAGGTGGCACTAGTGGTAAAGAGCCTGCCCATCAATGCAGGAGACTTAAAGACACAGGATCGATCCCTGGGTTGGGAAGATCCCTTGGAGGAGGGCATGGAAACCCGCTCCAGTATTCTTGCCTGGAGAATCCAATGGACAGAGGAGCCTGGTGGACTACAGTCCATGGGGTCACAAAGAGTCAGACAAAACTGAAGCAACTTAGCACACACACATACCACTAAAATACAGTTCCCCAAATAAAGCAAAGTTCCTAGTATAACAGTAGAAGATGCCATAGCATATTATAAAATACAGGAGAGTGGTGGATGGGATACCCTGGTTACACGTGCTCTGGAGGAGTGAAGGTGTTAGGGAGAAGGTAGGAATGATGCTGTGGAAGTGAATGCTGGAGAGGAGCAACAGGACACGTCTTCAATCCTGGACCCCAAATGCACAACACGTGAGGAGAAAGCAAAGCAAAATACAGAACTACTAGGAATGGAAGCTCTCCATCCACTGAGCTCCCATTGCCCACTCTGGTTATCATAGAAAGGGATGGACATCAGAGGAAGATAAAGTAGGCCCATCTGTGATGATGTCATTTCAGCATCTAAATTCAGAGCCTGCAGAAGTAAATCTACAAGATTTTTGATGCTCTGACCTGTGTCCTCACTGGTTTGTATTTTTTTTTTAAAGCAACAAAGAATACTGACTAATACAAAGATATCTGAAGGGAAAGATAATTAGTGAAGATTTAAATATATTGTCTTTGAGATGTCTCCATGAAACTGAAAGGTCACACAGCAAATTTGAGATGTTCAGCATAGCTTTTCAGAAAGGGTAACATTTATTATTTATGAACAAATGCATGGCATATGGTATTTTCTTCAGAATCACAGCATCAGTAGACTGTGTTTTTTACACTTCTTTTCATTTCCAAGCATACTAAGACTTAAGACATTATCCTTAATTGAAGTTGAAAATATTTCAGAGGAATGATATAGGCGTTATTGATCGTTGTCTTGAACATAAAGGTGTAAATACATGTGAAATGTCTGTTCTATAACAGTATTCAGAAAAGTTAAGAAATTTAGAAGGAGGTGTAGTCATTGATTTAACAAAACAACATCCAATATTTATATATTACTTTCTTATTTAAAGCTTTCTAGTACACACGGTATGGTTTGTGCCTTATAGGAAATCCTAACTTTGGGAGGGATCTTATTTTTTCAAACCAATAAATTCAGGCTATGAGAAAGCAGAGCACTTAACTGATGCTGAACAGCTAGTCTGGGCAAACCAGGGCAAAGTAAGAAGTCCGTCCACTCCCACAATGACTTTTGCTTGAGAATCAAGTTTTCAGCAAGGAATAAAGATTTTTCTATTTAGGCACAACACATTTTTTTTTAATTTGATGTTACCTATTTGAATATCAAAGTTTGGTAGATCATTTTCATCAGATGTACATTTTGGGCATACACTTGGTTTCTGGCTCATTTATCAGGTGGGCTATTTGGCCTGTATGCCTTAGTTTTCTCGACATTTTTATGTACACTAATTTTGACAATATTAATATTTTCTTTTCTCAGAAGTTTTCTAAAAATATAGTCCTACTGTAACATTAGCCAGTTTTCCTGCAAATCTTAATATAAGTAATTCAAAAGCTGGAATGACACTACTTATGATAAAAAGAAAGGATAGTCTGCTATAATGCTGTATTTTTAAAGTAGCAATGACTACTTTGTCATAGGGCTTGAAAAGGAATTTATTTTTTCAAATAATTTGGCTCTTACAATTCTTGTACTTTTCACATGGATTAAAAAAAGGAACAGAAAAACAAACTAAGATATACAGCTGAGTTTTACAAAACCCCTACAATTTGAAAAAATGCATCGAAAATTGAAAAATTAAAATGAATTTGAACATTTCTTGAATAGAACATTATCCTTTAAAATTCAACCTTCATTTAGATAAATGCCACACAATAATATATGGTTCGTGGATACATGAGAGAGTCAGACAAATTCATCATTGTAAGACTGACAAATCAATTTACATAAGCTTGTAAATTATATGTCACTGCTATTAAATCTCCTGACATGGCTGTGATTTGTATATATGCTTAGAAGGATTTATTTTTTATTTTTACTAACATAGAATTTCTGTAACTCACAAATCGTCATGCTTAGTAAAATAATAAAATAAGGCTAAACTTATGGTGATTCTTTTGTTACTGTCCTAAAAACTATTAAAATATGCAGCAAAGAAGGCTAATACCTAAAACAGACTGATTATATTCTCTGCAGCTGAAGATGGAGAAGCTCTATACAGTCATCAAAAACAAGACTGGGAGCTAACTATGGCTCAGACTGCTGCTGCTGCTGCTAAGTTGCTTCAGTAGTGTCTGACTCTGTGAGACCCCATAGACGGCAGCCCACCAGGCTCCGCCATCCCTGGGATTCTCCAGGCAAGAACACTGGAGTGGGTTGCCATTTCCTCCTCCAATGCATGAAAGTGATGGCTCAGACTATGAGCTCCTTATTTCAAAATTCAGACTTGAATTGAAGAAAGAAAGGAAAAACACTAGACCATTCAGGTATGACCTAAATCAAATCCCTTAAGATTATACAGTGGAGGTGACAAATAGATTCAAGGGATTAGATCTGGTAGACTGAGTGCCTGAGAACTATGGATTGAGGTTTGTAACAAAGTACAGAAGGCAGAAACCAAAACCATCCCAAAGGAAAAGAAATGCAAGAAGGCAAAATGGTTGTCTGAAGTGGTCTTACAAATAGCTGAAAGAGGAAGAGAAGTGAAAGGCAAGGGAGAAAGGCAAAGATATACCCAACTGAATGCAAAGTTCCAGAGGGCAGAAAGAAGAGACAAGAAAGCCTGCCTCAGTGATCAATGCAAAGAAATAGAGGAAAACAATAGAATGGGAAAGAGTAGAGATCTCTTCAAGAAAATTAGGAAGGGAACATACCAAGGGAACATTCATGCAAAGATGGGCTCAATAAAGGACAGAAATGGCAAGCACCTAACAGAAGCAGAAGATATTAAGAAGAGGTGGCAAGAATACACAGAAGAACTACACAAAAAAGATCTTCATGACCCAGATAACCACGATTAGGTGATCACCAACCTAGAGCCAAACATCCTGGAATGTGAAGTCAAGGATGCACTTAAAGAAGTCAATGTGGGCTTTAAGAAACATCATTAGAACAAAGCTAGTGGAGGTGATGGAATTCCAGCTGAGCTATTTCAAATTCTAAAAGATGGTGCTGTTAAAGTTCTGCACTCAGTATTCCAGCAAATTTGGAAAACTCAGCAGTGGCCACAGGACTGGAAAAGGTCAGTATTCATTCGAATCCCAAAGAAAGGCAATGCCAAAGAATGCTCAAAGTATCACACAATTGCACTCATTGACATCCCAGCAAAGTAATGCTCAAAATCCTTCAAGCTAGGCTTCAACAGGGCATGAACCGAGAACTTCCAGATGTACAAACTGGATTTAGAAAAGGCAGAGGAACCAGAGATCAAATTGCCAACATCCATCAGAACATTGAAAATGCAAAAGAATTCCAGAAAAACATCTACTTCTGCTTCATTGACTATGCTAAAGCCTTTGACTGTGTGGATCACAATAAACTCTGGAAAATTCTTCAAGAGATGGGAATATCAGACTACCTTACTTGCCTCCTGAGAAACCTGAATACAGGGCAAGAAGCAACAGAGAGAACTGGACATGGAACAACAGACTGGTTCCTAATTGGGAAAGGAGTACATCAAGGCTGTATATTGTCACCCTGCTTATTTAACTTATATGCAGAATACATCATGTAAAATGCTGGTCTGGATGAATCACAAGCTGGAATCAAGATTGCCAGGAAAAATATCAACAGTCTCAGATATGCAGACGACACCATTCTAAAGGCATAAAGCAAAGAGGAATTAAGGAGCCTCTTGATGAAGGTGCAAGAGGAAAGTGAAAAAGCTGGCTTAAAACTCATAACTCAAAAAAGTAATATTTTGGTATCCAGTCCCATCAATACATGACAAATAGATGAGGAAAAAGTGGAAACAGTGACAGATTTTATCTTAGAGGGCTTCAAAACCACTGCAGATGGTGTCTGCAGGCACAGTATTAAAAGACACTTGCTCCTTGGAAGAAAAGCTATGACAAACCTAGACAGTGTATTAAAAAGTAGAGACATCACTTTGCTGACAGAGGGTCTGTATAGTTTTTCCAGTAGTGGTTTTTCTAGTAGTCATGTACAGATGTGACATTTGGACCATAAAGAAGGCTGAGAGAGAAAAATTTGATGCCTTCAAGCTGTGGTGCTGGAGAAGACTCTTGAAGCATCCCTTCGGCTGCAAGAAGATTAAACACGTCAATCCTAAAGGAAATAGAAAGTTCATTGGAAGAACTGATGCTGAAGCTGAACCTCTAATACTTTGACCACCTGATGCAAAGAGCTGACTCATGGAAAAGATCCTGATACTGGGAAGGATTGAAGGCAGGAGGAGAAGTATGTGACAGAGGATGAGATGGTTGGATGATACCACCGACTCAATAGACATGAGTTGGAACAAAGTGGGAGATTGTGAAGGACAGGGAAGCATAGACACACAAACACAGCACTAAGCCGTGTCCGACCCTTTGTGACCCCATGGTCTGTAGCCTGCCACGCTCTGTCCATGGGATTCTCCAGGCAAGAATCCTGGAGTGGGTTGCCATTTCCTTCTTCAGGGGAACTTACTGACCCAGGGATCAAACCCAGGTCTCCTGCATTGCACGCAGATGCTTTACCAACCGATCTGCTATTGGGCTGGTGTGTAAATGAATGAGTAGTAGTACTTGAGGTCAGAGCAGAGGGGAGTTTAGGATCTCCTAGGTCACACAGAGAAGCATGGTATGATGCAATTCATGGGGTTTTAGAGAGTCAGACTCAATTTATGACTGAACAATGAACAACAGCAAAGAACTTTTTAAAAAGTAGTGAGTTGTTCAGGATGCTAATTGTAGAATAATCTAAACACGACTGAAGTTTTAATAACTAAGATTTCCCCCCATGTGCACTAAGTATTTCTTCTAGTTCATACAATAGTTTCATTGATGTAAGAGAAGGGTAGAGGCAACCTTTTTCACTCTAAAGTACCAAATAGTAAATATTTTAGGTTTAGCAGGGTACAGACCTCTCAGTCCCAGATCCTTCTTTATCTTTTTTAGTTTTAGTTTTAGTTTACATTTGAAAAATGTAAAAGCCTTCTTAGTTCCCTGACTTTAAAAGAACAGGGAGAGAACTGACTTAGCCAAGGGGCTAGAGCTTGCCAACCCCTGGTCTGACACTCTTTCATATTAACAGATATTTCCCCAGATAGGGAGCCAAATCTAAAATCATTGGAAGACTTTTCAGCTACTTAGCATTTAAAAACCAACAAACTTCAGAAAAGCATTTTGTCAATCTTTGAAGCATATAATTTATCAGAGTTAAAGAAAATATATAAGGATTTAGAATATGCTCCCTTCAAATTCTTTATTATGGGGTTTGAAGTGCAACTTAGAAAGTGTTTTATGAGAGAATACATACATTTAGCCCTCACTAAAACCTCACCTTTTAGAAACCTAAAATAAGCGATCACGGGCTCCTGCAGTGAACGAAAGAAAAGGTATAGATACATCTCAGTGCAAAGGTTTTGCTTAAGACTGAAAAATGTGTGTAAAACACCCAGCTCTTGTGCAAGCAAGCCTAGGAAGAACTTTTATTACTACTAACAAGTCGCATACATGGGATATTATGTGAGAAAAACAACAATATATAAATACTTCCTAAAGTGAGATATTGTTATTTTCTTAAGACAGATAACATCTCCGCTGCTATAAAAACATATATTGATGAATCCTTAGGTTGATGTCGTAAACCTGTGATCACCATGATCACTTTTAAGTGAAATTTTATTTCTTGCTGGATTTTGAGCTTTATTGTCCCATGCCATCAATTCATATCGAAAGGTTAGAAATAGATTTCCCACTTTGCAGTCTTGATGGGAGTCTCGAAGCCTAAGTTACACTCCTTGCTGAGGCAGAAAGAAAAGAAGTGCCTTCATAAAGTATTGCATCTGTTACAGCCTCACTCTGGCCTCTTCACCTGAACATTCCTGCCGTCATCTTGATCAGGCTGTACTACCAATCCCGCAGAACTCAGCTTACATAGCACTTTCTGACAGTCAGTACAATACATCCTCTGACCCTCAATTGCCCGCCACTCTTCAGGGTGCCTCATAATATACTATGCTTTTTATTCCCTTCACTCAATTGTAATAACTTCATTATGCCTGTGATTATACCCCTCATCACTGCTTCAGAAGTGAGTCTGCACTGAAGCTTGTGATCAAGCCTCTGGTTCACCACTATTTTCTGATGCCCCAGTACAGTGTCTGGTGTTCAGTAAGCATCAGTTTACTGCCTAAATGAATAAATAAAATGTGAATTTTACATTTCATAGCTCTTGTTATTTCTGGCCGTACCAAAAACTAGTTCAGAAGCTATTTATAGTTAATAAGCCATAGGTTAGACAATATCCTACAGGAATTAGCTTGCTAGTCTGATTAAACCGGACACTAGGCTAATAAATAAAGTCTTCCCAGAGGTGTTGGGATGTCATTATCAGTATGCAAAGTGGCTGGGAATTCCAGACATGATGGGGGAAGTAAAAGGAAATGGTCATACAAAAATCATATCAAAATCAAGGGAGAAATGCTAGGAACAATGTGAAAATTAACACACACACACAAACCCATCCATCAAATCTATGTTCACTTTGGTAATGGACTTGAACTCTGCTAAAAGCACACTCGATGCAGTTGCTAAACCACAGCAAACATGTTGGGGAGAAAATGCTGCAACATTCTGCTATATAAGCAGCAGTGCTCTGGACGCTTCTGCTCCTGACAAATATTTCCAGTGATTTTCATTATGCCAAAGTTATGAAGATTTTTAAATTATTTTATTAGAGGAACTCTTCAATTTAAGATTCCTGCAGAGGATCTTCCTGACCCGAGGACTCTTGCCTTGGCAGGCGGTATCTTTACCACTATTGCCAGCTGGGAAGACTGCTTTTATATGTATCCCTTGCTTATTCCTTTTTATTGGTGAGTACTATTTCATTGTATAATTATATAACCATTGTTTATCCATTTTTCTGTTGACAGACTCAATGATGTTTTTAATTGTTTTCCTCTTATGAATGAAATTGTTCGAAGTATTTGTGAAAAAGCCTAGTAGAAGAATTTCTGAGCCAGAGAATGGATGAGTGCTTTAAAATTTTTAAAGAAAATGCCAGGTAGTGATTATAGCATCAGTCATATATCTTAAATTTCAGAGAAATCTGTATATTCTCTACAACTTAAATTCATTAATTTGTGTATTTATGTCATACTTTGCTCTAAACTTCTCTATATATTTTTCATCATCCTAAATGTCAAATTATAAGAAAGGGTGAAAGTGATTAGATAATGCTATCAACTGTCTTTTTCTCCAGCATTTGAAATCAATATATATACAAAGGAAAAAATACAAAAGGAATGCTGTCAAGCTTGACTGCATTAAAGTACCACACAGCTGATGGAGTCAGGAGATGGAAAAGTTTGAAAGAAGAGAGAAGGAAGAATATGATGAAAAAATTCATGTTTTTTAAGTAAAGAGTCAAAAGATATTAGCAAAATTTGATAGAAGGGCAAACCCACTTGTGAGTATATTATTACATGTAACAAAATTAACCCCCAAAGAATTTTAAACATTTGAGAAAATGTTGATATAACCGCTAAAAACAGGCCAGATATGGGGAAAAACAGCCTAACTAACTGCAAGTTCATCTGTCAAGAATTAGTAATCAGTAATTTCAAACTTGATAAATGAACAACCTGCTATATAAGGTATTGGAAGAATGGAGACAGGGATGGGGAGATACTGGGAAAGAAACTTTTGCTTTTTACATTTAATTCTTCATGTACTACTTGATTAAAAATGTTTCTTTATGTACTACTTTGATAAAAATAAACCACAAAACATATTTTTTTGGAGGGTTGTGTCTAAAACATTGGCTTTAAGATTCATGGCAAAGTATACAGACGGAGACAAGTTCAGTAGTGAGACCCATCTTGTCTGTAAAAATAAAATCTAACCAGCTGCTTGACAAAACAGAAGACTCCTGGTACTGAGCCCAGAAAGAGATTTCTCAAATGAGCCCAGTGTAAAAGGGACCACGCTACACAATGAACAGAGTGTTCAACAGCATCTGTATAAGAAGATAGCAACAACCTTCATAGGGAGCTTCTTAAAGTTTCTAAATGCTGAAACACAATTTTACAATGGAAATCAAAACTGCCAACGCAAGTTATTTAGTTCTCTGCTGGCTGGCTTAATCTAGAAACAGTTCAGAGTATTTAGAGGAATCAATGGATTGCACTGCCTTCAGTGGATCCCTTCCTAAACTTTGTTTTTCTCAAGAATTTGCTGTTTCAATGGCTATGAATTTGAGAATATACATGGCGGTACCCAGAATACATCTGGTTCCAAATGTGGAACCAAATGGACTCATCAGCATAAAATCAACGAAACGAGTTTTATTTAGGGGGATGGTCAGTATTAGCAAAGTAAGTTACCATCTTCAAAATGTGTCTCTCCCCTGGCGGCTAAGTGGTAAAGAATTCGCCTGCCAGTGCAGGAGACATGGGTTTGATTCCCTGGTCTGGGAAGATCCCACATGTCAAGATGCAGCTAAGCTTGTGCACAACTACTGCGCGGGTGCTCTAAAGCCCAGGAACCACAACTACTGAAGTCCAAGTCTAGATCCGTGCTCCACGACAAGAGGCATTACAATGAGAAGCCCGCGGACGCAGCTCGAGTAGCCCCAGCTCACAGCAACTAGAAAAAGTCCACACGGCAATGAAAACTCTGCACAGCCAAAAATAATTAAATAAAATTATTTTTTAACACTGTGAAATTCTTCATTTGGATAGCTTCATGCCATGAAATACTAACAATTTTGACACTAAATGTATCTCAAATTGCCCATTAATAACGACTTTATTCTTTCTCAATTTATACTCTATACCAAGATTAATACCTGGTAATGTTTCTTTAAGATACAGTGAAAGAGCCAAAATCACAAACACTTCTTGGGTTTTACAGAAGTTCCTATTTTTTTCCAAAATACTTGAATCTTACCTTTTATAGGGAAAACAAGAACACTATTTGTACATTATATTCCTCCATTTTTACTGGTCCGAGCTTTCTGCTCCTTTCCTTTACAAAATTTCTCAACTAAATGGTTTGGGCTCTGCATGTCCCTTTTTCTCTATGATCTGGTTGCTGCTGCTGCTGCTGCTGCTGCTAAGTCACTTCAGTCGTGTCCGACTCTGTGCGACCCCATGGACTCCAGCCTACCAGGCTCCTCCATCCATGGGATTTTCCAGGCAAGAGTACTGGAGTCGGGTGTCATTGCCTTCTCCAATGATCTGGCTAAGTTTCATCAATTTGTCAATCGCTATCTTTTGAAACGGAAATCGGAAAGACCACTAATGATGACCAGGTAAATTTTTTCTTGGTTTTTCAATTTATCTTCAGCATCCTTCATAGTTAGTCATCTTCTCTTTTTCAGGGTCATTTCTATTTTGCACATTTGATCTCAGATTACTTCTCCATCTTCCTCGGATATTTCTAGTTTCTCTGTGGATTATTAAAGATCCCGTCGTTTTCCTCACCCTCCCATAAGTGAGATCACCCTCTTGCTTGTCTTTTTTCTTACATTCTGTGAGGATAGCTTGCTGTCAATCTATTTCTTCCACTGCCTGGATTTATTCTCTAACCTCCTGGGAGCCTGAGTAATAGTGCAGCTAGCTCTTACAGACTGAATTGAACAGGTTCCCTTACTCTCTCCTCATGTGTGTGCTCAGTCGTGTCCGACTCTTTGCAACCCTATGGACTGTAACCTTCCAGACTCTTCCATCCATGGGATTTTCCAAGCAAAAATACAGAAGTGGATTGCCATTTCTTCTCCAGGAGATCTTCCCAACCCAGGGATTGAACCCAGGTCTCACACATTGCAAGAAGACTTTACTGTCTTACTCTCTGGCACCTGATTATATTCCACTTATAGGTCACATCAGCAAACCATCAACTCCTCTCAGGAGCCAGTCTTACAAGGGCCCAGCTCTCACTGGTCTTGATAATGTTTCTTCCATTTGGTCTGCAAGTCCCAAGAATGGTAATGGCTTCCCTGGGCTTATAATCTGTGAGTTTCTCATCTGCCCTTCTTCACTCCTTTTTAAACCTGGTCACACTTAACTGTGAAAGGTCCCAACTTCCTGGGTTGGGAAGATCCCCTGGAGAAGAGAAAGGCTACCCACTCCAGTATTCTGGCCTGGAGAATCCCATGAACTACAGTCCATGGGGCTGCAAAGAGTCAGACACAACAGAGCAACTTTCACTTTCATATTTAACTGTCCCTCCATTAAATTCTGTTTAGGTAAATCCTTTGGAATGATCCATCAGATTCTGATCAAAACATTGACTAGTAATGAGTACAAAATTCCTATTTAATTATAATCTCTCAATAACATTATTTCCAAGTCCTTAGAGTATATCCAGTTGAAAAGATATCTAGAATTCTAATTTGCCAATATCCCATTCTTCCTAAACTGTTTGGTTCTATTAACTTTACTTTCTTCCATGTTTTCATTATCAAATTCTGTTACTGTTCTTCAGATTCATTTATTTTTCATTCCAGGGTTTAGGCTCTTCTATTTGTTTCCCACCTGAGATTGTATAATTTCCCAGTTTTTTCCCTCGACTTTCAATCTTATTCTTCTATAATGCCAAATATGGTAATAATCACATCAAAGGATCCAACTAAAGTTTTTGGAGAAATTCCTACTTCTTAACCAAATAAAATTCAAATGGAATGTGCTATTAAAAAGTATCTTGCTATGATCACACAGTACCTGGAAGTTACTTGTTCTACCAAGCAAAGCTGTCTCTGAATTTTAAAGATTTCATTAAAGTATTATACTATAAAATTATTACAGTGTTTTGTCAAGACATAGGCATGCAATTTTAAAAATTACACTTTCAAATATACTAATGAGTAGTAACAGGATTCTAACAATCTGAACCCCCTCTTTTTTAACTTTTGCAGATCATTCTCTCTTATACTAAAATGAAAATGAAGCAAAAATCATCAGACATAAAATTTAGTTGCAAGACATTTAATTTTTATTGTTTTGTGTTTTCTCATGAGAATTATTAAGCTAAAAATACTTTGATGTCAAAATACTTTCTGTTAGGAAGAATTGAAAAAGATAAAAGGATTACCGAGACATTTAGAGTTGGGTGCCAATAGCCATGCAAATTGCCCCAAATTGTTCACTCTGTTTCATATGTACCTTTGCTTCCATTTTTGAATTTCATATTCTAATAGGTAAAGGCCATGTTTAAAGAAAATATCTACAAGTTGAAAGAAAATTTTCAATCAACACAGTCTGAGGTAGCTAATCAGATGGCATTATCAAATTTAAGAGTATAGTAACTACCTGATAAATTTAGTAATTTTATTTTAGATGAGGAAAAAGGAAGCAACAGACAAGTTAAGCTATTTAAAGACAACTTTTTAATTTGCTCTAAGGCCAAAGATCCACAGTTTAAATACCTACTCAATGGGATAAAGGCTATTTTCAGAGAAGCCTGTTTATTCTTAGGCATTAAAATAATATGCTATACAAGAGGCAAGATAAAAAGATGTACATTTGTAGAAATCACATAGACATATGCAAAAAGACTGACCATAATTTATGTCAATCAAGGTTGTTTCTCAAGTTGGCTAAACAACTTTAAAAAGTCATGAGAATCTCCACTCTGTTGTAGTTGCATAGGAAAGAGTTCATTTATGGTAAGTTCAATTTGGATACCTTTTTTCTTTTTCTCTGAATGGATTAACTAAATTCTGACTCTTCTGTGAAAGAATCTACACATTCTTACTCCCATGCTCTAAAAAAGTTTTATCTGCTCTCACTGGCAGGACCTTCATAAAAAAATGAGTAAAAGGAAATACCTTCTGCATTTCCTGTTATCTTTAAATAACTGCATATAGAAAATATTCTTTTGAATAACCATTCCAATTAGAAAGTTTCAGTAAGAATTTACTCATAAAAATCACTATAATAATAGAAATTTTAAACATATATCTTTTATGTATGGATATATCAAACAAAACTTACTAAAGTTACAGAGATTTAGATAAAAGAATAATCTTAAAAATCACAGATTTTTAAAACCCTACAAATATTTTACAAAGCATAGATTGAAAAATATATGGAAATTACATATTTTAAGCTTGAAGCAAGTCACAATTGATGGCTAAAAACTGGTATCATAAAAAATGCATTTTCAGAAGACAAGGCAATTCAGTTACATCGACTAAAGAACATAATTAAAACAAAACAAAAACTAGGCTCTAAAATTAAAAAAATATTTAATCTCAATGTGCCACCAACTGGTGGTATAATCTTGGATAAAGTCAAAGAATAAAGACACACAGGGTCAAATATGCCAGCTTGGTAATAAAAGGAAATCAAGTGGTATTAAAAACTACTGAGAACAAATTAGTCATAAATAGTATGAGATAGATCTGTGGCATGAAGCTAAAGTAGAATTTTGAGGAAAAATTAAAGACAATTTCGTCCAGTACAAAAGAAAAAAAAATGGTGAAAATGAATGACCTAAGCACATAGTTTCTGAAGTTTAGAGGAAAAAGACTATAATGAATTCAAAGAATGTATAAGAAAAGAATTAATAAGACTGTCAATAAATAAACAACCCACAACATTTAATAGAGTCAAAAGATGATTCTCTACAAAGTAGGTGAAATTGGAAACTCTCTGGTGAAACTAATATCCCAAAACAAGAGAAAGAAAAATTATCAATGTTAGGAATGAAGAGAGTATATAACTACACATAGAGACTAAAGATAAAATTAAGAGAATGCTATGAAGCTTTATGCCAAAAAAAAAAAAAAAATGTTAACTGGAAGTGAAATGATCCCTATAGCACAAAAAACATAATGTTATAAAAATGACCCAAGAAACAATATAAACAATAAAAAGTCTCATAAATATTAAAGTTAAACAGTTAAAAAATCTACCCCTTGCTGGGAAACAGATCAGGGGCTATGCTCAAGTTCAAGGATACCTTGTGAGCAGAGCTTTTGTTTGGGACCATCTTTTTAAGGGTGATTGCATAGTAAGCAGCTGTGGAGGTAGCTATAGTATTCCTTCTCCAGAAAAGGGCAGATTTGTTTACAGTCTCAGACAATAAAGATAATACCTTCTGTGGGGCTAAGCTCAGGTGGGTTTGCTTGCAACTCATTATAAAAGAATGATGTGTCTGAAGCCTCGCTGTCTTTAGCTGTGTTCCGAATCTGTTGCTCATGTAGGATCCACATGGGCCTGTCTGCATCATCCCCTTGGGTTTTAATGGGCAAAGAGAACTGATGTGCTATGAATATGAAGCTTATAAATAAAAACAAACCAAAAAAGAAAGCCTCTGAAATTACCAAGAGCTAATGGAAAAGCTGTGTAGTACAACTCTTGTACATCACTAGCAGGGATGCAAAGTGGTACAGCTGCCTGGAAAACAGTGTGGCAACTTCTTAAATGTACCCAGGAAGCCCACTGCTCAAGAAAAATGAAAATGCATCTTGACATGAAAGTCTGAATGTGAGTTTTTGTGACAGCTTTATTCATAATCACACCAGTCTAGAAACATCCCAAATGTCCATCAACCGATGAATGGATAAAGTGAGTGTGGTACATCCACAGATCACTGCTCAACTGACTCCTCCCACAGTCAACCAAAGGGCAAGTCTCACTCAGATTATTCTGACCCTTCATCTCATCTAACTCTTCCCTCCTTTTCCACTAGCCATGCTACCATGGTGCCTTTGCATTCTAATTAAAAAAACAAACAAACAAACAAACAAAAAAAACTGTCCTGGCCTCAACACTTTTCATAAAACAAATCAAGTGCTCTGTTTTAAATAAAAAGGAAAAATAAATTAAGAAAAGCAAAACAACAAACTTCTTTTAACCCTCCTCACTTCCTCCCTTCTGATGCCACATCCTTTACTGGCCTCCCAAATTTCTTGAAAAGGCAGCTTTATATTCAGCCTTCCAAGGGTTCAAGTCTTTACAATCACTTTTTTCTTATTCTCCTACTTTTAATTTCCTGAACGAATATAGTGCAATCCAAGACTTCTTATTCAGTTCTGGCCTTTTGCAACCAGTTTGGAGCTCTTGGTACCCTGATAGTGTTGTTTTCCTCTCTCAGGACTGTTTTCCCCATTAAGACTGTGATCTCATTTTGACTCTGAAACAGGAATCATTTCTATCTCCTTAGGTCTCTTGATTCCTACTCTCAGTCTTTTTCTAGAAGGTCTCATGCTAAACCAAATATTAGACTGCTGCTGCTGCTGCTAAGTCACTTCAGTCGTGTCCGACTCTGTGTGACCCCATAGATGCAGCCCACCAGGCCCTCCCGTCCCTGGGATTCTCCAGGCAAGAACACCGGAGTGGGTTGCCATTTCCTTCTCCAATGCATGAAAGTGAAAAGTGAAAGTGAAGTCGCTCAGTCGTGTCCGACTCTTCGCGACCCCATGGACTGCAGCCCACCAGGCTCCTCTGTCCATATATTAGTGATTTCCATATCTCTAGACCTAAGCTGGATTTTGACATCTAGGCCAGAATAACCAACTGTCTATCAGACATTTTTGTTGGATAACTGAAAAATATTTCAAATTAAAAAACAACAACAACAACAAAACAAAACAGAAGCTTCTGCCTTCTCTTTGCTCCATTTCCTATTTTTCCCATACTGTTTGTTAACACCGCCACCTCCTAATCTTCCAAGCCAGAATTTTCTATCACATCTGTATCTTTTTCTCTTCCTTACTCACATCCACAATGTCCCACATGGAGGTGGTCCTGCCTTCCAGTAATGGCTGTCCCCTCATGTGGCTATTGTACTTTTTCAACCCTCAGCCTCCTTGACATCTCTCAATGTTCTTTCTGCCTCCAATATCTTTCTTCAGTTTCCTTTATATATTAGCTGAAGAGGGATCTTTCTAAATTACAATCTCATTCTGTGAGAACCTAATTTCTTCACCCAAAGTATAGACAGGGGTTACCTTTGTTCACGTTGCCAACTCAATACATTGAAAAGAATAACCTGCACAATTATCACTCTTTGCTTTGTTTGTAGGATGCTAAATGATTCACTTAACAGATTCTTTTCAACAAATTAGCAGAATTGACTTTTCTGAACAAATATGCTTGTTATATTGGTGTCGTGATTCACCGCCATTGGGTTTTTAGTTAGAACCTGAGAGAAATAGCTAGTTACAGCTCCTGATTTACAGAAAATCCATACTGCAGTGTCCATCTTTAATTCTCTTTTTTCTTAACAAAAAGTGACCCATTACTTGTGCACTGTGGTGATTGTTTCTAGAGCCTGGTTATATTCCTCTGTGCATATGAAAATTTTATTTGCTTTCTGAATTAAATAATTTAACAATTCAAATGAATGATCACAACTTTAATTTCTGAACACATTTTCCTCAACTAAAAGGATGCGTATGTAAAATGTAGGACACGCGGAAGATAAAGAAATCCTCTGATTTTAACAAACACATTATTCAGAGCAAGGGTTTTTTTTTTGGTTTTTGTTTTTTTTTCCCTCCCCAAAGCACTCAGGTATGATGGATGCAGATTTGTACTAATTTTATGGATATTTTTCATCACTGAGATAATAAGCCATAAATTTTTTTAGCCAATTCTATAAAACCAGAGATTCTGGGAAACTAAAAATAAATAGAGAGCCTACTTTGACTATACCCTTTGAATAAATGTCAAAAAACAAAACTTAATAGCTATTAGGTTCCTTAAGGAATAAAACAGTGCCATTCAGGTCTATTTTATTCAACATATCTTTGGAAAATATCCTGTGAAATTATCTAGAGGAAAGATCGTTAACATGACAGAAAGAAAATAAAAAGTAAGTGTAATTAAATCTCTAATGGAAATTAGACATTAAAATAAACCAAATATTATTTGAAACTATGTATTAATTTTCCTATTTAACTTTTAGTGTGATATGAGGAAACCATTTACTTCTTGAATTGTATAAATATGATATAAATAAAAATGTAAGACACTTGAAAACCTAATCAAGAGATTAAACTAATGGAGCAATCATATACTGTTCATAATGTGGTTTAAGGAGTGATTTAGGTTCGGTGATATTTTGCTACTTTAATAAGCCAACGTAAAATATAAAAATCTGACTTTGCATTCCAGTCATCTTATTTACAGAGTTTTCCTATTAGTATTCTGCTGTCATCTCGTTCTACTCTGCAATGATCTGTTTATGTATGTTTCACATAAACACCTAGGTAGGCATCATAACATTTTCATGTACAGCTTAGGATCCTATCTTCAATTTTATATTCATCAAGAATCTCCCAGCAATGTAAATAAATTTAAGTTTTCTAGATTTAAAAACTAATGATGTCAAATAAGCATATGCATTGAGCTCCCTGAAACGTATACATGTAACACATACACAAGGAACGAGAGATTTAAGAACTTTAAATCATGTAGCAATCTATAAGCTTGACATTTTTTGCCTTTCAAATGTCTGTTTTGAAATAAAATGATGTAGTGGTTGGAAAAACAGTATAGAGAGTTCATATGAACTCCTTCCTCTGCCTCCTTCAACGGTAGTGAAAGTGAATGTGTTAGGTGCTCAGCCGTGTCTGACTCTCTGAGACCCCGTGGACTGCAGTCCTGCCTACTCCAATGGTAACACCTTACTTAATCCTAGTGCAATCATCAAAGGCAAAAAATTAGCATCAGCACACTAGGATTAACTAAACCACAACCTTTCTTCTGATTTAACTAATGTTAATATCCACTCTTTTCTGTGAGGTAGCACATACATGGTTTATCACTTGTGTAGATTCAATTTTATATTCATCAAGAATTTCCCAGCAATGTAAATAAATTTAAGTTGTCTAGATTTAAAAACTGATGATGTCAAATAAGCATATGCATTGAGCTCCCTGAGCAATTGTGATGTAGAATAATTCCATCTCACAAAAGGAATTCGTCCTTTCATTTTAAACTTAACAGCACAAATAGTAGAATGTGCTTAGAAAAGCCAGTTTTGCTCTTATTTCTGAATTCAGTCCTCACTGTAATGTACCATGTTCCTTTATTTCTTGCCACTTATGGGCAACTTGGTGGCTGTCACTGGAATAGTTAGCGGACACTAAGTGTAAATACTAAGGATATAAAGAAAACAATTGAGACTGTTTCTAAAGATAGCATTTAAACTCTAAGTGAGAAAATGTTCCCAACTGAGATTAAATTGGGATCAATATAGAGATTAGGGGAAATAAAGAGAGGAGTTCAAGAGTAACTTGTCTCCAGTTCAGCCCCATTGACTGCTCATGCAAATGAGAAAGTCGAGCATGAAGAAAATACTTATGGGAGTGATCAGCTTTCCTACAGTATTACTGTGAAACCTAAAGAGTTTTGGAACCAGGAGGACTCCATCACATCTCTTGCGGTGATGAAGGGATTCAAAAGGCAGCTGGAAGCACACACAACTTCGAGGGAGCACAGAAGTCTCCAAGTCATGGCAAGTGAGCAGCAGTCATATGGTGGCAGCTTCTAGCAGAGCAGATTTAGGATTGTATGCTCTGGTTTATGTAGGCAACAAATAAGTGACTCCTAGGAGTTAGGGAGGATCTGGGGTGAAAGAGGAGTAGGGTGGCTATAAAAAAACAACATGAGGGATCTTTGAGGTAATGGAGATATTCTGTATCCTTACTGTACACATTCAACATCTTGGTTTGGATTACTATACTATAGTTTTACTATAGTATAGTATTACTATACTATAGTTTTATAAGCTATCACCATTGGGGTGTTAGTTGCTCAGTCATGTCTGACTCTTTGAGACCCCATGAACTATAGCACTCCAGGTTCTTCTCCAAGCAAGAATACTGGAATGGGTAGCCATTCCCTTCTCCAGAAGATCTTCCTGACCCAAGGATAGAACCTAGATCTCCAGCATTGCAGGCAAAATCTTTACCATCTGAGCCACCAGGGAAGTTTTCCATCACTGGGGGAAACTGGATAAAAAAGGGATGTGGTATCTTTCTATATTATTTCTCACAAAGGTAGGTAAATCAATAACATCTCAAAATAAAAATTTAATATATTAAAGATTATATGTTAAGCATTGTGTCTCCTTGAATTATCAGAATCTGGAACTTAGAGATTTATTGTTTTGCCTAAAAATAATATGAAGTTCTCTCTTTTTTTTTCTACCTGGGCCACGTACATGACTTGCAGAATCTCAATTCACTGACCAGGGATTGAACCTGGCCTATAGCAGTGAAAGCCTTGAATCCTAACCACTAGGCCAGGAAACTCCCTCAAAATAAGATAAAATTTCTAAACAAATGTTGACACATATAGAGGAAGAGAAACAAATAGGAGATCATAAATTTACTCTTCAGACTTTGAAAGTATCAGTTGCTTTCCCTGTGTTCATCTCAGCCTTATTTCCACTTTTAATATCCCCAAAGTTCAATTAAAATGACAAGGATCTGAATGCTTCATTTTTTTATGCAAAAGTTTATCATAAATTGAGGAACCCAGTGCCCTGAACTACAACAGCCAGGCATCTGATAAGTTTGATTAAACTGTCTCTACAAGTGACTATAAGTTATGATTAATGGTTCTCAAATCCACAAATAACTAACTGGTGGACTTTATTGTAACAAGTAGAATCACTGAATACCAGATACATACATCGAGTATAAATAATCAGAAACATGCCAAGTGACCATCACTCTGATGACTATAATAAAGTTCTTTGATTAAAAAGAATAAATGTAAGACTTAAGAAGAGTCCCGTAACCAATGGTTTTCTAATTTGAAGGAAAAAAAAACATTCGGGCAAAATTCTACAAAAATGATATTCAAATCACAAATGGCTACTGTAAATATTTTGTTATGGATAGAACACTAAGTAGTTTATGTGTTTGCCTGGTACAAACATGTTAACAAAATCCAGAGATCGTATCTGAGGTTTATGTTAATGATGAAGAAATAGGAAAAAAAGGCACAATTTCTAATTTATGTTTGTAGACAACCTTAAGCACTTCAGCACAGTGAAAATCTAGGCCATTGGGGAAATCTTGCAATTAAATATGGATATGAGAAAGTGGCTTTAACATAATCAGTTTATGATAATTTTCTAAGGAAGGTGGCAACTTGTCCAAACTGATATGTCTAGAATAGTGGACATGTTACAACCGAAGACAGATTTAGGAGTCAATGTGGATAATTTCTGGCAGGCAATGACCCACTGAGCCCTCACAAGGAAGCCAACAAGAGGGAACGAACGAATGGGAAGCACCATTTCCCTGCAGTCAAAGACATCTTTATGGGATGCTATTTGTAATTCTGGTCACCAAACTGTAACAGAGAAATAACAGAAGTCTGGAAGGTCTAGAGAGGGTAACTGAGGTGGTCAACAGAAAATATTGTAGAATATTCCCTATGTAAATAAAGACTTTAAAAGATACTAATCAGCACTTAGGGCTTCCCTGGTGGCTCAGAGGTTAAAGTGTCTGCCTGCAATGCGGGAGACCTAGGTTCAATCCCTGGATTGGGAAGACCTCCTGGAGAAGGAAATGGCAACCCACTCCAGTATTCTTGCCTGGAGAATCCCATGGTGGGCTACAGTCCACGGGGTCGCAAAGAGTTGGACACAACTGAGCGACTTCACTGCTGAAGCTGAAACTCCAATACTTTGTCCACCTCATATGAAGAGTTGACTCATTGGAAAAGACCCTGATGCTGGGAGGGATTGGGGGCAGGAGGAGAAGGGGATGACAGAGGATGAGATGGCTGAATGCCATCACCAACTCGATGGACATGGGTTTGGGTAGACTCTGAGAGTTGGTGATGGACAGGGAGGCCTGGCGTGCTGCAATTCATGGGGTCGCAAAGAGTCAGACACGACTGAGCAACTGAACTGAACTGAATCAGCACTTAAAATATAAGGACTTAAAACATTAATTAGTAAAAATGATAAAAGAGGAGAACATAGATTTATACAACCATACTCAAAATACATTCATTCATACATCAGCAGTATCAGCTGGATGAGTATCCTTAATCCTGTGCTGGACAGTTCTTTCCTCAACCATCAACCCTCCACAAGTCAAAAGTCCATCTACATTTGATGAAGGCAAATAAGATACTGCTAGTAAACTCTCAAGAGATATAAAGCTTAGATAAATACAAAAACGTCATATGCTCAAGGCAATATTTGAAAAAAGAAAAAAACCACAAAAGGAAGCAAAATATAATGGTACCTGTTTGGTAAATAGAAGTCTAAATATCTTAATTAAAGTGAATTAAACCAGTAGGAAGAAGGACAGAGATGATTTAAGAACCTGTTGAGTTGGAAAAGCCATGAGGTTTTTCTTGACCCCAATTCATGGTGCGTTATCTCATATTTAAATGTGAAATGAGACATATGACAACAGCAAAATGGTTGTCTGAGGAGGCCTTACAAATAGCTGAGAAAAGAAGAGAAGATAAAGACAAAGAAGAAAAGGAAAGATACATCTATTCAGATGCAGAGTTTCAAAAAATGGCAAGGAGAGATAAAAGAAAGCCTTCCGGAGTGATCAGTGCAAAGAAATAGAGGAAAACAATAGAATGGGAAAGACTAGAGATCTCTTCAAGAAAATTAAAGATACCAAGGGAATATTTCATGCAAAGGTGGGCATAATAAAAGATAGAAATGACAAGGATCTAAGAGAAGCAAAAGAGATTAAGAAGAGGTGGCAAGAATGCACAGAAGAATTGTACAAAAAAAGGTCTTAATGACCCAAATAACCACAATGGTGTGATCAGTCACCTAGAGCCAGGCATCCTAGAGCGTGAAGTCAAGTGGGCCTGAGAAAGCATCACCACGAACAAAGCTAGTGGGGGTGTTGGATTTCCAGGTGAACTATTTCAAATCCTAAAAGATGATGCGGTGAAAGTGCTGCACTCAATATGCTAGAAAACTTGGAAAACTCAGCAGTGGCCATAGGACTGGAAAAGGTCAGTTTTCATTCCAATCCCAAAGAAAGGCAATGCCAAAGAATGCTCAAATTACTGCACAGTTGCACTCATCTCACACTCTAGCAAAGTTAATGCTCAAAATTCTCCAAGTGAGACTTCAACACTACGTGAACCGAGAATATCCAGATGTTCATGCAGGTTTTAGAAAAGGCAGAGTAATCAGAGATCAAATTGCCAACATCTGTTGGATCAAAGCAGAAGCAAGAGAAATCCAGAAAATCTACTTCTGCTTCATTGACTGCACCAGTCTTTGACTGTATGGATCACAACAAACTGGAAAACTCTTCAAGAGACAGGAATACAAGACCATCTTATCTGCCTCCTAAGAAATCCATATGCAGGTCAAGAAGCAACAGCTGGAACTGGTCATGGAACAATGGGCTGGTTCCAAACTGGGAACGGAGTATGTCAAGGCTGTATATTGTCACCTTGCTTATTTAACTTATATGCAGAGTACATCATGTGAAATGCTCAAGTGGATGAAGCACAAGCTGGAATGAAGATGGCAGGGAGAAATAGCAATAACCTCAGATATGCAGATTACACCACCCTTATGGCAGAAAGTGAAAAGGAACTAAAGGGCCTCTTGATGAAAGTGAAAGAGGAGAGTGAAAAAGCTGGCTTAAAACTCAGCATTCAAAAAAACTAAAATCATGGCATCTGGTCCCAACACTTCATGACAAATAGATCAGGCAACAATGCAAACAGTGAGAGACTTTATTTTCTTGGACTCCAAAATCACTGCAGATGGTGATGCAGTCATGAAATTAAAAGATGCTTGCTCCTTGGAAGAAAAGCTATAAACAACCTAGACAGCATAATAAAAAGCAGAGATATTATTTTACCAACAAATGCCATATAATCAAAGCTATGCATTAAGTATGTATGTGAGAGTTGAACTATAAAGAAAGCTGAGCACTGAAGAACTGATGCTTTTGAACTGTGGTGTTGGAGAAGACTCTTGAGAATTCACTGGACTGCAAGGAGATCAAACCAATCAATCCTAAAGCAAATTAGTCCTGAATATTCATTGGAAGGACTGATGCTGAAGCTGAAACTCCAATACTTTGGCCACCTGATGCAAATAACTGACTCATTGGCAGAGTCCCTGATTCTGGGAAAGATTGAAGGCAGGAGGAGAAGGGGATGACAGAGGATGAGACGGTTGGATGCCATCACCAACTTGATGGACATTAGTTTGAGTAAGCTCTGGGAGCTGGTGATGGACAGAGAAGCCTGGCGTGCTGCACTCCATGGGGTCACAAACAGTCAGACACGACTGAGTGAATAAACTGAACTGACTATGACTTTAGAAAGAATTGTTAGAAACAAGATATCCACCCCAAGGGAAATAGTAGCTGTACTGAGTTTTTACATAGGTCAGGGCTAAAGTGTACTGGAAAACATGCCATGTAGAGTACTGGCTTAAAAAAATCAAACAAATAAAAACTATATGAGCATTAATCAAGGCTCAAAATTCTACTCATATCACTTAAACAATGGTCTCTATAAAATGTTTAAATAAAAACAACCACTGCTGCTGCTGCTACTAAGTCGCTTCAGTCGTGTCTGACTCTGTGCGACGCCATAGACGGAAGCCCACCAGGCTCCCCTGCCCCTAGGATTCTCCAGGCAAGAACACTGGAGTGGGTTGCCATTTCCTTCTCCAATGCATGAAAGTGAAAAGTGAAAAGGAAGTTGCTCAGTCGTGTCCAACTCTTAGCGACCCCATGGACTACAGCCTACGTGGCTCCTCCATCCATGGGATTTTCCAGGCAAGAGTACTGGAGTGGGGTGCCATTGCCTTCACCGAAAAACAACCACACAGGGGCATATTTGATATTAGGAAAATAGACCAGGTTCTAGAACTTCTGGGTGTTCCTTGAACTTAAGTGAGTTATGAAATCATGAAATAATTTTAGGATCGTCATCAAAATTTGCACCTACAATTCTGGAGTACTGTGCAGATTCTCAGGCTGTCTCCTTTTTTTTAAATCACAAATCACTGAGCAATGATAATATGAAACATGTTATAGTAATGATATTTCTCAGTAAATGGAATAATTCTCCATCTTTGTCACCCAATATTGGTGCTCTCTGACTGAAGTGTGTCCCATACCATGCTTTCTTCTGTTTTCCCAGATTGTCACTGGCGTGAAGAAGTTCTAATGACTTCTGACTAGATTCATCTGCCCAGTCCCAGTATAGTTAAATATAATTTTTAAAGGTGACACTGTTAGAGAGCTTGGGGCGGATGACACACAAGTCCTGGGTCACTGGAAACAGAGCTGCATAGCATCACCCCACTGCTCTCTACAATTTCCCTCAAACCTGGACCTCTGGGCATATCTGAGTAGAACAAATGCTCTGGCAATGCAGCAGAAGGCAGCCAAGCCTGACTTTCTCCTCCAGGTAACAACTTTAAACAGGGCCACTCACATGAGAGCGCCTGCATCAAGGAACACAACCTGCTGGTTTTGTGGGAGGTGCAGTGTTCCCATCAAAGAGTTAAAAAGCAAGGTCAAGACACAGGTTGCCCACATCCATCATTGCAGGCCAGATACCTTCAACATCACCACCTCGCTATTGTTGTGGTTATATATTCATCCTAATTAGGCAATCAAACTCCAGCTTCACACTCTTTCAATTAAGTCTATAGAATAACAGAGATACAGTCTAAAATAGGTCATATAAAATATTCTGAAACTGTTTATATAAATATTCAAAAGCCTTCACTGGCATTTTGGTGCTTGTTGCATGAAGTGTGAATAAACACACACACACACACACACACACACACACACACCACCCCAGCCTAAGATTCAGGATTGTCTATGATAATCCCCAAAGTCTACTTTTCCCGATTATCTACCATCACCTACAGGAATTATGTATTTCATCCACACAGTGTTATGCCACTGTCTTAATCCTGATTGCTTCATGTTTCTCATTTCAGCCTTTTCTCATGTTGTGTGCTATAATCAGAACCTTCCTGACCACTTAGATTTTTTTTCCTTGCTAAATCTATCTATCCTTAAAGACCTACATAAACAACTCCCTCTTTTATAACTTTATTTTCTAACCACAAATAATCTGTTACGAGCACTTCGGGTTCTGAAACACCAGTCCTATACAAAATACTTTCCACTTTTCACTGTAAGAATTTGCACACTTGTTTTGTTCTCATACTATATTTGCAGCATGTTGAGTTGGGATCATTCATGTTTTTAGCATATCTTATTGTGTGTATGTATTTGCTTTTTGAATCCTACTTGTTTTTGTTATTAGCACTGAATAAAATTCCTAATTGGCATAAAAAGATAGGAAAAGTCATTATATATTTAGCACTATAGGTAGAATTTTTTAATAAACAGGGTAAGATGAAAATGGGAACACAAAATAGAAACAAACAAGCAACAGCAAAAAAACACTCTCTAATAAACTTAGTTTTCCTTTAAATATCCAAATATTACAATTAGATTAACAACTCTTTAGTAGTAATTAAATTCTATAAATTATATTTATATAATAATGTATAGATTAAATGGACTTCCTTGGTGGCTCAGATGGTAAAAGCGTCTGCCTACCATGTGGGAGACCTGGATTCGATCCCTGGGTTGGGAAGATCCTCTGGAGAGGGAAATGGCAACCCACTCAAGTACTTTTGCCTGGAAAGTCCCATGGACGGAGGATCCTGGTAGGCTACAGTCCATGGGGTCGCAGAGAGTCGGACACGATTGAGCAACTAAACTAAACTTCTAAACTTAAAATAGTTGTGCATCCCATTGGTTCCCCCATTAAGTAAGTATGCTGCTGCTGCTGCTAAGTGCCTTCAGTTGTGATGGACTCTGTGCGACCCCATAGATGGCAGCTCACCAGGCTCCTCTGTCCCTGGGATTCTCCAGGCAAGAATACTGGAGTGGATTGCCATTTCTGTCTCCAATGCATGCATGCATGCTAAGTCGCTTCAGTCCTGTCTGACTCTGTGCGACCCTGTGGACAGAAGCCCTCCAGGCTCCTCTGCCCACAGGATTCTTCAGGCAAGAATACTGGAGTGGATTGCCATTTCCTTCTCCCTTAAGCATATAAACCCTTTTGTTCTGTAGTCATTTTATATGTGAATGAGAACTATAATCTTTTCTTTTAAAAATATCTTAGAATTTAATGACAGGCTTCACTTAAGTGTTAGAATTCAACTGAGCTTGATTATTTAGGTAAGAAACATTAGGTCAAAAGGTGTTGGGAACAATGTCTTCTAGGAGAAGGGAAACCATGAGAGAAATGATGGGAAATGATATGATGTATTTATGAGCAGGAAGGTAAGTGTGCTTGGCAGTGGGGAATTTGGGAATATCAATCTGAATGCCATATTTAAAGAGAATTCATTTGATATATAAGTTAGAGGTTAAAAGAAGAGATTAAAATTAGGTTAAAATATCAGAAATTCCTAGTAATTGGAATAATTTGTGACATAACAATGCACATTTTACCCCCAAATTGACAATATCTAAAGAATGACTATGGGGCTCCCCAGGTGGCTCAGAGATAAAGAATCCAATCTGCTAGTGCAGGGGATCAACCATTTTGATTTATCTGTATTCCTTCTCACTGGATTTCTGCCTCAGCCATGTGAGGCAAATGGTCAATTAGTATAAAATAAACTAACAATATATCAATAAATAATATGCTAACATCAACATCATGTTGAATATTCTAATATTCACCTACTATAGTAAACATACTTGAAGTTTAACCTATAAAAGGAAAGCCTTTCTAGAAAAGTTATAAAGATACCAATACAGTTCTTTTCTTTCAGTATTTGCTTTGTGTTTGTTCTTGCTTTTCCTGTGAATTTTCAAAATAGCATTCTCAACTTATGAGATGTCATCTAGAGAATAGAGCCTTCCATCATAACTGCTGTTCAGTCAACTATTATATGCCTTCATTGAGTGTTAGAAGGTCAAACATTATATAAGACAGACCCAAGGAGATGGCACCACACCAAAATATAAGACCATTAAGAAATGCATCTCTATACTCAGCTACTGTTGGCTACACAGAGGAGAAAATATTTTCTCCATTGGAGGTATATGTTTTGTTTTTACCCTTGGGTTAAATAATCTCATTTTTATTATGCAGAGCCTATATAATACTACTCAATGAAAAGACATTTGTAGCTGAGATTAAATATATACATTACTATATATGAAACAGATAATCAGATAAGGATTAGGATATACTGTACAGCACAGGGAACTCTAATCAATACTCTGCAATAACCTATATGGGAAAAGAATCTGAAAAAGGAATGGAAATGTATAACTTAATCTCTTTGCTGTATACCTGAAAATACCACACCATTGTAAATCAAATATACTCCAATAAAAAGTAAAAATTAAAAAGAAGAAAAGATATTTGTAATAAGGGAAGATAGATAATATAGGGGGCAACCGAGGATGAGATGGTTGGATGGTATCATTGACTCAATGGACATGACTTTGAGCCAACTTCGGGAGATAGTGAAGGACAGGGAAGCTTGATATGCTGCAGTCCATGGAGTCACAAAGAGTTGGATGTGACTGAGCAACTGAACAACAACCAGCAAAACCAGACAGCTCATCTTCAGTTAATTACACAAATTATCCATGAGGTATTAGAACTATCATTCTCAAGACATGGGTTCAAAATCATTTTTTAAGAAGGCGATTCCTATGGGTCAAAGAGACAAGCAAGTTCTTACATGCTATCATGCCTGTAGTTTACCAAAACTGAGGAAACACCTGATTCTTGTTGGATTTTCGTAAGTTAGGCTTTGTCACTAAGCTTCCCTGATAGCTCAGTTGGTAAAGAATCCACCTATAGTGCAGGAGATTCCAGTTTAATTCCTGGATCAGGAAGATCTGCTGGAGAAGGGATAGGCTACCCACTCCAAAATTCCTGGGCTTCCCTTGTGGTTCAGCTGGTAAAGAATCTGCCAGCAATGTGGGAGACCTGGGTTCTATCCCTGGGTTGGGAAGATCCCCTGGAGAAGGGAAAGGTTATCCACTTGAGTATTCTGGCCTGGAGAATTCCAGGGACTGTGTAGTCCATGGGGTCACAGGGTTGGACACGACTGAGCGACTTTGACTTTCCCTTTGTTCACAAACTCTTAACTATTTCTTTAACTGATTCAGAGTTGATTTTTTCAAGATAACTATTTGCAGCTATATATGATCTTTAATTTCTAAGTCTCTCCTCAGTTTTAGATATAATGAAACCATTTTTCATCAAGGAGATCAAACCAGTCAATCCTAAAGGAAATCAAGTTAGAATATTCATTGGAAGGACTGATGCTGAAGCTGAAGCTCCAGTCCTTTGGCCACCTGATGCAAAGAGCTGACTCACTGAAAAAGACCCTGATGCTGGGAAAGACTGAGGGCAGGAGGAGAAGGGGATGACAGAGGATGAGGTGACTGGATGGCATCACCGACTCAAAGGATAGGAATTTTGAGCAAACTCCGGAAGATAGTAGAAGATAGAGGAGCCTGGCGTGCTGCAGTCCAGAGGATCACAGAGTCGGACATAACTTAGCAACTGAACAACAAGTATCAATACAATATCAGTCTGTCTATCAAGAAAGGAGAAATTCTCTGAAAAAATAGCATGGGTGAAGAAAAGATTTCCATTTATGTGTTTTTCCTTATTTTACCTATTTCCTTATTGAAAGCAATTTCCGAGTTAAAACCGTATCGACCTGTACACCACAGGAGGGAAATCACTGCATTAATCTCAACCAAAGAAAGGTGAGCTGTGCATGTTTGGTGCACATGGAAAGGTGGATTCTAGGAAGGGGCTGCTGCAGGGCTAAGAGCTCAACACTCTCCTTCATGGGGTTCAGTTTTCAAACAAGAAAGTAGGTTTGCCCTTCAACTCTATGCCTTCTTGGAAAATTCTGCACCTAAGCAGTGTGTTTGGTACTTTTATTGGCTATAATATGGATTGTATGTAGAAAATAGTCATAAAACTTATCCAAAGTTTGGAATTAAGAATAATGAGCGCATTAAATCACACTAAAGAATTCAACTTTTTATAGATTACTTAATAGAACTCTGGTTCTATAAAGACAGGTGTTAATTTATAGAAGATTCTCAATGGACATGAATTTGAGCAAACTCCAGGAGATAGTGAAGAACAGGGAAGCCTGGCATGCTGCTGTTCGTAGGACTGCAAAGAGCTGAAGACAACTGAGCGACTGAACAAGAACAAACACACTTCTATGCCAAAGAAATGACTATTATAGATTTATTGCCTTGTACAACATGAAAAAATTTCGTACCTAACATTTTGATGTTGTTTCTCTCACTGACCATATACAGTATTTTCTCATATCTTTTATTTTTGGAATCAGCTATAGTATCCTTCAGGTTTCTTTATTAATGAGTTAAATAAATATTTGATAACTTCTCATCACATATAAGAATGCTTTATATATACACTGAAATGTATACTTGGAAAGTGCATTGTGAAGAGTTATTCAGGGAAAATAGGTCAAGTTACTGTCTTTCATTTATTGTTTCTTAAGTCTTTTGCATTTGATTAAAAAAATCTGTCTTATATAGAGAAGATACTGGTGGTTATCAGAAGGGGAATGAGCAGGATAAAATGCACAAAGAGGGGTAAATTATATGGTGATGGATAGAAACTGGACTTTTGGTGATGAGCATACTGTAGGGTATACAGAAGTCAAATTATACTGTTGTACACCTGAAAATTGTATCATGTTATAAACCGATGTTACCTCAATAATAATAATTAAAAAACAATCTGTCTGTAAAAAAATTGAGTGGGAGATATTAAAAACTTACAGAGACTTTAAAATACCAAACTTTACTTGAGATACTTTTATGAAGCACTTCATAGCTTTCTTTTGTGTGTAAAAATGCAGTTATATAATAGAAACCACAGAATAATATAATTTCAGTAACCTCACTGCTCCAAGAAAAAATGCAGACTTCTAGAGCACTGTGATATAAGAAAGGACATGCTATTCTTGTTCCATGTTAAGAAAAGGCTGCCATACGAAGTTTTCTGGTTTATTAACGTCCATAAGGTTGGGAAATACAGTATGAGCCAGTGGTAAAGGTGGGTGGAAGGAGATGAATGGAGGATGGAGGCGGCAGAGATGAGGGGAATGGAAAAGGTAAAAAAAATAGTGTGATGAGGAAGCAGAAATGGAGGGACTGAAGGAAGAGTCCTTACAAATGTGTCACCTTATTTATGGTGGGAAAAGGGGGCAGGGAATCCTTTAAGTTGATTTTTTTCCTTCGCTAGTTTAAGTGACCAAGTTATGACTAAAAGCAAAACTGAGTAAACGTTCCTAGGGCAGCACCAGTCCGTCTCCCTCCCTGCGGTTTCTCCTGTCTCTACATTGTCCCTGGACTGGACGCGGGTTTTTCTCTGTGCCCTTCTCAGCACGGGGACTCTCCATGCTCTCTGTCATATCCAAGTTAACTTCTCTCTTGGCCCGTTCTTTCAGATTTCTATTCTTGATTGCCAAACAACTAGCTAATCTACAAATTATCTGGTGCTTTATCGACCTAAGTTTTCTCTATGAAGTAATATGGGAGGACTTCCCTGGTGGGGCAGTGGCTAAGACTCCACACTCCCAATGCAGGGGACTCAGGTTCAATCCCTGGTCAGGGAACTAGATCCCATGTGCCATGATGAAGAACGTGTGTGCCTCAGCTAAGATCCGAGGTGGCCAAATATATGAATAAATAATTTGTAAAGTAATATGGAATCTTGATGCCTCCCAGGGGGAAATAAAAAAGTCTTCAATATACAAGGAATTTGCAAACTGGAACTTTAGGCACTTTGGCAAGTCAAAGAAGAAATAATTTATTCAAAGGGGACCATCTGTCAATATAGCTTCAAAACAACCTATTTACTCATCAAACAGGACCCGTTCAGCCTAAGAAGTCCTGGGAATAAGGAGTTTGTGTGAGTTTATGATAATTTAAAACTTAGACTTTATTGTCTGTTTTTCAGTTCTGCCATTTCAAAGATTACCTACAGCAAACTTTATAATGGGCAAGAGGGGGAGATATTTGAATAGAGAAATATTTGATTCCTTGAATCCAACGAATGAGGAACTGTTGAGATTTATTACCATACTAAGTAAAGGAGCCCGCTTGGCTTGAACTCAGAAAAAAGAACAAAGATCCTTGCATTTCACCAATGACACTTAGACAAGCAATCAGATAGTAGATTAAAAGACTGTCATTGCTAACCAGTTTTCCATGCTTTTATCAATTGCAAGAGCTAGCTAAGTTCTACTCAAATTAGCACTGATGTGTCAGAAAGTTTTTGAAAAGTTGCACAGCTTTCAATCTCCTAGCACTCAAATAGAAAATTATCAAATTTCTAGCGTTCCCAAGGGATGAACACGGTGCACAAGCAATGAAAATCAGGTAAGTACTATAAAAAATATTCAATTAAAGTAGACTTTGCAACCGGATATACTTTATAATAAAGTCTATTGCTATGCAGAAGAGGTGACAGGTTCTTTGCCAGTCATTCCTAAGAAGGAAGAAATAGAGGGCCAGTGAAGAATTAGCTTCTAAGTTCTTACTATATTTAGACGGTACACCTTGGAGCCATATTCCAACAAGTCAGATACATATGAGTTAGAATTATAAGTTTGGTTGTGGTGTAATGGGACAAAAAGTGGTTTAGGAGATTTCTGGGACCTCTCTTTTCTATATTTATAATATTTCTAGTGTTTTTAATCTTTCTTAAATTAGAAAGACTACAACTTTCAGAAATGATGAAAAATGTGAAAAATTCTTGATAAAACAGTAATTCAATGACTCAAAACATATAAAAATATAAACAACCAAGAATTATTACAGCCTACACATTACCATGGACACATTAAATCACTGAAACTCTTCTTTATGAACCTTAACATCAGCTCAGCATCTCACTGACAGAGCCAGTGAGTATGAACACTTGCCCGTGAGAATTATATTATCACCACGTTCACTCACTAATGAAAATGAGTTTCTAGGTATTATAAGATCATGGTATTTCTAAATGGATAATTTTTCTAAAAATCAGAATGACATTGTTTTTGGATAATGTCAATATTCTGGCTACAGAATATTAAAAAAAAAAAAAAAAGAATCATCTACTGTATTTGAAGACAAAAGAAGACAATATAATTAAAAATAAAAAGTGCCAGAAATGTCTTAACAGCATCTTAATGTTTCTCAGTTCACCCACTGATCTTGCCCATTTTACAGATCAGGAAACTGAGGCCAAATGTTTTAGCAGTGTGCCCCAAGGTACTTTGTTCATCATTTCTACACCCTCTAACCCCAGCCTAGTCCTGAATCATGAGGAACTAAACTATATTAACCATTCCTTTGTCTCATGGTTTTCCTTTTTTATGGTCCCATGTTTCCCAAACTGCCTAAAAAGCAAATAGTATGAGGATTTAAAAAAAAAAAAAACACTCTGTAAAAAGCACTCATAAACATTCATTGAGCACAATTAAAATTAATAGATTTGCTGAAATAATTTAAGAAATTAATTCCTTAGCATTTACAAAAAATTTTACATGACATTTTTAGCAAGTCTTTTTCTTTTTTTTTTTTTTTCCATTTGGCATTAATGATCTTAAATTATGTATCAATTTGTCAGGCATCTCAATTAGAGCAGCCAACAAAAGGGAATAACATATTTGCATGCTTTCTTTTATGTTGTATACAAACAGCTGAAGAGTCTCTAGAGACCGATTATAGAAGAATACATATTATTTAGGCCTCTTCTTTCTATTTGTTTGCTATTGCCAAGACCTGAGACCTTTCACGACTGATTAACACTCTTTCCACCGAAGACTGGCAGAGGAGCTGAACGTTGTGGAAGCTAAGTCAATCCACTTTGGTGTGTTTCCAGCTGTGGTAGGGGAAGGTTCTTGGTGGGGGAGGCAGGGTTACAGAACATTATGGTAAACCACGGAGGAAAGGGGGAATATTTGGGTTATTTGATAACCTGTGAATTGCTTTTATCCATTTGATACCCTTTCTTTTGAGCTAAATACTAATAATGTTGCATTTGCTCTGGAAAGCTAACTTATTTGTTGTTGGATGATGTAATAAAACTTTCCATGACAACTGGTAAAACCTAAGCTACTGTATCAATATAAAATAGAGCATCAAACTCTTATATATAGAATGGATAAACAAAGCCCTATTGTATAGCAAATGGAACTATACTCAATATTCTATGAAGAAATATAATGGAAAAGCAAATAAAAAAAAATATGTGAAATAGGACATCATAAAGAGCTGCTCACAGAACCAGAGCGTCCCAGGTGGCTCAGTGGTAAAGAATCCGTCTGCCAATGCAGGAGACCAGATGTCAGTTCAATCCCTGGATCAGGAAGATCTCCTGAAGGCGGAAATGGCAACCCACTCCAGCACTAGTATTCTTGCCTGAAGAATCCCATAGACAGAGGAGCCTGACAGTCCACAGGGTCACAGAGAGTCGGACATGACTAAGCACATCTGCCCAGAACCAACCAGTATACCAAAAATTGCTGAGTGTTACTTTAAACCAGGACATGCACTGTAGCTAGCTAAATATATGTTTTAATTAGAAAATTTTGACTTATCAGAAATGCAGATAGTACAGAGTTTTATGATATTATGCTCCTGAAGTCTGAATCCCTGCTGGGAAAATGCATCTATTTTGAAATATAGAATAATTAACATTAAAATGAGCATCAATAATCCATAGATTGCGTTAGTGAGCTCATTTAATGATATCCAAGAACTCGGTTTCAGAAAAAGAAGTCTCCTGGTGAAGAATATTGTTAGTCTCCTTAAATGTCATGTCACAAGCATCATTCTTCCATCTGTAACTCTTTGTGCTTCTAATACACATAAATTTAGCAACTGCATTCATATCTTTAGATTGTCCCTCTCTTTAATTTATCTAAAATGTGTCTTCAATACAAAAGCATATGGGACAAGGAAAAAAAAAAGCTTTCTCTTCTAAGCAACTGGCACTGTATGTGGGTCACAATAGATGCTGGGTTAATATAAGACAGATTTCAGCATTCAAGAAGCTCACATTCAGCTGGAGAAGTGTGGTATCGGTAATGTCAGTCGCTCTGTTAGTTGCTCAGTAGTGTTCAACTCTTTGCGATCCCACAGACCGCTAGGCTGTCTGTGGGATTCTCCAGGCAACAATACTGGAATGGATTGCCATTCCCATCTCCAGAGTTTCTTCCCGACCCAGGGGTCAAACCCCGGAGACTTGTAGGCGAAGTTGAATAGTAAGACTCCATGATACCTCACAAAAGAGTGTAGGTGAAGCTGAATAGTAAGACTCCATGATACCTCACAAAGGAGTGAATGATTATTTGCTGAAGAAATCTTTGCTAATAACTTGTGCCATAAATATTCAGAGGGAGTAGATGGGTATGGACAAAATATTCCAAGAAGCTTCCAAGAAAATGCAGGAAATGGAGATGGGGAAAATGACTCAGAGGTGAGGCAAAAGAAAAGCATTTTAGCCAGAACAGCCAGTATCAAAGTGCTGATATGGAGACAGAGCGATTAGAGGCTCTATTTGATTAGAATTCAGTTTAAAAAGTTTGCTTAATGCAGGGAAACTATAACCAAAGGAAATTTTGGTGTCAGACTGAGGAAATATTTGCACAAAAGGTAAAAGCTTAGTCCTGATTCAGAAGACAAATGCAAGTTTTAACATAACCTTCACTCCAGCTCTGCTATACCTCTCTTGAGGTTTAGTAAATATAATTGCAAACACTACTCCAGATCTGTTCTCAAAAGTTAGTGAAACTGTCAACTCATTCTCCCAAAATCGTCTTGAGCTTTTGGATCCATCAACAAATAGGACCAGAGACTTAAGAAAATCATTCCATGCCATGCTTGCTGTCATGTAACTGACAGATTGTAACCCATAAATAGACTGGATTATTTTTCTCTACATATTTCTTTATGCTTATTTCCTTTCCCTCTTGGTCAAAAATAGCTTTAAGCACTTTTAAAAATAAGGGTCTATCAGTTTGACATGTTATCATCTAAAGAATTGTCAGTTATCTGCAAACATGGAGATTCCATCTTAAGCACATTCCTCCAGGCCAATACAAAAATGTCTATAATGATTCCAGCACCTGACAGATCCCTAAACATGTCAGTATTTAAATGTACATAGTCTGGGGCAGGATTGGGGAAACCTTTCATCTCAGTCTCCCATTTTCATTTCTAAGTTCATTTTATAACCAGGTCAAAGCTTTCAATCTCATTACAAATAATGTTTTCAAAAGGTTTTTCATGGAAACTTCTTAAATATGTTTTAAATGTCTAATCTGTTTCATTTCTTCTTGACTACCCTCAAGTATCAACATTCCCAATTTCAAACCAGTTAACTTTCAAATTCCCCACAGAATTAAAATTCTCTAGAATTATTTCTGTCACTTATGTTTAAGTTCTAACTACCTTTACAATTATTATTTATGTTCAATTCTGAATTAAACTTTCATTTCTTAACTCTGATACATTTTTCCTAAACCATTATTTCTCCATATTCCTATTATTTCATTTTAAAATTTGAAAATAATTTCAAATTTACAGAAAAGCTGCAAGAATAGTAGGAAGAACCTTTTTCCATCCTGAATTACCTGAAAATAAGGTACCAACATCCTTTCCATCCTCTCCAAATAGTACTGTATTTAATTTCTACAAAAAAAGAGTATTCTATATAACCAGAATGACTTTCAAAATTAGGACATTTATATACTAACTGCTATCATCAAATTCACTAATCTTATTTCAGTTTCACCAATTATGCCGATACTGTGCATACATACATGCTAAGTCACTTAGTCCTGTTTAACTCTTTGCGAGCCCTTGGACTGTAGTCCCCAGGCTCCTCTGTCCAAGGGATTCTCCATGCAAGAATACTGGAGTGGGTTGCTGTTTCCTCCTCCAGGGGATCTTCCTGACCCAGGGATCAAACCCGTGTCTTTTATGTCTCCTGAAATGGCAGGTGGGTTCTTTACCACTAGCGACACCTAGGAAGCCCCACTGCTGCTTGATGGCAAAAAGATCGATTTCAGAATCATGTCACATTTAGTTTTTATGCAGGAATCTAGAAGTTCTCATTCTTTCCTTGACAATTTTAAATCATAGTCCAGATTTTTGTAGAATGCCCTTCAATTTGGTCTCTCTCATCTTTCCTCACAATAAAATTCAAGTTAAACATTTTGGCAGGAACATCACAGAAATGAACCTGCTTACCTACAGGTAGTACATGATATCATTTGTCCCATTTACTAGTGATATTAACTTCGACCACTTGCCAGCCTTCCCACTATACAGTTTCCCTATTTCATATTTCAATTCATATTTACTTTGGAGGGAGGTACATATAGATTATGATTATGTAAACATTCCATTCTCCCATCAAATTTTTACACACTAGTTTTTGTTTCCATTATATTACTTGGCAGAATTAAAATTGCTCTGATGGCTGTCATACTCTAACTTTCTGATTCTCTCATTCCTTCTGCCTAGCTTGGTTGTCCATCTTCTGTAACAAAACCTTTCTCTTCTCTTTCCTTCATTGATTTATTCATATTTTTATTTATCACAGAAGTAAACAAGAATTCTTAACGCTATTTAATATTAGAATCCGTTACCATCATTATTTTGATGTTCAAACTGTTTCCGATTTGGCAAACAGGATTTCCTTTAGAGTAGCTCCCATGCACTTTGACTTAACACCATCCACCATCATTCTTGAGCACTTTCTTACTTTCTGTCTGACACAAGTAGACGTGTCAGACTCATCTTGTACTTTTCCTATGTTAGCCCTGAAATTAGCCATTTTTCCTAAGAAGCTGTGATCCGTTAGTGGAGAACAGTAATCAGGAACCAAGATCTACATTCCTGACATGTTCATAACTATTGGAGTGCTGTTGCTTGCGGTCCTTCCTTTGGACAGAGCTGAACATACATTTATATCAATATATATCTCTAATCATCTATAAACATTGGAAACTGAAAACTACTTTCCACAGATTGTAAAGAGGAATCAAGATAGATTCTGGTGTAATACCATGAAAGTCAACACCCTGAAATTCAAATTGATGGCTTTATATCACATCTGGAAATCTAGGTTGAAAATCTGCCCCTAGTTAGAGCTTTCATTCATGTTGCGAACAACATTGATAAACATTCTACTGCTGCTGCTGAGTCACTTCAGTCGTGTCCGACTCTGTACGACCCCATAGATGGAAGCCCACCAGGCTCCCCCGTCCCTGGGATTCTCCAGGCAAGAACAATGGAGTGGGTTGCCAGTTCCTTCTCCAATGCATGAAAGTGAAAAGTGAAAGTGAAGCCGCCCAGTCGTGTCCGACCCTCAGCAACCCCATGGACTGCAGCCTTCCAGGCTCCTCCGTCCATGGGATTTTCCAGGCAAGAGTACTGGAATGGGGTGCCATTGCCTTCTCTGAAACATTCTACTAGATGGTGAATATTCTGTGGTGCCTTTCTCCCCACCAAAAATGCTTTCTTTTTAATCTGAAATGATTCATATTTAAATATATTTTCTTCCATTCGATTGAATTGCAAACTCAAGATAAACACAACTTGAAAAGTCCACTGGCTACAGTAATACCCTTCCAAAAAGAAATTATTAATACAGCAAAACTCCAAGGGAAATGAATGCACAGCTCTGCAGCCAGGGTAAACACACATACTGAACTGAGTCTGTATGAAAAATACCCCTTTGTCAAATCTGCAATCTGATAAGCACTGATTCTGTTAGAAAACACAAGGCTTAATATTTTTAATCAGTGCTTTCCTCAATCAGACATTAGGCTTTTGGAAAATCTGGTGTTATAAAAGCAAAATGAGAAGGAACATCTGATGATTATTGGAACATTGGTCTTATTCCATTTTGGATCACTCCCACCACTACATAGCCTAACACATATTAAGCAAGAGGTGTTCTAAAATAAGTTTCATAGCTGCAACGAGCATGGAAACTTGACTACTTACATATACGTTAACATCTCAGTGTGTTAGCGTCTTCTATACATGTATGATCTCGATCCTTATAATGGATCTGTGTAATTTTTCCCATTTGTTATTATACTTCCTTGAGAATGGGAACTTTGCTTTTCAAACACTCTACACACTTTCCCTCTCCATCCTGCCAGAAATTCTTTCTCTTCTCTGTTATATCTCTGGTTTTCAGAATCCTCACCCTCTTTTCTAGATTTACTTCCTTATTTGGAAGAGAACATCTCTCATTAACTTCCATGGCATGATAGCAAAGGAGAGAAATAGCTGTATGGCTGAAAACAACTGAGTTGTAACTGGCTAGATATAGAATTCTAGGTTAGAAATCGTTTTTCTTCAGAATTTTCAAGGCAGTATTCTATTGTCTTCTTGCTTTTGGTCTTGCTGTGGAGAAATCCAAAACCATTTTGATTCGTGATCTTACATATGTAATAAGGTTTTTGTTTATTTTTAAGAAGAAGCTTGTGGTACCTTCATTTCATCCTGATTGCTCAGAAATTCCATAATTATATGCCTTGGTGTTAGTGCATTTTCATCCACTTGGCTAGACATTGTTCCTTGTAATTCTGAAAACATATGACCTTCAGTTAGAAAAAATATTCTACAAGTATTTTATAGAAAAACGCATCCCTTCTATTTTCTTTTTCTAGAACTTTTATTATTTAATATTTTTCATCTTATATTATTATCTTTCATATTATGTTTTCCATCTCATTGTCTTTTTGTTTCATTTCCTGGGTGATTTCTTCAATTTTATTTCTCAAAACTCACATTGAGCTTCTTGAGGCTCAAAATTCACATTTTCAAAATTTCTGCATTATATTTTTTAATTTATAATGGTTTATTTTAGATCTCCAAATGCCATTTACGACAGCATCTTATCCTCATTAATAGATAAGTTACTTTGTGTTCAACCAGAAAACATTACTCTTTCTAAGTCTTTCTTCCCTCTGTATAGTCTCTATTTCTTACAAATTTTTCTTTTTTTCCCCTTTTCTTTTTTTCTTTTTAAATCAATGTAAGAGATTTCCTCAGATAGCTGGAAAGCTATATTTGGGTAAACTGACTCAGAATCTTTCTGAATTTCCTCATTGGCTGGTGCAGTTTCTAAAGCAACTGGGTGCATGAATCCTATATTCTATGAAGTCAGGGCTGGGGATAAAAAAACATTGTGGAGATCAGTGTTTGAAAGATATTTAGAGCCATGGGAGTAAATAAACTTGTCTCGGACAAAAATGTAGATTGCGGGGGTGGGGGGCTCTCAGATCTTTTCAAGTGAGCCACACAGCAGGCTTTTCTATGTACTATGGGACTCACAGTGGTTTCTTTAAACTGATAGGTGGTACTTTGAAGAAATCCGCACTTAGTTCTTCTACATATCTGCAAAATAAAGAAGAGCTGTTCATGCACTTAAACTGCTTCATTTGAAGGCACCTAAAGGTCATAGAAGGGCTTCCCTGGTGGCTCAGAGGTCAAGAATCCCCCTGCAATAATGCAGGAGAGCTGGATTCCATCACTGGGTCAGGAAGATATCCTAGAGAAGGGAATGGCTACCCACTGCAGTATTCTTGCCTGGAAAATCCCATGGACGGAGGAGCCTGACAGACTGCAGTCCATAGAGTCGCAGAGTCAGACACAACTGAATGACCAAGCATGCAAAGGTCATAGAAAAACGATATCAGAAATAGTTAAAACACAAAACAACCGCAATAAGGAAAACTGTATTTAAAAAATAATAAATTATATTAATGCTCATAAAATAGATTTCATTAATATTGACAAATGTAGTGATTTCACATAACTTCAAATATGTAAAGCTGCCTTATTATAATTGAGTACCTGAAAATAATCTAATTACAATGTAATTAGCTAATCACTAATTACATTCTTGGGAGGAAGGAAAATAGATATATGGTTTAATATCCCCCCAAAAATCCAAAATCACATTTTATGAGTTACTGATTTATAGCAGATATCAGTCCCAAAATTTGCTACAATGTTTATTTTTATCTTTCATGTGATTGTCACTATAAAATTTAAATTCTATATAGCTAGAAAAAGGAGAAGGAAATGGCAACCCACTCCAGTACTCTTGCCTGGAAAATCCCATGGACGGAGGAGCCTGGTAGGCTACAGTCCATGGGGTCTTGAAGAGTCAGACATGACTGAGCGACTTCACTTTCACTTTTCACTTTCATGCATTGGACATGGAGAAGGCAATGGCAACCCACTCCAATACTCTTGCCTGGGGGGTCCCATGGATGGGGGAGCCTGGTGGGCTGCAGTCCATGGGGTCGCGGAGAGTCCGACGCGAATGAGCGACTTCACTTTCACTTTTCACTTTCATGCATTGGAGAAGGAAATGGCAACCCACTCCAGTGTTCTTGTCTGGAGAATCCCAGGGACCGCAGAGCCTGGTGGGCTGCTATCTATGGGGTCGCACAGAGTCAGACACGATGGAAGCGACTTAGCAGCAGCAGCAGCAGCATTGGAGAAGGAAATGGCAACCCACTCCAGTGTTCTTGCCTGGAGAATCCCAGGGATGGGGGAGCCTGGTGGGCTGCCGTCTATGGGGTCACACAGAGTTGGACACAACTGAAGCAACTTAGCAGCAGCAGCTAGAAAAAAATTGCTTCCCTAATTATCATAAAATTACACTTAAGAACTCCTCAAACCCTTAAAATTACAAGTCTGAAAAGGAAACAAAAGCTTTCTAGTAGAACTTTAACAGTAATACTCAAACTGTGAACAATAACACTGATCTATGCTTCAAACAATTCATAAAATTTCTTTCGTAAAAAGGAAAAATAGAGTGCAATAGAAAAAATTCCAAGAGTAAGATTACTTGCCTTGTGCTTGAGAGAAACCAAACAATTTTAGAACAATGGTTATTTAAAAAAGTATCAAATCCCAGAGTCTTATTTGTTTATTACTAGTAAGCTACAATGTCATATGTTACTTGTTCCTTTTCCCCATAGGCTGAACTTAACCTTTTAACAATCTTTATCAGCTAACACCTGTATTGTTGGTTCTAAAGGAAGTGAGAGGATCCCCAAGACATGCACTGCCTGCTTAGCACTAGAAAATAATCATAGTAATACATATAAGAGGACAGAGCAGATCAGGTACTAATCAATTCTACCTTCCTTAAGGGCTTATATACTATATCAAATGGTATTGGTTGGACCTCAAAAATATTAAGCATTTTCAGAAACTGTCAATTGCAATTTTTTTGTTTTCAACTAGAATAATATCACGACTCTCAAGATATTGGTAGTAGTCAAGACAAATGATGAATTTGCAGCATGACATTTTAAAACGTGTGGGCACAGAACAGAACATGAAAATCGAACCACTATCATTTATAAACCCTGTAACAACTTGCTACAGTGGGAGAAATACTTTCCCAGGAAAGAGATGAAGTGTCATTCTATTTTAAAATATCCTTCACAATTTCAGAGAGGAAATTCAAGCAAGGGATTTATTTAAAAATTCATACAGTAAATATTCTTATACGGTTTTGTTGCTACTTGTTGATATTCACATTAGAGTATTATTAGTTAATTCTAACAAAAGATTGTAATATGACCATGCTTTTTTCATATGTAATGACATTTTTCATATGTAATGACATTTGGTTTGGAAATAGGAAAATCTGGGCCCTAAAATTATTGTGTTTGTTGTCTTCACAACACTTCTGGGGAAAAGGTATCACTTTAGAATTAAACAAGCAGCCCATCTGCATTTTTTTTGCCCCCCCCCCCCCACCTCCCGGCTGTTTAAGATTTAAATGTTATAGTGACAATCACATGAAAACATAGAAATAAATCTTTTAGGAGCCTTTTAACATGACCGCACAGCAATACACATAAATACACATATCTAAGGGCTTTCCAGGTGGCTCAGTGGGAAAGTATTCTCCTTCTAATGCACAGGATGTGAGTTCAATCCCTCTGTCAGGAAGATCCCCTGGAAAAGAAAATGGAAACCCACTCCAGTATTTTTGCCTAGAAAATCCCACAGACAGAGGAGCCCGGCAGCCTACAGTCTATGGGGCCACAAGAAGAGTTGCACACGATTTAGTGACTGAACAACCAAGTGTGTACCTAAAGGACTTTCATACTGCAATTATTCCATGAACAGACTCAGAGCAGAAACACTTCCACGGGAGACGTGTGTGGATATAATCATCTTATTTCTCAGTTGGAATCTCTTGCTTGATATAACAACAGAACCTTGAAATGCACAGTGTTTGCTGAGCAGAGGAAAGGGACAAACATGCAGCTATCCTCATTCAGGCAGTAACAATACATTTATGCTAAAGTGGTAATTTCTTTTTCGTGAACTCTTATAAAGGCATTCAGCAATGGATAATCACTTCTCCATCATGCCATTCACATTGTTAGGCTCTGAATACACAAATCACCATAACAACAAGGAAAATGAAGAAATATGATCACTTTGAGTTTTGTTGTTCAACCATCTCAGCGATTTTCCTGATTCAATATGTGCTCAATTGTTCCTATGAGTGAAACCGAGTCATTTTCACTATTATGTTGCACTCTTTTTTTTTTTTTAAAGATGTAGCAAAGTCTTTAGAGAGGTTTACGTATCCCCAGATTTTCTGAATCTATTCCTTTATTGCTTCTAGAAATTATTATTACAAAGCATGAATTTGATGAAAACTACTTTTGCTCATAACTTCTTTTCTCCTTAAAACCTTGAAAATGTTTCATTAGATTTCAAGGTGTTCTGTCTCATGACAGTAATACTCTGATCAGGTAGAGTTATCTGCTTAAACATGTTGTGATATCCGTGGCCCTACACAGCCATTCTTTCTTCTCTGTCTTCATTTTCATTTTGCATTTAATATCATTTACATGCAAACTGCAGGACAGTGTCCCTCCTCTTAGATTTGAATTAAATTCTCTTGTTATACTCTGAAAAGACTCTGATGCAGGGAAGGATTGAGGGCAAGCGGAGAAGGGGGTGGCATGGATGAGACGGTTGGATGGAATCACTGACTCAATGGACATGAGTTTGAGCAAACTCTGGGAGATAGTGAAGGATAGGGAAGCCTGGCATGCTGCAGTTCATGGGGTCTCAAAGAGTTGGACAAGAGTTAGCAACTAAATCAGAACAACAATATTATGAATCAACTTCATAATATTTTAACAAATATTTTAAAGTTAAATGCTTTGTACTCATATACTAACTCAAACACTCTGATCAAATTTCAATATTTCAACTACAATTACTGTTCAATTCAGATCTGGCCAAACTTAATTTCTATTTTTTTTTCTGAATATGCTGTTTTTCTTGAATCTTAAGAAAAAATTTTAATCTTACGTGATTCATGCTTTTCTCTCCTAATTAGACTGAAATTTCTAAAATATAGACACATTCACCAATTTATTTCCCACAGAACACGGGAAATGTTCCTACAGAATGAAGAAAAAAGGAAGTATCGGGGGAGGCATTCACACCTGAACTAATTCTTGGGGGCTGCCTACGTCTCCCAGAATCCTTTGAGTATGGCACATACTCAGCAGAACCAGAATCTCCTTTGGCTGTTCTAATATGCTTGCGGTCCCCTCTGAGAATAGTGTGGAAATCTGAGAGAATTTTCCTTTGGGTTTAGTCCACAAGGGTTTCTTATTAATACTTCTAAATTATCACTAACCAAATACAAACACCACAAAATGTGTTTGTCAGTCAAAACCTAAATGGCTTCTAAAAACAAAAGCAGGAGGACAGAATCTCATCCATTCATTTGATTGCACAATTTCCCTGAAGGACCTAACTTAGGTAAGGAATGGAGAAAACATTTGCAAACCATGCATCTAACGAAGAGCTAATATCCGAACAAAACAAGGAATTCACACAACCATATGTGTATGTGTATATATATATATATATATATATATATATGAAAAATTACATGATTTAAAAACAGACGACCTGACTAGACACTCAACCAAAGAAGACAGGTAGATGGCCAACAGGTAAATGTTGAATAGATGTTGAACATCAATAATCAAGAGAGAAATGCAAATCAAAGCCACAATGAGATACCGCCTCACATCTGTTGGAATGACTACTAGCAAAAAGACAAATGCTGGTGAGGATGTAGAGAAAAACAAATCATTGTGTAGTGCTATGGGAAATGTAAACTGATATAGCCACTATGGAAATCAGTATGAACACATCTTGAAAAGTTGAAAAAACATCTATTATGTGGTCCTGTAATCCCACTGTGTAAATATCCAAAGAAAATGGAAACAAGAGATTGAAGAGATATCTGCACCACATCTTCCCTGCAGCATTATTCAAAACAGCAAAGACAAGAAAACAACTTAAAGGTCCATCTACAAATGAATGGACAAAGAAAAAGGGTTGGATACAAGAGAACATTATTCAGTCTTGAAAAGGAAGGAAACCCTTCCATTTGCAACAACACAGATAAACCTGGAGGACATTAGGATCAGTGAAAGAAATCAGACGCAGAAAGACAAATGCTCATTTTGTCAGTAATAGATGGAACCTAAAATAATCAAGCTATTAGGAGCATAGAGTAACATGGTGGCTGCCAGGGTCTGGGGAAAGGTAGAAATGGAGAAACGTGGTCAAAAGATATAAACCTTTGGTTCCACAAACAGTTAAGTTCAAGGGGTATAGTATAGTGACTGAAGGAGGAAAGGAACAGGCCAAGCTGACTCCATCTTGGAAAAGAAGAAAACTCCATCTTACATTCTCAGTGAACTTTGGACTATGTGCCTGGTAGCCATGGAGATAACATTCCTAAGATGGAACAGACCTCCAGGAATGATAAACACCATATTCTATACCAAGATTTCCCATCTCAAGAAAGAATGTAATAATCCCCTAGGTAGTCAATCACCTTTGTAATCTTTATGGCACCCATTGGTGTAGGCTATAATGTATAACCAGCTGATCCTTCTGATTATGAAATATGGCTGTAACCTGATTGTATCTCCCTTTGACATTTTCCAGAGTAGGACTGAGGAATATGGGAATGCGGGCTTGTGCACGTACACTTCGGGTATATAAGTAAGTAAGTAAGTGAAGTCATGTCTGACTCTTTGTGACCCCGTGGAGGTTTTCACAAAAATCTGTTGGGGTCCCTGGAGAGGAAACTCTACCTCGGACCTGCCGGTGTAATAAATGGCATCCACTATCCATGCTGTCCTTCTGAATGAGTTTGCTTCTCAGAATGTTTGGCTAGAACATGACTACAGTTAACAATACTGTATTGCATAATTGAAATTTGCTAAGACAGTAAATCCTAAATATTCTCACCATAAAAAAGTAACTATGGGAAGGAATAGATGAATTAACTAATCTTATTATGGCAATAAGATTCAAAAATATACATGTATCATATCATGCTGTACATCTGAAAGTTATGCAATATTCAAAAATATAATGTATAATTTCAAATATATAATTTCAAAATGTATATGCATGATATAATGTTAAATTTACATAATGCCAATTATATCTCAATAAAACTAAAGGAAAAAAAAAACTCTCTGCAGGAGAATTCTTCTTGCATTAGACATGCAGTTCTCTAATGCCAGCTTTTATCAAATATAAGCTAGATGACTCCTTGCTAGGATCACTCCTTGATTTACAGATGAATCAGAATATGAACAAGATTCCATTCAAAAAGTGCTCAAAAAATGATGCAGACATGTCAAAAAGCATAGGACTCAACTTGAAAGACTTCTTAGTGGCCAAATTTGAGAAAATTTTGAGAAAAAGATATTGACAGTAATACATTATAGCCCAGAGGATAAAATAAAAATCCAGGAGTACATATCGATAGTGAGAAGAGTTTGTTCTTCTTTATAATAATATCTCAAGTAATAAATGTAGAACGAATGATGGAAATGAATAACATTATTTGGCAAGCATCACAGTAATAAAAATCATTAATGCATCCTAAAATTAATAGACAAATGTTGGATGAAAAAGTATAAGGAGAAACAGGATACTGACACGGTCTTAAAAAATATTTCCCCACTAAGTCCTTATTGTGAAAGGAAAAAACAGTAACTTTAAAATAGAGAAACCACCTCAAGTGATCGATGTTAATTTCACCAGAAATGAGACATGGCAACGCCTTGTGCCTCTTGATACGATGCACCAACGATATGGCATCACTTACCAAAAATGCATAAACAAATTCAAAATGAGGGACATTCTAGAAAATAATTGTCCTGTGCTCTTCATGTTTATGAAAGACAAAGATAGATTGGGAAACCGTCCAAAGTAAGAGGGACATGGCAACTAAATGCAGTGTGTAGTCCTTGTCCAGAAAAAGACATTGATCAGGCAAGAGATGAAGTCTATAAACAGTAAGGTCTATAGATTAAAGTGGTCTATCAATGTTAATTTCTGGATAACTATCAATGTAATGTCATCATATAACAGGTTGACATGTGGGGAATCTAAGTTAAGGCTATATGGGAATTGTGTATTATTCTTGTAACTATTACGTAAGCCTGAAAAAATCCTGAAATGAAAAATTAATATGAATAAAGATCTATACCAAAGAGAAAAAAAAAAAGTGGAACTAGCTATGATGAAGTGGCAGTAGCACACAAGAAGAAATTCAAGGAATCAATGGCACCAAAAGAAGTAAATAAGTGTTTGAGGGAAAGAGGCTGCAATAGCTACATAGTACAGACAGTTGGTTCTTCAGCTGTAAACTCAAGAATTTGCTCCTGTTGCCGAAAGGAGAGCTAGTGAGAACTACTGAGCTCTCTAATGACATGGTATAGCAGAGTTCTGTGAGTTTAAAGAGCGTAGTGAAAAAACAATGGATTGGATTGGTCAGATTAAGCCCAGTTGGGAAGCCTCAGTTATCTCTAAGTGTCTAGATGTTAGGCACTATAAATGCCTAAACTAAGATGATGCTGTTGCAGTGAAAAGGAAACAAAGAAGAATGAGCTTTTCTCCTTCTCTTTCCTGAGAACAAAGAAGATAAAGAGAACCGTGAGCAGGCCTGAACATACTGTTTTTTACTTGAACTGCTTCTAATTCTGCATGTCTATAACTAAGCTTGCTTTCCTGCCTCCTAACTCTGTATGTCTGTAACTAACTTTGCTTTTCCGTCCCCTAACCCTGTAGGACTGCAGTTCACCTTTTCTCCTTTGACTCTATGCTAAATACATCCCCTATCAGGTGTTTGACTTCCCTGGTGGCGCAGACGGTAAAGCGTCTGTCTACAATGTGGGAGACCTGGGTTTGATCCCTGGATTGGGAAGACCCCTGGAGAAGGAAATGGCAATCCACTCCAGGACTATTGCCTGGAAAATCCCATGGACAGAGGAGCCTGGTAGGCTACAGTCCACGGGGTCGCAGAGTTGAACATGACTGAGCAACTTCACTATTCACTATCTGGTGTTTACCCTTCCCCTTGTAGTTACATATCAGAAAGAAGGCCGCAGAGACACTGAACTGCCAGACTCAATTACTGGGTTACTGTCGCCAGTTTATGAAGGTCTTTAAAAAAAAAAATGCAAGAGGAAGAAATCAAGATCCTCCCACCTTTGTTCTTGATCACCAACTCCTGATTGTGAGCCCTTGCCTTATAGAAGCCCCTAGACTCCTCATGGAGGGAGTGGGCACAGTTCTTGAGTCAGGAGCCCACTATGGCCCCCTCCGTGCTGCCTGAGAATGAAAGGCACCTGTTTATTTCCTCCAAACTCCATATTTTCTCATTAAGCTTCAGTGGGCAGAGAAGGCCAAGATTTTGGCCAGCAACAATGGTAGAATAGCAGGGTGGGGGCTGGAAATAAAGAGGCAATATTTTTGACAAATACCATCTTATTTAAGAAGATAAGAAGTCCACAGTAGAGACTGCTATGCATTGACCAGATAACCCTCCATGACTGAAGGGTCATTTCCCCCTTCAGAATTTTCTTGATGAAAGAAAGTCACTTTGACCAAGATCACGTCCCTCTCTGGAGGGAAACTGCATCCAGTAATTGTGAAAGTGGAGCAGCAAGCCCCACTCCCATCTCTAAACCTCAGGACAGGGCTGAGGGACCATCCTAGCTTTCAGCTTCTAAGGAGGTCAGCTGGGAGCTTTGTTAAGAGTATACAAGGCTTCTCTCACTTCCCCATCCTCCCTCCCTTCCTTCTCTTCTGTTCTACTCCAAGTGATCCCAAGAGCTCCTCTAGGAACCCCCTACATGCTCATCTCCATCTCACAGTCAAAACGAATCAGTAACCAAATTAAGGGTGATGCTGAGGTTATTCAAGCTTAAAAGGCCTGTGATACCACACACCAACAAGCTGGCTGCCAAGAACAGTTTGTGTGAGAAGTGAATATGGAGAGGAAAACATTGAGGAGTAGATTTCAGAATGCTAAAATTGAGGAGATCCTGGGGGGCAAGGTAGCAATACCCAGTGCTAATTGCGATATATACTGCTCAAATTCTGGAGCAAGTCATAACAATGGATAAAATGGTTGCCCTTTTCCACATACAGAAAATAGTTCAACTCCTGTTTTGAGGAGCGGTGTTGTTGCCCCGTTGCTTCTCTTATCCTGTGAGGAAATCCAAATAGCCTAAGATCTATTATCTGATTCCTGTAAGATTTCTTTTAAACTAAATTTTCTTTGGTCTGTGTGGTCATGTGTTCAAATGGTCTAGCTGAGGATTTAGATTAGCATCTTGGACAAGTTTTGAGCAATGTTAAACCATTTCATCTGTTCAAAGATACAAAGACTGCTGCTTTTTACAGCTTCCAACGAGATAAGAAATAACCCCCCACTCAAATAAGTCATTTTAGCCAGGGACAATAAAAAAGTTAGTGAAGCTCTGAATCTTAACACATAAGAAGTTCAAGGCTTTCAAAGAGAATCAAGCTATCAGGACTCAAACAGACCTTTTGGGAGTGATTTAAATTATTTTTTTTAATGCCTCTGTGAAGGATGGAACCTCAATGGTACCTAACTGTGATGTGAAAATAAGAGAGAAAATATATTCTAATCTGGATGCAAAATTAGTGCCTTGTTTTCTCATCCTGAGCACTTACCAAAAGCCATTTTAACTAGTTTCTGTAAAGATTTTCTTTCTCTGGTATCTCGAATTTAAGAATTCAAAAATGTTACATTCCACATTAAAGTTTTATTCATGTTATGTGAACATGAATTTTAATCTTGCACATTTACAGATACTTCCTCATATGGGAGTTTGATAGTAGGTACATTAGAAAGTGAACTCGAGAGGATATTTTCATTCATTCATTTGCTCAAATACTAATTGAACTAAACACTAAATCATACTATAAGATATGAGAGACCTTTCATGAAAAACACTGAGGCCTTGGAAAAAGGTAGAATTATGGGAGTTTGGACAAGAATTAAAACTTATTGAATGCCTTCAACTGGGTGTCACTGTATTACAGTAGGTTCTTTAGCAAAAGGTTATTTTCTTGAATTCTTATCATTATGCAATTGTCATATGATGGAAGTAACTGTCTTATAACCAACTTACAGTTATGGGTGTATTAAACAATAAAATTGAGACCAAAAAGAGGTTAACTAGGTCAAAGGTCATATTGATAATTAACTTTTCACTTGTCCCTGTTTCCATGAATGTAATACATAAAACATTCAGTACATTAGTTACTTCAGCATTGATACTATTAGAATCACATGTTTCAACTTATTTCCTTGATAATAATATCACAGTAAATTTATATCTGTCTTGAAACATTTTCAAGGAAGACAATACAGCAAGAAGTATTTCTCCATTTTAGATTAATTTGGAAACTTTTCAAATTAGTCCATGCTGAGTAACACTTGCAATTCATCCTAATCTGTATTACCTTGATTATTACTACTTGCTTAATCTCAGAGTATTCAAAATGTCAGTAGGGATACAACTATTTTCATTTTTTCCATTTATGCTTAATTTTGACTTCAAAAATACAGCTTTATTTCACAGGAATAGAAGTGGAAACAATGAGTACTAATTCATGCATTTCCTAATAATGAACACTTTTAAAATAAAATAACTCAAAAACTGTTATTCCGAATCAACCTTCAAAAAATAGACTAATAGCCAAAGTACACTTTGGATCTTTTCATTCTGGAGGACACTTATTAACTCATTTTATATCTAACATTGGCATCAAAAGACCAGCCTGGCATTTAAGTACTTAGTTATTTGTTTTGCTCAGATCAAGCCTTAGTTTGGATTTATTGAATTACTTGAGCTCTTTCTATATGCCAGAGTTCTTGTCTACAGTTTAATAAATATTATCTAATTACCAACAATAATCCTCTGGTAGATAATATTATGGGCTTCCCTGATGCCTCAGTGGTAAAGAATCCACCTTGCAATGCATAAAAAGGTGGGTTCAATCCTTGGTTCAGGAAGATCCCCTGGAGAAGAAAATGGCAACCCACTCCAGTATTCTTACCTGGGAAATCCCATGGCCAGAGAAGCCACCTGGTTATAGCCCATGGGTTGCAAGGAGAGTTGGACACAACTTAGCAAATAAACAACAAGAAGATAACAGTATACCTGATATGTAAACCACTGAAACCTAAAATGTTACAGCAACTGGCTCCAAACCCCACCACTTGTGACTGCAGATACACAACTACAGGCCATTTGACCTCAACACCTGCTCTAAACAAGAGATTCTAAGAATTTGCTACTTATTTCTCAGGAACACACTGCAACCCTTTAGTTAAAAAAAAAAAAAAAGTAAAAAATATGGTCAGACTCACTTAGAAAGGATGGTTTCTCAATCAGCAGTAGCGGCAACAGTGAACACTCATCAGAAAATTGAACTCTCCTGCATAGTTTTAAAGTTTTTTTTTTTTTCCTAAACTTCTCTTGATTCTCCTAAGTCAGTTCAGTTCAGTCCCGTCGCTCAGTCATGTCCGACTCTTTGCGACCCCATGGACTGCAGCACGCCATGCTTGCCTGGTTAAAGGTTACTCAGATTGGGACTGCAATGGGTTTTTTTCTTTGGTAACACCGGCTCTTAGTGGATCAGAGGAGGCTGTTATACTGGTGTGGTGATGCTTGGAAAGAACATCTCAGTTTTATGTTCGTGTCGGTCTTATTATAGTCAGGAAATACTCAGGGTCATGCATAGGCACTCAGGTGACGAATGTTTCCCCCAGTAGTCTTAGCTTGGGAGGCATTCTGGAAGGTACTCTGATTCACCCCGGGTGACATCAGAGGCAAGCAAGGTTAAAGGTGAAGAGCTGGACATCAAGTAGGGATGCTATCAGGTCTAACCCTGGTACATCCTCACCCCATCTCAGTGGTAGAATCGGGAGGGACACGGACTGCACCTGCGTCAGTAAGGGACAGACTAAGTTCGACCAGGAAAGAAAAGCTTTTGGTGCAACGTCTGTCTACACCCCCATCTAGAGCAGGGAGGGACACCTCCAGTAGAAAAATGGCCTTGGTCACTTTTTTTCTCTCTTACAGATGGGAGCTAACAATTCCAGCCTCACTCCTTTGAACTGTATCCTGAAAAACTGTGATAGATTTGATCCCCAGGGCTTAAAGAAGACACACCTGGTCTTCCTATGTGATACTGCATGGCCACGGTATCCATTGGAGGACGGCAAATAGTGGCCAGTTGGAGGGTCTCTTAAGTATAATACTGTTCTACAATTAGACCGGTTCTGTAAGGAACAAGGGAAATGGGTAGAAGTAACATGGCAACCCACTCCAGTACTCTTGCCTGGAAAATCCCATGGATGGAGGAGCCTGGTGGGCTGCAGTCCATGGGGTCGCTAAGAGTCGGATATGACTGAGAGACTTCCCTTTCACTTTTCACTTTCATGCATTGGAGAAGGAAATGGCAACCCACTCCAGTGTTCTTGCCTGGAGAATCCCAGGGACGGGGGAGCCTGGTGGGCTTCTGTCTATGGGGTCGCACAGAGTCGGACACGACTGAAGCAACTTAGCAGCAGCGGTAGCAGCAGTTCTTTAAACTTTTAAAAACTATTTTCCTTTCTTTACACATCACAGTAAGTAGAGAAAGGTTAAAGGTTATTTTCTCCAATAAAATGATTCTCTAGTTCCTTCAGTGACAGATACAAACTTATTTTTACATGGTAATTGGTAACTGCCAGATGCAAGTAAAACAAGTCATAATGATATAGGATAGACCAAAGATCTTTTATAAACTATTTCATTAAAAAAATTCATTTTGATATTTGGCAAAACTAATACAGTTATGTAAAGTTTAAAAATAAAATTAAATTAAAAAAAATAAAAAAATAAAAACCTAAGAGATACAGAAAATATTTTTTTAAAGAACTAAGGATTTTTAAAATGAACTTTAAATATCTAAATATTTTGGCAAAATTACACACACACACACACACACACACACATATACACACACAAAACTATAACTATATACAGGGCTTTCTTGGTGGCTCAGGGGGTAAAGAACCCACCTACCATTGTAGGAGATACAAGAGACCTGGGTTTGATCCCTGGGTCTGAAAGATTCACTGGAGAAGGAAACAGCCACCCATTCCAGAATTTTTGCCTGGAAAATTCCACGGGCCAAGGAGCATGGTGGGCTATAGTCCATGGGGTTGCGAAAGACCCAGACAGTGACTAAACAACAGCAACAAATAACAACATATATATTTTTAAGGTGCTGGATTTTGTACACAGGTCTTATACACAGTTAATAGCTGGCCAGGGACATTGTTTAGTTGCTTTAATATTGTCCAAAAGGAATATTAATTAAAATGCTTAAAATTTAAAACTCTTATTCCTATGCATAGTTTCTCTCTTTGAAAGGAAAAAAGGTAACTACTTAAGAAAAATTTCTTGACTCTGCTGATGGTTAACTTTACTGAAGATGACGGAACTGACTAACAAATTAGTTCAAAAATCCAAGTTAAGTATAATCATAAAGGGAGATTTCAAGCACTTCGTTATGTTTAGGTATTTTGCAGATAGCTTAACATCACCACTGATACTGAGACTAATGTCACAATGAGCTGGAGTTCCAGGTCAATGTTCCACACTTATCGATGACACTTTACAGGATAATTAAGGAAGCTTGATGTTTGCATCCTCTTTTCAGAACCGCTTTCATCACTCTCTGAATTAAATTAACAGTATTCACTCTCATAACTACATAGAAGTGATTCAGAACAGTGTGAAAGCTTTCGCCTAGAATAGTATGTTTTTGTGGTAAAAGGTTAATTTCACTGTATTCATTCCATTAGAATTCAAAGAGGGCTATTTCACTCAGATGTTGAAACAGATGAATTGGGACTGCCAAATGCAAATTCCACTAAAATTAAATGCCTACTTAAAAAGTATTCTGCTTGCATTTCAAAGCACTACATTTAGCTCATGGGATGCAAAATTGCCAGAATATAATACTGACTTATAAGACTTCCACTTACAGGAAACACTGGGGAAAATGAAGGAACCAGAGGGATTTAAAAGAAATTTGATCTTTTCACAAAGAAGAAAAAAATAATATTAGGGCTAGAAATCTTATTAAAATAAATTTAATGAGGTTGTGGAACTGTTTCGATGAACCATATTATTGAGAGAAGTAAGGAATCCTGACCTTGGAAGGATGCTGCCTTTCTTTCTTTCATTATCACCTTGTCTTTTCAGTAATAAGATGCATAACTTGCTGAAAAGACATCATGTCTAAACCAGAAGCCAGTCTTCAAGAACAAAACCACCTGTTCACACATATAGTTTTCTAATGGCTCATGATTCCTCATTTAGTTGGTAAAAGAGAATGAACCTGAAAGAAAACTCTCTCCAAGTAGGTCCTATTTTCCATGGGTATTAATAACATTTATTAATTCATTTATGAATTCAATAACTTGTTAATGCATTCAATACTTATTTGGGTCAATAATTACATGTGTTCTTTTTTGGGTTTCTGTAGTCTCTCAAGTACAGATTTCAGGATATGCTGAATTTCCTGAAACAGAGGATTGGGAAAAATATACCAACACTGATGCTTTACCTATAAATAGGGTTAAGGACAAGTTCAGAGCTAATCAGAAGCAAGGAATAAAGGTATCAATATTATTTCCTAGCCTTCAGAATCCCAATTCAGTTCAATAACCTCTTTCAAAAAAAAAAATGTGTAGCCCTTTCTTAAAACTTTTGCCTCAGAAATGATTATTAATAATTGTAGGGTAAAATGTTGAGAGTCCCTTAGACAGCAAAGAGATTAAATCAGTCAATCCTAAAGGAAAACAACCCAGAATATCCACTGGAAGGACTGATGCTAAAGCTGAAGCTCCAATCCTTTGGCTACCTGATGCGAAGAAAAGACCCTGGAAAAGGGTATTTCCCAGGACCCTTTGGAAAAGACCCTTTTTCAGGACTGTTGGAAAAGACCCTGATGCTGAAAAAGACTAAGGGCAGGAGGAGAAGGGGATTACAGAGGATGAGATGGTTGGATGCATCACCAGCTCAATAAGCATGAGTTTGAACAAACTCTGGGAGATGGTGAAGGACAAGGAATCCTGGAGTGCTGCAGTCCATGGGGGTCTCAAAGGGTCGGGCACGACTCAGGGACTGAATTGAACTGAAAAGGTTAAAATAGATGGCTGAAGGTCTTATATTGTGACAGCTCATCAGTCTATTATTTCAAGTGGGTAATTATCAAATAAAACTATTAATGTACATGAAGTTAACACTTTTAATATCCTGGTTTAATAATGAAGCTGACTTAACCATTAGCAAAAGATTTTCTGTATCTCTATTTTCCCTCTCTTTCTGCAGCCTAGGCAAAAATCCCTGGATACACGTAGGTAATAACAAACAAATATCAAACACATAAAACTTAAACAAGACCAAAGAATTGGAAATAGGCATTTATTTTCAATTGTTGTTAATCCGAACATAGAGGTAGAGCTGTCTTTTCTTCACAGACCTTTTGACATTTGCAGCAACACATTCCGCATTTTACCCTGTCATCTGTGATATTGGAAATGAAATGCTATGTCTGATCAGAAGCATCAAGCATGAAGCCAAGCAGAAGATACATAAGTATCTTATGGTCCATTGCCCGTGGTGATTGAGCTAGGGGCATCTAAAAGGGACACTGAGAGGTCTGACACACATCATCTTTCACTTTCAATCACACACACACACACACACACACACACACACACACACCAATGCACACACGCGTGAAGAAATAGCTTTCTTCTTCCGGTGGCTACTAATTGACTAATTGAGCATTAGGCCTTGAATGAGCACTAAACAGGAGTAGGACTGAAACTGTCTCCCACTTTCAACTGATTTAGGATAATTTCTTAGAGTTTCATCAATGTAAATAGCTTAAAAAGTGTGTGGGGGGGTTAATATTTATGTGATAGTACATATAACACCATCTCACATTTCATGTACTTTAAGCATGCATGTTATTCGATTCTAAATGAGCATATAGAATATAACAGTTAATGTGTTATGTTATAGTTCACACATTTTTTTGAATAAAGCTTACTGAAATTAGCTCTTACTGAAATCGTGTTCTTATTTTCTTCCCTGTATACCAGGGTGAGTGAACTAAATAAAAAGCCTGTGGGCCAAATCCTGCCTACCACCTGTTTTTGGATGGTCTAGGAGCACAAAGTGGATGTTGCATTTTTAAATGGTATGGAAATAAAAAGGAATGATGTTACACAACAGGTTGAAAGTTATGTGAAATTCAAATTTCAGTGTCAATTAATAAAGATTATTGAAACACATTCACACTCCCTGGTTTCCATCTCTCTTCATCTGCTTTCATGGTATAATGACAAAACTGAGTAATGGTGACAGAGATCAAATGTATCCAGCATATCCTAATGAGGCAGGAAGCAGATGGCCACCCTGCCACCCCAGAGTAAAGCGACTGGAGATTCATTCCCTATGAACTGCAAAATTCCAAGACAAAAATAGCAGGGCAATTAAGAGAGGAGGCTAGGCCCTGCTCAGACCGCATATTTCTCCTTCCTGAAGTCAGGAGGCATCTCTGATCACACGTGCACAGAAACAGCTCCTTGCAGGCCAAAGAGGGAGCAAAGTCAAGGGGTGCTCTACTCAAGACACCTCTTCGTTAGGATTCCCCTTGGCTAAGAGATGTGTGCACACACATGGGAGGATCCTGAGATAAACCAAATATGGATTGTGAACCAGGCAAATCAAAATGATTGGCCAAATGAAACCCAGAAGAAATGCCCCATAAAGGTAATTCAAACCTCCACTCAGAGACTCTCCCTCTGAGTCTGCCCATGTGTTTATCCACATGTACTATATGTTTTTTTTCCTCTTAATAAATACTTAACTTGCTTCACTACTTTCCATCTTTGTGGGAACTCTTCTGCAAAGCTGAAGGGCCAGGGCCCTTGTTACTGACCACTGGCCTAGTGGCTAGGGTCTGGCACTCTCACCACCACAACCCAGCCCAATCTCTGGCTGGGAACCCAAGTCCCGCACCAAGCTGTTGAAGGTTGAGGCCACCTGAGATCACTAAAATATCAACTATATGGCCCTTTTCAAAAAAAGAAAAAAGAAAAATCCAACACTTGATTTATACTACATCCATCTACAACAGTTGAAGCAGAAATAGTAAAGTCTAGCAGTTCCAATGTAAGCCCTTTTTTAGACATATTCTCTTCCAAAAGCTATTTCTTAATACAATAATTTATGAAAGTGTAACAGTTTCCCGGCTCTTTCTCCACCCCCAACTTTGGCTGAAATGATAATTTCTATTATATTCTAAGCCAGAACTCAAAATTGCTTACTCAACAATGAAATTGGAATATGCCTTTAAGGTTAAAAAATATATATATAATATATATATACAAATGAGGAATATAGGATTTTATTTACATAAGCCACACTAGAGTTTCAATGGGCTTGATTTCACACCAAGATACATTCTTGTACAAGTGGCTGAATCCAGTCAGCAGCAGCCTTTGATCTGGAAATGGGGAAGATTTATACAAGTGCTTGTCATCTGAAAATGGGAAAATGAGATATATCAAAGGAAAGAGTCTACATTTTACTAGTTTGCCCATATACAGGGACTCGTTTTCCAACATTCTCATCTATTTTTCCATCATAAAATTTACATGAATAAATCAGAAATAGCTTTGAATTACCATAATTTGTGTACATCTTACACCATCTAATAAATTATAACTTTGTGAGAATGAGCACAATATATTATGTAGCCTCATACTTCTAGATGATCCATGAATATTTATGAAATGAAAATGACCTCACTGCAGATTTCTCCACCATTCTAGAAGATTGGTCACTGCCTGTGATTATATACGCTCCCCCATCCATAAGAGCCGGACGTCCATCCATAGAGTACATTTTCTGGCTGGCTTTAATGGACACAGAGCCTTGTGCTCCCTGGGAACAGACTGAAGGCAAAAGAAGAGGGCAGCAGAGGATGAGATGGTGGGATGGCATCACCCACTCAATGCGCATGAATTTGAGCAGACTCTGGGAGACAGTGAAGGACAGGGAAGCCTGGTGTGCTGCAGCCCATGGGGTTGCAAAGAGTCAGACACAGCTTATCAACTGAACAGCAATTTGCATACTCTGCAAGCGAATGTGAGCAGAAGTGAAGAGGGTGATTTCTAAGTTAAGGAGCTTAAAATGCAGTTGTGCCTTGCCTTCTCTCCTCCAAATTCATTGACTGAATGCAGAGAACTCTGGTTCCCTGCATGGGATGGGGCCAATGGAAGAAAGGAATTTGCTGCCCTACCCAATCACCATAACAAAGACCACCTGCCAAACAGGTACGTTTGCTTTGGACTGTGTTGCAATTGACAAGTAAATGTCCCCTGTGCAAATCTCTGTCACTCAGGGATTTATTTGTTACAGCAGCTTGCATGACCTGACCCTAGCCCAAAACAGTTGCCAACTTTATCCCTGTTGCTACATATAAAGGCTATAAAGTGAAAGTGAAGTTGCTCAGTCGTGTCTGACTCTTTGAGACCCTGTGGATTGTAGCCCACCAGGCTCCTCCATCCATGGGATTCTCCAGGCAAGAATACTGGAGTAGGTTGCCATTTCCTTCTCCAGGGGATCTTCCTGACCCAGAGATCTAACCCAGGTCTCCCACATTGCAGGCAGACGCTTCAACCTCTGAGCCACCTGTGGAGGCTATAGTTTACCTTTTATCACTGTTAACCTGCCCATGGTACTAATACCATTCATCACTTGGCCCATTTTGAAATTCCTCTAACTTTGCCTTTTGAACTAGGACCATGCTGTACAACATTCCCTGCTCCCCTTTAACCTTCCTGGCTCCTCCTTTTTATCCTTCTTGGCCAGCTCCTCCTCTCTTGCCAAATTTCATATCCCCCCCAAAATCCTCTCCTAGGCCCTTTTCTTTCCCAGGGCAATCCGACCACACCAAACCTTTGAAAGAAGCCTCACTTCAACAACTAGTGTGTTCACCTGGAGGCAGGTGACAATTTAAGACTTAAACTATCTTAAACACAGAGGAGATGTAGGAAAATGTGACACCTTCCTACTGTGATTTATATTTAACTATTCTCTTTCTTAGCAATAGAGAATCTTCCTGCAATGCAGGAGCCACAGGAGACACGGGCTCAATCCCTGGCTCAGGAAGATTCCCCTGGAGAAGGGAATGGCAACCCACTCCAGTATTCTTGCCAGAAGTATCCTGCGGACAGAGGAGCCTGGTGGGCTACAGTCCATGGGATCACAAAGAGTTGGACATGACTGAAGCTCTGATTCTCTTTTAAGATCTTACTATAAGGAGTCAGTCATATAAAGACTTCAGCAAACATGGTCATTTTATTTTCCTTTTACAACTGTATCTTTTTTTAGCTCCTTCAAACCACTAAACCTTGTAGGCTCACTTTTACCCTATGCATAATCTATGGGAACCAGAAATCTTCATTCCTTCAACAAAGAATTAAGAATGTATGAATTGACATTGTTCCAAGTGTTATAGAGAGACAGTGAAGAGGCAAGTCAATATTTTTGCTTTGATGGAGCTTATTTCAAGTGGAAGAAAGCAGATGATAGACACGTAAAATAATTTCAGCTGAGACAAAAGGCTGTGGAAACCATAAATTGTAATCATGGGACTACATGAGGAAAACACAACCACAGGGCAAAGGCAAGTGTAAGAGACAGTCACAAGCTCTCTGAGGATACATTCCGAGATATCTGAATGATGAAAAGGCATCAGCCATGTCAATACCTGGGGGGAGGGAGTATTCCAGGCAGTGGGATGTCAGGTACATAAGAGGTAAGTGATCATACTTGAAAAAATGAAAGCCTGCCGTTGTGGCTAGTGATTATGATACAAGATGAGGCCAGAGAAGTAAAGAAGGAAATGGCATGTAAAGGAAACGGGGTTTTAGATATTCCAAATATACTGGACAGTAGCTGGAGAGAAGACACCTTGGGGGAATAAGAGAAATTAGGAAACCTACCCAGTTTATCACTACTAAAATGAGGAGCTGAGGAATGTTACTTAATTTCTCAGGCTTTTGGATTCACTTTCACAAAACACAGCAGTTGGTATTAATGGGCATTCATGTTTTGTCTGGATCTAGAAAATCGATCAGAAAATCAGCAGACCTTCAGAACTGCCACAAGCTGTGGATCTAAAACACAAGTTAACGGTGGTCAAACTGTTGGCTACCCGTCCATAGTTCTCTGGGACTCAATTCTATTCACACTTTTGCTTTCATACTATTGTACAATTTATCTTTCCTTATTTATTTTCCTAAATCGTCTAATGGCTACTTGAAAGACTGGACTTCTAATTTATTTGTGGCTCTATGAAATGAACATGTAATACTCATTCAACTTATATTTAATGGAATAGTAAACTGTGAGTTAATTATGTATATTTCTTCTGCAAAATGAAGACTAACAAAGCCCTGCCCCCTTTAATTCTTTTAATAATGTGTTCCCAAGGGTGAAGTAAGAACCACAGTTCCTTAGATTTTTACTTAGAAGAAACTCTAAAGACCATGTCATCTAGCATTATTATTTTATAGATAAGAAAATTAGTAATCAGGGGGTTTCCAAAATGCTCATATATTTGCAATAGAGAGAGTCATAATAGAGTATGTAGCACCATGGAGAATTAAGACATTATAACCTAGTCATTCCAATTCTCGGAGTTCTTATTAGTGGAAACAGTGCTAGCTTTCCTGGTGTCATTTGAAAGGATTCTGTGGCTGGTGACAATCAGTTTGTGCCCTAAGCATGCAGACTGGCCCCGCCCTGGACTGAAAATCAGGTCAACTGGCTGTGACCTTTGCTTATAAAACACCAGACCACTGTCACTCCCAGTGACATGCAGAAATGACAGCCTCCTATCTGCTTAGATACTGCAAAAATAACTGAATTTCATTTTAATTTGAATTTGCCCAAATTTTCAAAGATGATCCCAAATACTTTAGCTGAATGAGGGTGAAACCTAGAAATTAAGAGTTTGGTGAACTATAAAGGCTCCTAACCAGAGTCAATAGCCCAGTCCCAGGTATTATTCTATAGGAAGGAACTGCAAAAGGGAATGTAGTTTTTGCTTCACTGCTTAAATCATTTAAGTCCTTTTCTATATTTACTCCTATCTTATCTTCTCAAAAAATTCCATTTCTTTGCAGTGTTCAATCACCTTAAAAAAAAAAAAGCCCAATGTGTGTGTGGTATCACACAGATTTTTATACTGGAGTTTTATTTACTCTCTTGCACATCAACCTACTCAATTTGACAGGACCACTCATTTGAGATCTGAAGATCAGAAACTTGGACCAGGCTGAAGGCAATGAAAAGTCTGACAGGTACAGATTTCACTTGTTTGCCCAAACAAATATGTGAATAAATTAAAATGATAAAAAACATAAAATATAACATCCATGAGAATGTTCCACTAAAACAGTTTATACCATGTAAAAGTAGGGAAAAAAATAAAAACTAACAGAATGAACTAACAAAACATTGCAAATCAACTATGTGCATGCTAAGTCGTTTCTAGTCATCTTTGACTCTTTGCAACCCTATGGACTGTAGCCCACCAGGCTCCTCTGTCCATGAGATTTTCCAGGCAAGAACACTGGGGTGGATTGTCATTTCCTCCTTCAGGGGTTCTTCCCAACCTAGGGATCAAACCACATCTCTCTCTCTTTTTTTTTTTTTTTTACTTTACCATATTGTATTGGTTTTGCCATACATTGACATGAAACAAATCTCTTCCTCCAAAACAAATCTCTTAATTCATCTTATGTCTCCTGCTTTGGCAGGTGGGTCCTTTACCACTAGTGCCACCTGGGAAGCCCTTAAATCAACCATACTTCAATTAAAAAAAAAAAAAAACCCCAAAGAACAAAAAAACTAATGATGGAATTCTAAACAAAATCAACCCTGAATAGTCACTGGTATTCACTGGAACGACTCATGCTGAAGCTGAAGCTCCAATACTTTGGCCACCTGATGCAAAGAGCAGACTCATTGGAAAAGACCCTGATGCTGGGAAAGACTGTAGGCAGGAGGAGAAGGGGATGACAGAGGATGAGATGGTTGGATCGCATCACTGACTCAAAGGACATGAGTTTGAGCAAGCTCCTGGAGATGGTGAAGGACAGGGAAACCTGGCATGCTGCAGTCCATGGGGTTGCAAAGAGCAGACACAACTTAGCAACTGAACAACAATGATAACAATGAAATGGAATATCTAACCTACTCTTTCATGGCGAGGTACTCAGTGATCTTAGCTCTGCTCTCAACATTCTCTCTCTTTCTCACTCGGGGTGCAAATGCTCATGTGTGGCAAAAATGACTAATATGCCATGCAAGAATCCAAGATAATAAACATCCCCTGAGAGTCATGTCATATCTATCAACCCTTATCTATCATTTTTCATTCTCTCTTGAACTCTTGTTAGAATTCTTATATTTACACTCGTCTACTCATTCTCTTGGGGAGTTCATCTGTGAATAGCTACCTATGATATCTTGACGTCTTTCCTTTCATCTGTCTTTTATGTGCATGTGTGTGTGTGTGTGTGTGTGTGTGTGTAATGAACACCAAGAAAGAAGTATATTTCAAGTATTAATTCTGCACTCATTTTTCCATGCAAGTTTTACATGGAGTCATAAGCAATAGTCTTCTCGTTTATTTTTTTTAAATTTTCATGTTAATTCACACTTGAACTAACAAATCTGCAATAAATGTGGCACCCTATTTTAAATTGCATTTTAAGGGTTTCTGTTTTCAGATTTTCTGCTGGCTGTGCCTATAAAACTGTCTAAATAATTGCATACTAATTTCTAAGATCATTCCCATTAGACATTAAGCACTTGGCTTTGGGCCATCCATGTAAGACATTTGGTTCACTTATACTATCATCCTCCATAAATCCCCCCTCTTCTCTGAGATTTTAATTAGTTTTTATTTTTCTAGTACTTATCATATATCTTTAAATATTATTTTTGAACTTCTATTTCTTAATCCATATGTTATCTCAAAAACCTAAAAGTTCTACCTAGGAAGTCTCAGGACTCCTAATGTGCGTTCTGGCATCTCAAAATAATATTCTAGTATTATGCTTAAAACACATACTTCTGTAGTGAATTAACGAAGAGGTTCTATATCAGAACTGTCCAATCATAAAGAAATCAATCAAGAGGTGCTAATATTGTTCTCAAAGACTGAAGGTATGTCTTGTGGGTAGATATATCTGAGAAAAGTCCACTGTAAATGTAAAAGGGTATATTTAACCATTACCTAATGCTCTCCTTTGGTCCCAAAAGATGCACATCTCACATCTAATTGGGTGTCACCACTAGAGTAACTCATTTTTAACCACATATATACATGCCTCTTAAGTTTGCCTCTATGGAAACTGCCTCAGTGATTTGAGGAGGGAACTAGCATGTATCCTTGAAATTGTAATAGTTTATAATCAACACTGATGATCATGTAATGCGAAAGAAAAGTAGCCTGAAAAATAGCCACGTGTGGTTAGTGGCAACCACTGGATGGTTTTTGATAAATAATGATCATGCCAGGAGTCTTTTATTCATCCAAACAGTAATCAGAGACAGCCTTGCCAGTGTCCTGGAGAAGGAAATGGCAACCCACTCCAGTCTTCTCGCCTAGAGAATCCCATGGACAGAGGAGCCTGGTGGGCTACAGTCCACGGGGTCGCAAAGAGTCAGACACGACTGAGTGACTTTCACTTCCCTTTGGCCAGTGTCACTAGGCTGGCCTACAGTTGCCAGGCCAAGGGGACAACAACCTGGTGAATATTACAAAAAACAGGCGGACTCACCGATACACAGAACAGGCTAGCGGTTACCAGTGGGGAGAGGGAAGTGGGGAGGGGCAAAATAGGAGTAGCAGAGTAAGAGGAAGAAACTATCAGGTATAAAATAAGCTACAAGGATGGGCTTCCCTGGTGACTCAGATGATAAAGAATCTGCCTGCAATGCAGGAAACCTGGGTTTGATCCCTGGGTTGGGGCGATCCCCTGGAGAAGGGCATGGCAACCCACTCCAGTATTCTTGCCTGGAGAATCCCCATGGACAGAAGAGCATGGTGAGCTACAGACTTTAAGACTGTAAATCACTATATTGTACAGTTCAATTCAGTTCAGTTGCTCAGTCATGTCCAACTCTTTGTAACCCCATGGGCTGCAGCACGCCAGGCCTCCCTGTCCATCACCAACTCCCAGAGTTTACCCAAACTCATGTCCATTGAGTTGGTGATGCCACCCAACCATCTCATCCTCTGTTGTCCCCTTCTCCCACCTTTAATCTTTCCCAGCATCAGGGTCTTTTCAAATGAGTCAGTTCTTTGCATCAGGTGGCCAAAGTATTGGAATTTCAGCTTCAACATCAGCTCTTCCAATGAACGTTCGGGGCTGATCTCCTTCAGGATGGACTGGTTGGATCTCCTTGCAGTCCAAGGGAGTCTCAAAAGTCTTCTCCAACACCACAGTTCAAAAGTATCAATTCTTTGGTGCTCAGCTTTCTTCACAGTCCAACTCTCACATCCATACATGACTATTGGAAAAGCCATAGCTTTGACTAGACGGACTTTTGTTGGCAAAGTAATGAGTCTGCTTTTTAATATGCTGTCTAGGTTGGTCACAACTTTCCTTCTAAGGAGTAAGCGTCTTTTAATTTCATGGCTACAGTCACCATCTGCAGTGATTTTGGAGCCCCCCAAAATAAAGTCTGCCACTGTTTCCACTGTTTCCCCATCTCTTTGTCATGAAATGACACCTGTAACATATTTAAAATTGCACAGCAACTATACCTCAAATAAAATATTTCAAAAATAAGAATTCACGTAAGAGAAGATAAAGCATGGAAGAGTGAGAGGTGTACTGAACACATCTGCATTTCAGCTTTGGCTTTGCCATTTCACTAGCTGGGGTCTCTTTGGACCTTCAATTTCCTTATCCCTAAAATGGGAGAGATAATGCTAAATCTGAACGTGCATGAGGTTTTGGCGCAGGAAAACTGCCACAGGGTAGTTGTTTTGCTAACAGTAGCTAATATTATTAAGTTATTTTCTGCATTAATTATAATTACTTTGAAGTGTTTAAACAAACCATTCCACACAGGATTGTAATGAAGATCGAAAAAGACATGACAAAAAAACACTTAACTGGGTATCTGACACACAGTACCTGACCGCTCATCATTAATTCCATGAGATCACTCAACAATTCTCTTATTTCTTCCCCCCAGCAGCAGAAAGGCACTGTGGTTTCTTACCTGGGGCACATTTCACCTGCCTTCTGCTGGATGCTGTATTACCTAAGGTGCCTCTGCTCTCCAGAAAATTATATATTTCTCGACTACCATGTTTTGTGAAACAGCGTTTTTTCTTCCTCGCTTTGAATTACCCAGAATTTTAAATTGTCCATCTGATACTCTTTTGCAGTATTTAATATAACATCTGTAGGCTGAAGCAGATACTGAGTTCGGACACAGATCGTGGCAGGAATGATGCCTTCCTTGGCTCAAAGATACAGATAGTTGCCTGGTGAAAGGAATGGTACCTACCAAGACTAGATTGCAGGAGAAAGTATGCAAGCCTTCTGGACTGTCAGACCAGACTCAACCTAAGGCCTCAGTCAGAAAGATCAGCTGTGTCTGGGCACACCCTGACTACTTGGACACCAGGGATGCTCCCTGGTAGGAGATGTCTGTGTGCCATATGAATTTGCATGCACATGTGTATGTGTTAAAGAGCAAAAAGCCTACACCTAAGAGTGGTAACTATCTGGGCACAGACCATCTGTATCCCTCATTAGGCACACAGAGGAAGAGAAAATTGTCCCTCTCAGGTCACTGGAATCCTTCCTGCTCACTTCTATGTGGGAAAAACTAAGATTAGAAGGAACAAGAGCAAGATGGATAAGGCTTAGACTAGACATTCTGTACAGGACAAAGGACAATGACTTCTGTCCCCATTGTTAGCCCCAACATGAGTGGCTGAGAAGGCAGTTTTGTGCAGCAGAAGCTGTGGAACAGCCTGGCCCACCCCAAAAGGTATCTGTCCTTCCACTTCCCTAGGAGAGGTGGCACATGAGAGCCAGAACGGATGCAACAAATGACACAGGTACCTCTGAACAACCATGAAAATATTTGGGAGGAGACAGACTAGCAGACTGGAGTGCCCACTGGTCTGGCAGATTGCCTTCAAAATCACTGCCATGTGTGTACTGATGCAAATGACACCTGGTTTGCACTCAAACGTGCAGGTCCCCTGACATACCTGTTGCCTATTTCCATCCTTTTTCTCTAATTGTTTCTTCATCTTTATTTCTCTAAACATTTCAGCAAGTACAACATAACAGTTCTCTATAGCCTGTCTTTTAGAACTTTATCTCCAAAATAACTCTTAACCCAATGCCATACGTTAGAGATGGGCAAACTGTGCCCACCCCCCAACCCAGACTAAATCCAGCCAGTCTCCTGATTTTGTGAATTACATCTTTTGGAACACAGCCACACCTCTCTGAGTAGGTCTTATCGATGGCTCCTCTCATGCTACCATTGCTGCTGCTGCTAAGTCGCTTCAGTCGTGTCTGACTCTGTGCAACCCCATAGACGGCAGCCCACTAGGCTCCCCTGTCCCTGGGATTCTCCAGGCAAGAACACTGGAGTGGGTTGCCATTTCCTTCTCCAATGCATGAAAGTGGAAAGTGAAAGTGAAGTCACTCAGTCGTGTTCGACTCTGTGTGACCCCATGGACTGCAGCCCACCAGGCTCCTCCATCCATGGGATTTTCCAGGCAAGAGTACTGGAGTAGGGTGCCATCGCATGCTACCGTAGCGGAGTTGAAAACAGACAGTGATGGACAGACCCTAAAGCTTAGAGTGTTTATACTGGCCCTTTACAGAAAGTCAGGGGACCCCTGCTGTGTAGGAACAGGAGATTGAGTATGTATATGTTTAAAAATTTAACACTTGCTCAAAACTATTTCTAAACTCACAGAAAGAACAAATTCTTCCTCGGGATTGATTTCTCAGATTTACACTATATTAACACTAAAGAGAATCATCTGGATAAACATCAAGGTCCTACTGAATAGCCCAGGAAACTATATTCAATATCATGTGATAAACATAATAGAAAAGAATATAAAAATAATATATTTATGTATGTGTATGTATATATATATATACACATAGTTTGGTTTATATATATAAACCAAATTACTTACTTAGCTATACATCAGAAATTAGCACAACACTGTAAACTAACTGTACTTCAATAAAATACATTAAAAACAGAGTTTTCTTGTTTCTTTTAATACCAACTAGTGAGTTTAGTGTGGGGGATTCCCAGTGTGTACAGACCAAGCAGACCTATACTTAATATTAACAAGCTGCTCTCAATACATAACTTCATTTTGAATTTTTATTGTTGTCTTTTAAGACATCTGGGAATTACATTTAAAGAAAAAAATCTTTAAACATAAATCAAAAGAAAGCTTGATGGCATGATATTTTTCTGTTGAAGCAGATACTTCATTCAGTTAAGGGACAGTGGTAAGAAATGTTGCATGTTTAATAACATTTTGCAACAGGTTCCCTTGTTTTATAAACATGCACTAAGGGAGATCCAACCAGTCCATTCTGAAGGAGATCAGCCCTGGGATTTCTTTGGAAGGAATGATGCTGAAGCTGAAACTCCAGTACTTTGGCCACCTCATGCGAAGAGCTGACTCATTGGAAAAGACTGATGCTGGGAGGGATTGGGGGCAGGAGGAGAAGGGGACGACAAAGGATGAGATGGCTGGATGGCATCACTGACTCGATGGACGTGAGTCTGAGTGAACTCCGAGAGTTGGTGATGGACAGAGAGGCCTGGTGTGCTGCGATTCATGGGGTCACAAAGAGTCGGACACGACTGAGCGACTGAACTGAACTGAAGGTTTGGTTCTTGCTTGAGATAGTAGTCAAAACAAAACGATGAACAATTTAGTTTAATTCCTGAATAGTGGACTGAAGCTGTGCAAAGAGTTTCCAGTCCTGATTTGGGTTTTGAATGGGATCTTAATAAATCAAGAGGAAGAGCATGGATTTTCTCATTTACTGCCACTAACTGCTGGTGATCAGCACACTGGGATGGCTGGCTGCTCTGAGCCATCTTCCTCAGTATTTTCTCATCTTCCAACAGGGAAACACGCAACATAAATAATCATCCTGTCTTGCCTAATACAGGGAAATAAATAAACCAGCGTCTCCTTGCCTGGGAAGATGAACTTTCAGGTTGTTTCTTACAAATCAGAACCCCACTGCATCAAACTATTCAGATTTCATAAACTGTACCATACCCAAGGCAGCCTGACTCTGATAAGGCTGCTTTAACTGTTCAGTGATGTCTCAGGACAATATGAAACAATTTTTAAAAACTTAAACAAATAGTAAACACCAAATCAGTTTTTCAATGATATGACATCTCGCAAGATGTTTGTATTTACCTAACTGAATGTGGTTAGGCACTATAGACTGTATTTGCAAAAAATCTAAATAAATTTCATGGCTGCAAAGACACTGTGTTTTATTTCCTGAAATGAGCAAGCTAAGAGGGAATACAATGTTAATCTACTCTAAGACACATAAAAAAAGAGAGCAAGGCAAAAACTATCCTATGGTACTTAAAGCAGTATACTAAAACTCCTCTTGAAAATCTGAGTTAAATGAATAATAAACACTTAAGACCTTTTTTTTCCCTCTAATAAAGATTTTCTGAGGCTGGCTAAATTTTCAATGCCTTATGCAACAGCAGATATATACAATCTGGGATGAAATAGTTGCTTTTGGAACAAGGAAAAGTAAAATGAATATATAATTCATAGTCATTTAGATATTTAACAAAAAAATTTAGGGATAGATATATTTGAGAAAATTTCTAGTTGACTTTCATCAGTTTTATATCATCTGAGTTCTTTATTTAGAAACTAATTTTTATGGTAGTCAAATGGCTTCTGTATGAAGAATCCAACAATGCCCCTTTGGTGAGGTATCGCATCCTTCATACACCCATGAGTGCTTCCCCCAACATGGAGCCCTTGACACGTGCACTCTAGCTCAGGTATCCTGAAGGTTATCATTAAATGCAATTTGCATGCTCACCTGTTTGATTCTAGGAACATCCCTGCCTGCCTACAACATATCTGATAGTTCCTGATCTGGGGCGTGGAAGGTGGGTTGGAAATCTTGAACTGCATTGTCTGTAAGATGTTTTTAATTAAAATTTCTATCATGTTAACACTCATTTCACTGTCTCTTGTCTCTTAACTCCTTTTTACCAAAAGCAGCTGACTATACACCACATTACTGGTAAACTTTAAGACCTTGAAATTCACCTTTGAGCATTTCTTGGTCAGTTAGAAAGAGGATTCTGGACCCAAGGTCAAGCCCAGGTTGACAGGTACATTTGTCACACCGGGACATTTAACAATAACAATAGGATGTGTTAAAGGAGAAGTGTCTGTAAAACAGAGCTCTATTCATTTTCCCATTAGTTCAATAATTATTTTATCTACTAAGTCTGTTATTTGGGGCAACAATAAACAAGGCTTTTATAATATAAAAAAGAAATAAGATACAATGGTCACTGTCCTCAAGAATCTCACAAAAAGGATCAAGTTCATGTTAACAAATGAGTTATACTGAATGAACAATGTTATAAAATCTAAGTGACAGAAATGTGGTGTTTGTGTGTGCCAAGCTGCTTCAATCATGTCTGACTCTTTGGGACTCTATGAACAGTAAGTAGCCCACCATAATCCTCTGTCCAGGCAAGAATACTAGAGTGGGTTGCCATGCCTTCCTTCAGGGGATCTTCCTGACTCAGAGATATAACCTAGGTCTCTTACATCTACCTGCCCTGGTAGGCAGGTTTTACCACCAGCACCACCAAGTAATAGAAATGTGGTGTTTAGCATTATTTAAACAGGTTACAGGACTTCCCTGGTGGCTCAAACAGTAAAGCGTCTGTCTACAATGCGGGGGACCTGGTTCGATCCCTGGGTTGGGAAGATCCCCTGGAGAGGGAAATGACAATCCACTCCAGGACTATTGCGTGGAAAATCCCATGGACAGAGGAGCCTGGTAGGCGACAGTCCATGAGTTTGCAAAGAGTCGGACACGACTGAGTTTCTTCACTTTCTGTCTTTCTTTCTTTTCTTTCTAAACAGGTTACATGGGCTTCCCTGGTGGCTCAGTGGTAAAGAATCTGTGTGCTATGCAGGAGACCTGGGTTCAATCCCTGGAGGAGGGCATGGCAACCCACTCCAGTAGTCTTGCCTGGAGAATCCCATGGACAGAGGAGCCTGGAGGGCTGCAGTCCACAGGGTCACACAGAGTCGGACGCAACTGAAGTGACTAAGCAGCAGCAGCAACAAACAGATTACATAAGTAAACACTACAGAGCTCACATAGTTCATTTGACATCTTGATCATGACGACTTGCTGTCTTTTCTTGCCTAGGTTGCTCTGTGATATCAAAAGGCTGACTAGTTATTCTAAGTCTGTAGCAGATTCAGAGGCTGTAATCCCGACCACCATGGTGTTTCAGGAGTCAAATTGAGCCCACTCCCCTGAGAAAGATTCATATTTCATTTTCAGAGGATGAGGCCACACTGCAGCTTCCTAATTTCTTGTGAGCACCTTAAAGACAGTGTCTTGTGCTTTGTGCAATTTTCCGTTCCCAGTACCCTGGTCTGTGCTCAGCATTACAAATATTTTGTAGTTCAACAATGTCAGCTACTTCCCATGTCACCATTGCAAAACTTCCCATTTATCATTAAAATCTCCAGGAGAAGAGTCACATGGAATATTACAAAATACAGTGGAACAGGATACAAGGGCAGCGGCTGTAACTTCCTGCAAAATGTTACTAAAACAACCTTTCCTACTTTTCTATAAGTTTGCAAGAAAAAGGAAATGGGCCCTTCAGAGAGAAAACGGAAAATTTCTGAACACAAACCACCTCAAAGTTCTCTTTGCTTCAATCTTTACCACTCAAACATAGGTTACAGAGGTTCTTACTGTCCAGCATTCAGAGGTGGATGCATCACCTTGGCAAAGGTTATATAGGTTTGATACAGAGGTTCCTGAGTTCAATTCCTGCTCAGGAAGATGCCCTGGAGGAAGAAATGGCAACCCACTCCACTATTCTTGCCTGGAGAATCCCATGGACAGAGGAGCCTGGCGGACTACAGTCCAAGGCTTACAAAGAATTGGACACAACTTGTCAACTAAGTAGCCGCAGAGGTTCTTACTGTCCAACACCCATAGGTGGACTTATCACCTTGATAAAGGTTATTTAGGTTCCTAAAGGGCTTCCCTGATAGCTCAGTTGGTAAAGAATCTGCCTGCAATGCAGGAGACCCCAGTTCGATTCTTGGGTTGGGAAGATCCGCTAGAGAAGAGAAAGACTACCCACTGCAATATTCTAGGGCTTCCCTCCTGGCTCAGCTGATCTGCCTGCAATGCAGGAGACCTAGGTTTGATCCCTGAGTTGGGAAGAGACCCTGGAGAAGGGAAAGGCTACCCACTCCAATACTCTGGCCTGGAGAATCCCAAAGACTGTTTAGTCCGTGGGTAGCAAATAGTTGGACACGACTGAACAATTTTCACTTTGACTTTCACAGGTATGTGAGTGATCGCATTCATTAAAGCATCCACAGTGTTCCCTGGGACTAGTGACTGGACCAGCAGAGGTCACTGTAGGCTGAGAATTGACAGGGTGTCATCACCAGCCAACAAGGGAATGAGAACGGGTTCACAGGTCACTTCCTTTCACGTGGAAAATGACTAATAACTATGTTCCTGTGGGCTGGACAGAAACATGCTTCAGTGATTCCTTAAAGATTAATTTCTCATGATAAATGTAATTGTCTAAAATAATAGTGGGGAAAACCTATCATTCTAAGTGCAATACCCAGAGAATGAGTGGGTAATAGCTGCCCATTTAAAAAGGACAAAGGAATCAAAAGGAGTGGCCAGTATACCTTTAGCAATTCAACAGCTGCAGAAAGAACCTGCCGAATGTCTTCTCACACCTGGAGGTCACACACAGAAGATCTACCTATTTGATTTGTTTATGATGGGGCACAGAATGAAATAAGATCTACCAGAAGAGTAAAAAAAAATTAGCACATTCAATCTTTGGAGAAAATTAGCCTGGAATTGGGCTACTTAGGTGGTGCTAATGGTAAAGAACCTGCTTGCCAATGCAGGAGACATAAGAAATATGGGTTCAATCCCTGGGTCAGGAAGATCCCCTGGAGGAGGGCATGGCAACCCACTCCAGTGTTCTGCCTGAAAAATCCCATGGACTGAGGAGCCTGGTGGGCTACAGCCCATAGGGTCACACAGAGTCAGACATGACTGAAGCGACTCAGCACATAGGCACCCAGCCTGGGATTGACTGAAACTCTGAAATTCAACTGGGGGACTTAATTAAACTAAGAGTTTGAAGAAATCATAGGGTTTTTTTAAATCCCCTAATTTATCTAATGGTTGTGGCAATTAAAGAATGACTATTTTTTTGTTGTTGTTCAATTTCTTATCTATGGACCTGAGATTGTTGATAAACGTTTGAAGAAATCCTTATATTCAATGTATGACATAACTACCGTGGCTTTAAATAAGAAAAAAATTGCAGTCAAGAAAGCTATTTTTCCTTAGTGCACTATATTTCAAATGACCACTATGAATACTATAAAAAAGAAAGGCCACAGGCCAGAGTGTAATCAATATGGGTTCTACGCTGACAATTGTGCAAAGCTCAGAGCCCGCGAAAGAGAATTTCTCAGTCTCTGGGATCTCTCTCTCAGAGCCAGTGACCAAGGCTCCATAATAGGTCAATGCTGGAAAAATACAAACACTCCCAGAATAAATGGTAAGGATGTTTCAAGAAAACACAGTAACTTTTTACAACGGGAAGCATGTTTTGGACCTGGATGGGATGATTAGACATGTGTCTGTGTCAGGGAGAGAAGGAAACTGTTGTTTAGTTTCCCATTTCCCTAGGGAGGGCTGCAAAAGTTAGGAGAAATTTTTGCGAAAGGAAAAGTTAAGGCAAGGGGATTCAGTGGGAGTCAGGTGTAGCCCGGGAGAGTGGCAAGAGACGAGGTGACAATCCCTGGATTCCTGAGAAACAACCTGCTGGAGAAAAGTAATGGCGTGGTTGACAATGAATGGCAGGACAGTAAAATATCCAGGGAAGTGACATGCCAATATTTAAGAGCAGACAACCTGTGACCCATGGTCAAGAGCAAAAGAAATGCCCCCTGTGACAACCAGGTTCTGAATCCCCTGCTTGACTCTGCAAACAGCCATTACCCCTCCTAGTCTAAAGCGTCAATCCCTGTGTCTCCAATAATTTCCATCTTAACCTCAGCTTGACAACCGGAGGCCCATACTCAGTGCATCTGACCTTATCTTTCTTGAAGCTGTCAGCTACAAATTGGCACTTGCCATCTACCTCCACAAGGATTCAATCATGTGCTGCTTCAGTGGCTGGTTTTCAACAACATTTAAAAGAAGTTCAGGGTGGAGAGCAGAAATGATGGGCTCTGTGCTCCAGGAAAAACTGGCAGAACTGGTCTTCACATAGATATTTTCAAGAGGCAATTGTGTGGGCCCAATCTCATAGCTCTTCATATCTGTGCTCAGTCTCTCAGTCCCATCCAACTCTTTGCAACCCCAGGGATTATAGCTTGCCAGGCGTCTCCGTCCATTCCAAGCACGGATACTGGAGTGGGTTGCCATTTTCTCCTCCAGGGGATCTGCCTGACCCACGGATCAAACCCACATCTCCTGTGTCTCCTGCACTGGTAGGTAGATTCTTGACCACTGAGCCACCTGGAAAGCCCCATCTCCTCATATGCAGACAAGCACCAAAATCCTTCATGGTGACACCTGAACCTCATTACTAGCAGAAACCTTCGCGAGACTAGTAGCAACCTTCTGCAAAAAATATGTGCTTGATTGCATGAATTCCCCCTTCACCAAAATCACATATTTACTGATCTTCTCCCTACCACTTGAGAGAAATTTCTCAGGGCTATCTGAAATGCTGTCTCCTGGTCTACAGTCCTCATTTTGCCCCAAATAAAACAACTTGCAGTTCTAACGTTGTGCAGTTTTTTAAAAATCAGCAAAGTCTTTGCTTCACTTTGATTATGATCTCCCTATTTTACACCCTGTCTGGAAATCTGATTTCAGCTTGTATTTCTTTCTTTCTCTTAATAGCTTTGCCTTGGTTATCTTGACTGGGTATGGTATATCCCACTTTGAGTAGGGTCATAGCAATGAGAAGAAGATCTGATTCTTTTCTCCCTTTAGGTTATAAAAGAAGTCATGGTCCTGATTCAAAAAGTCATAAAAATCATGAGGGAAAACACACTGTATGATGGAAAGTCAATCTTCTCAGTGTTGAATTAAAGTAAGAAAAATAATGAGGAGAGGATTTCTATATGTAAGCTTAAGAAGCCTAATGAGGAGCAGCTTTTCTATTTCATTTGTTCATTCCTTCAATTAATTTTAATTGGATACTTACAACATGATAGGCAACAGTCTAAATTCTGCAGATGTATAAGATAGATGACAATAACTGAGATAATAATTAATTTAAGATATATACAAATGTGCTTTAAAAAAAAGCATCATTATATAACAACAAAAACAACAAATTTAGTTGCACTATTTCTGCTATATTTTATACCTGATGTTTGAGAACAAAACTTACTCCTTCATCCACCTGGATAATTCCTACTTGAATTTCTGGCAAGAGATCAAACATCGTTTTCTCAATGAAGTGTATTTATACTTACTCCACACACAGCAGCTCCTTAATCAGGTAACTCTGCAAAACTTCTCAGGCACATGTTAGAATTCCAGTAAATAATAGTTTCTGGTCCCTCCCTAATTATTCTCTGACAGTACCATGCAGTAGAAGCCAAATGAATAGATAACACCAAAAATATGTTTATTCGGTAATGCTCTATCTTACATTCAGGCTACAGTCCAATTGTTGTGCCTAAGTATAAATTCTATATATCCAAATCACTCTTGAAATTTTCACTAAATCACACATTATATATATATATATATATATATATATATATATAAATACTATATACATGGTTTTCTGTACACACATATAGATCCATCAACTCATTATTAATTGACTTTCTATGGCCTGCAGGTAATCTTTCACTGTCTATCCTAAGAAAGTCAAGAATAACATCACTCTCCTCTTTCCCAGCTGTTTAGGCAAGAAACTTTATTTTCTTTTCTATGGCCTGGGAAATTTTAAAGTCATGTGCACATTTATCTCATAGCTTTAGGCATATCTGCAATAAGTTTTTCAGATTTCACTGCATTTACTGTTAGGGTACATGCTTATAGAGTGGAGTTCAAAGTCAAGTGGTCTGCTTAATTAGATATGTTTTCTTTTACCCCCTTTCTTTCAGTGGGCATATAGTTAAATTCACTTGAGTTATAAGATAAATTCCCCCTACACTTTTCTTGTTACACTACTCTTCCAAATTCATTTAACCACTGATGTCATTTATATTTACCCAAATGTCAGCCTTTTAGTTGCTTACATGGGAGGACACTCACATTCCTTCAGTCTTCTGGGGGATATTACTTAAAATACACAGAAATCTATAACCCAAAAGAAGAAGTCCCAGAAATTTCCCTAAGTATAAAAAATAATGAATTCATTCTGTATTCATAATATTGTCTATTTTCTGATGCTGCACTCTTTTGGTAGAGTCTATTTAAAATTTCTCTTTGCTAGCACAGGCAGCAAAGAAAGATAATTACAGATTGCAATGTACTTTTGGCGTTGAGCCCAGCTGAAACAGAATGAAGAAGGGAGGAAGCACTTTCTCTTTCTTCACTCAGATCCAAGAGACACAAGCTAGCTAGTGGATAAATAAAAGAGTAAAGATAATATTTCCAATAAGTGGAAAGAAACATGTTGAAAGCCTGTAGATACTTATACAACCATTAGTATATGACTATTTATGCACTAAATAGATTCTAATGAAGGGCAGTGCATAACATCTCTGCTGGGATGTCTAACCAAGTTAAATCACTACATTTGTGAATATCAAGACTGTTACAGAAAGCAAAACAAACAAAGGAGAAAGTTAAAAATATCCTTTAAAACTTGTATTACAGCTTTGTCTCAGCTAGAAGAAAAATGACCTCCTGGATCTATTTCATTTTCAAAATAATGTGGGCTGGGATTGGGTATATGAGTTGGATTTGGAGGAGGAAAGCTATCAGTAGAAAGAAAGACCCACACTTAATAAGAAGGGATAGAAACCTATCAATCATGGCCTGTGTTCCATAGTATGTGAATTATCAACCTATCAGCTACTGACTGTTTACTGAGATGACTAATATATTTAATAGCGAGTAGCCACCTTAACTGCCAAAGGCAATGTGTTGAGAAATCTCCATCAGATTTCTGTCTCATATTCTACACTACATAAATTGACCTGCTAATAGAAAACAAAACCAAAACTAAATATTAAATGCAAAAAAATCATTCCAAGTTCCATAGATCTCTTTCAACAAAGACTAGTGAAGGAATAATGCATTTGCAGATAATAAATATAACATGTTTTAAAAATTATTTCTAGAGTTCTCCTAAAATGTGTTGCTGTTTAATGTCTAAGTTGTGTCTGACTCTTTGTGACACCATGGACCCCAGGCTCCTTTGTCTTCCACTGTCTTCTGGAGTTTGCTCAAATTCATGTCATTGAGTCATGATGCTATCTAATCATCTCAACCTCTATACAATAGACTGCCAACTAAAAATTGTCTCTTGCCACCTGCCTGTACAAGGGTTAGATCACTAACCACTGTAGACGCTGACCTTCAACACACCTGAAATGACTGTCTCCTGCACTATACTTCTCATTCTTGCCCAAATAAAACTTAACTCTAACCCCCAAGTTCTGCATGTTTTTTTTCAGTTGACAGCATACTTCTATAATAGTCTTACTTCTACAATATTGGATAAAATTTTCATACTTAAAATTGCTTGTTAACTTAACACAATAATAATACTCTTTGCCTGGTTCACCCTGGGGAATGACTATGATTCAAGTAGCTCAAAGTTTACAAAAAATACACTTCTGATTGGGAAACAAGATTTTTTTTCCCCCTACTGTCTTTGCTTTTTTCTATAGGAGTAGGACACTGAGTGACTAATATTTTCAGACACTTTTATGTGAAATATAGATCTCTGGGCCAAGAAAATTCTAAACAGCTTTTGAAGTAAAAGTCCTACAACTATGTGGATAAATAGGCTTTAGTTTCTAGGATATGCGTAGGACTTAGCAAAAGTAGATGGATATTACCAGCCATTAAAAGCAAATACCTCTTGACAACAGCACCAAGTAATCAAGAGTTGAATAGGGGTCCGGTGAGAGAACACAGCAGGGTGTGAGCCAACAGAGATAAGATTAAGGCTGTGGTAGCCGTTTTGTTGAAGTGGGACACCGTATTTTGTCAGAGCAAGAAATCACTTGTTACCAAGTCCAAGCTCACTATGCTTATCACACACGAGCCCAGTGAATCCAAGAGACGAGTTGCTGAGGCAGGGAATACAATTTTATTTGGAAAGCATGCTGACCGAGAAGATGGCAGACTAATGTCTCAAAATAGCAGTCTTGTAGCGGTCTGGATTTCAGGTCCTTTTATGGACCCGAGATGGGGGAAGGTGAGGAAACTAAGTAAAAAGGCCATTTAAACTTGCAAACGTCTCCTAGAATGACAAGCCTCAGGCAGGGGGATGTGTTAATTTCTTCCTCCCTGACATCTCCAGGTGCACAGGGTTCTGCACAATGGCACTTTAGCTTAACAGTCAGGCAGAGAGGCAGGATTCTGTGAAGTAGGCCTTTATATATGATTATAATAACAAAAGCGGCAAAAAACAAGGGGTAAAGACAAAGATTAAAGAGTAAAGGCAGTGATCAAAACCATCCCCAAGAGAAAGAAATGCAAAAAGGCAAAATGGTTGTCTGAGGAGGCCTTAAAAATAGTCGAGAAAAGAAGAGAAGCAAAAGGCAAAGGAGAAAAGGAAAGATATACCCATCTAAATGCAGAGTTCCCAAGAACAGCAAGGAGAGATAAGAAAGTCTTCCTCAGCGATCAATGCAAAGAAATAGAGGGAAACAATAGAATGAGAAAGATGAGAGATCTCTTCAAGAAAATTAGAGATACCAAGGGAACATTTCACGCAATGATCGGCTCAATAAAGGACAGAAATGGTATGGACCTAACAAGCAGAAGATATTAAGAAGAGGTGGCAAGAATACATAGAAGAACTACACGGAAAAGATCTTAATGACCCAGATAAACACAATGGTGTGAGCACTCACCTAGAGCCAGTCATCTTGGAACAAAAAGTCAAGTGGGCCTTAGGAAGCATCTCTAGAAAGCTAGTGGAGGTGATAGAATTCCAGCTGAGCTATTTCAAATCCTAAAAGAGGATGATGTAAAAGTGCTGCATTCAATATGGCAGCAAATTTGGAAAACTAAGCAGTGGCCACAGGACTGGAAAGGGTCAGTTTTCATTTTAATCCCAAAGAAGGGCAATGCCAAAGAACACTACTAACATTATTTGGATGCTGAATACAGTTGTATAATATCAGGTGGGGGTCCACCCACAAAAACAGAATTCTCAATCATGGTTAAATTACCAGGAGATTTAAAAATCTCCATTTTTGTTTTGGTCAGCAAAAATCTGGCAATCCCTTCATCAGTCCTTGGACTGACACTTGAGAGCTTAGTATGATAAGGTGGTACTGCAAATTAGTAAAGCCTTAATGGACTATTTAGTAAATGTTTCTTTGACAGTTTAATATGTACAGATAAAAAATAAAGCTAGGCCTGTATATTGCATCATATACTAAAATAAATTCAGGTGAATTAAAGTTGTATAAGTGGTGTTTTTAAATTTGAGAAGAAAACAGTGTCTTTTTGATATTTGAGCAGAGGATTTTTCTTGTGAGCAGTAACACACATCATAAAAAAATACTGATCAATTACACTAAAAAAAACTTTTGCAGTGATAAAACAATTAGAAACATTCTGATAAGACAAGACAAAGGTTGGGAAAAAAAAAACATTTTGAAGGCCATTAAATCCACCAGTTATAACAGCAAAGTATCTTTTATGAGGGAAGGAATCTTTCTGTCAAGCTACTGATTGATTAAACAGTTCTCTTTCAGATGTAAAATTTTTTATGTAAGGAAGTATGCCTTCTTTTTCTTTCCATACATATAATTTTTTGCCTCTTTCAAGTCACTTGAAAACATATACAAAGACTGTTTTCATCTATGCACTCTTTCCAAGTTTCAGGAGCCATCGTTAGCATAGCATTTCCATTACATTGGTCAAAATCATTCTGCTCCAACAAAGCATACATTTCAAAATGTAAAATGTGCCCCAAAAAGTAAGATGTGCCCAGTGTGTCCCCTCAATGCAATGTGCTAATTTTAGAAAAAAAAAGAACAATTACCCTTAATGCCATTTTATTAAATACTAGAGGAAACCATTATATGCTGGATTATAAGTTAATGAAATTTTATTGCAAAGGCATATAAATGCAAGAATAAAATTTCAAAGCAGGAAACAAGATTGCAAAGCCTCTCCCTATCAGTGCAGCAATTTAAGAAAAAAACAAATGAAATAATAATTGACCTTACTTGGAATGTTTAATAACATATCATATGGAAGCATCATAATAGTTGATTCTTTAAAACTAGTGACAAAAACTAGAAAGAATATATAGGCGAAACTACTGGTCTTCCATTACATTTCCATATGTGTGATACTGGGCAAGAAGGTTCCTGGTAGATTCATCTCCTACAGCTAGTAACAAAGCTGTCCCTTCAAAATGACATTGATAATTCTTATACTTTACCACTGATATAGACATTAGTGATGAAGAGTTTTAGCTATTTTTAAAATATATAACCAAGAGACAGATTGTTTCAGCCCTCAAAACTGCCTCTGAGCAGGTTACTGAATTCAATTAATGCCAATGCAAACAGTTGGGCAGTCATGTCTATACTAATATTTATATTTCACTTAATATTTTGAAGCTTGCGATATGATTATGATTGTTAGCTTATTCACTTTTTTGTACCCTGTAGATATCTTTTTCACAGTCACTTTTCTGTCATGTGGTGACTTTAATACCACAGCTGAGACTGTTAGTCTATTCAGCTTTTGCTAGCTTTTTTTCAGTACCATACTAGGCGTGGAGAATGAAGAAATGAATATGACATTTTTATATTCAACAAGTTCACAGCCACTTTGGGGCAAGGGAAAATGAAGTTAATAAAGATTTTTGTTTAGCAGGGAATATACTGTTTGATCACATATGATGCACAAGGCATTGCTTTATACATTAAAACATAATTTCTCATCTTTATTATAAACCTTTATTCTCTAGTTTCCAGAAAAGAAAAAATAAATAAATAATAGCATTTATTGACTGAATACCAAACACCAGAATTTTATACAGAACTCTGTGTTTTATTTTGTTTTACCTATTCAACAATCCTCTAAAACAGTGTTCCTATCACATTCTCTTTAAACAAGAGGCGATTCACTTAAGTTAATGTATCAGTCAAACTTCCCTAGAGAGACAGAACCAATAATAATTCTGGTCCAAAGGCTAGAGAACTCATGGTGAAGGAAAAACCAATGCCTCAGCTCAAAGACCATGAGTCATGAAGAATTTTCTCATACTTGGGTAGTTCAGGGGTTTGGTTCTACCCAGGCCTTCCTAGGAGAATGGGGCAACAAACGGTGAGATGGTTGGATGGCATCACTGGCTCAAAGGACATGAGTTTGAGCAAGCTCTGGGAGATACTGAAGGACAGGGAAGCCTGAGCACGCTGTAGTCCATGCGGTTACAGAGTGTTGGATGTGACTTAGTGACTAAACAGCAACAGCAAGGCCTTTATTAGGGAGGGCAATCTGCTTCATTCAATCTAACAATTTAAAGGTTAATTTCATCCAAAAAACAAAAACAAAACCCTTGCAGAAACACTCATATTGGTTCAAATACCTGGGCCCCCTGTAGTCCATTGAAATTGACACACGAAACTAACCATCACAGTTATTATCCGACACTCAAAGAGCCAGCCAATGGAGCTTGGAAACAAATCAGAAATCTTGCTCTTAAAAACCACACGAAGGTAGTAAAGTACTCTAAGACCCACAGCTAGTGACAGACACATATGTTATTCCAAAGAACATACTCTTTCCAGCATATCATGATGATTCTAACCCCTGAAATAGTATTTGTTCCTTGAGATTTATACTGCCTTGAGCAGCAAAAATGTTCATAAGACCAGTCGCACGTGTCTTTATTATCTGTTCCTGATTTACTCAGGGCTTCCCAGGAGGGGCTAGTGGTAAAGAACCTACCTTCCAATGCAGGCGACACAAGAGACAGGGGATTCGATCCTTGGGTTGGGAAGATCCCCTGCAGCAGGGCATGACAACCCACTCCCGTATTCTTGCCTGGGAAATCTCATGGACAGAGGAGCCTGGTGGGCTATAGTCCAGTGGGTCGCAAAGAGTCAGACAGGACTGAAGCGACAGCATACACACACATAGGACTGATATACTCAGATCTAAAGTCATACTGTGGAAAAGGAAATGGCAACCCACTCCAGTAATCCTGCCTGGAGAATCCCATGGACAGAGGAAGCTGGCAGGCTACAGTCCATGGGATTGCAAAGAGTCAGGTATGACTTAGCAACTATCACTCAAAGTCATACTGACCACTTGTGATGTCTCATTCTTTACCTAGATTCTGCTTTAGCTGAAAGCAACCTTAAGAGCTGAAAAATTCAGTGGTCTGTTGACTTACTTCCAAGAGAGTCAACAGAAGTAATTTCATATTCCAATGAATATAATCTTAACCACCAACACAGATCAGCCATCCTCCCAGAGCGCAGTCATTTAAGATAAACATATATGCTTGCTTTTCCTTTTAAAGGGTGCTGTGAAGATAAGTGCCAGGGACCAGCCCCGGCTGAGCCAGGGTATTCGAAGGAGAGACGGCGTAGGCGAGGGTCAGGGAACAACTGCTTAATTACACTTTAATTAAGGATACAAAGAGTAATAGAATAAGGATAGCTCAGTGAGGAAATTCAGTGGAGAAAAGCGGCTGAAATAAGGATAGCTCAGTAGGAAAATTCAGTGGAGAAAAGCAACTGAAATAAGGATAGCTCAGTAGGAAAATTCAGTGGAGAAAAGAAGCTGAGTGGCTTGGTTTACGCGGAAAATCAATATAACCCGTGACAGCAGGTTAGCTCTGACCACGGAGGCCGCAGGCGCCCTCTCGAATAGCGGAAGGTGCCCCACCTTAGACACCTTCTCGAGTGGGTCTTAGAAGCCCAGGCAAATAAATGGTCGCAGAGGACATCCGCGCTCCAGATGGACACTCAGCTGGAAGTTAAAGGGAAAAATGACATGGGGAGACCAAGCGTTGGTGAGCAAGGCCCGCAGTTTATTTTCCAAAGTAGTTTTTATACCTTAAGTTATGCATAGAGGATAATGGGGGAAGGGGTGGAGTCATGCAAGGACAGCAGTTCCTGGTCCTAATCGAAGCCAGGCTTTCAAACTTATCATATGCAAAAGTTCAGGTGATTGACATCATCTTCTTGCCCGGAGGCCTGTTAACATTTTAAGAAACTTATTTTTCTCTAAAGGTGATTATTCCAAAGTCAGGCACCAGCCTTCCAAAAAGCATTAGACAAAGCTGCATTTTACATTTCTATACACTCATTATATCAATCAATACACTGCCAAGGACACAGTAGGTAAGGAGTATGGAGACTTAGCAGCAAACTGGCTCAACAAGTGAAAAAACCCTTCACCAATACAATTTCTAATTAATCTTTTAACTACTCAAAGGAATCTGTGTTTAGGCAGTTTAGAACATCTCCTGCCTCTCACAGTTGGGAGGCTCTGAACAATCACATGTGGCCGGAAAAACCCATTCAGGCAGGCTAGAGGATTTCCAAAGGAGTTTGTAGGTTGAAACACTGTCACATCCAAGAATTATTAACTGGAGCTGTAAGCTAACTCTTTTTTCAGAGAGAGGTAGTGGGAGACAGCCCCCCGTAAAGTCAGAGGTGTAGGTGAAAGCACAAAGCAGAAAGTAGGCAGACTCTGGTTTTGGGGGTAGATGCTCGAGAATTTCCAGGGGGACTCCTGAGGCTCGATCCCGCCTTTGCGTATGCCGAGCCTCCTTCCTCATGACCTTTGTCATGGGCGGAGTGCCTCACGCTGGCTCCCGGCAGTGATAGAATTCCAGTTGAGCTATTACAGATCCTCACTCAATATGCAATATGCCGGCTCCCGGCAGATAAGTATTTGTAAATTCAGAAATTCTAGAGAATCCACAGAGGAAAAAATGTGGTATTAAAAACAAATCAACTGAACATCTTCAACCTCTATGCTTTTATAAATGCCCTTCCAAAATGGTTAAAAAGGAAAAGGGGCATTTCCTGAATAAGAATGGTGAAATTACAAATACCCAGGTTAGAAGGTTATTAATCATGCATCCTAAGTCTTTTATCAGCATTTTAAAATAAAGTTAAACCATATATAAATGCTCATGGACAATATGATTGTTCCAGAAAGTTGTTGGATGTACCTGTTGTTATATACAAGCAAAATTTTCCAATGAACTTTGGAAATCTGGTTCATGTGAGCCTTTGATATCTATGAAAAGACCACTGTTAACAACAGTAAGGTAGGTTTTTATCTTTGGGACCTAGTAATGGTGTACTGGACATGAATTTTTGCCAAATTTTCTGCACATATCATCATCAGAGTGCCGTTGCTCTTTTCCTCACTTAATAATTAATAAGTGATTGATAAGAGTGATGTACATTTCAAGTGAGTAAAAAATAATAATGAAAACACTGTACTCATCTCCTTTCCCTTAGAGTCTCTTCATCTTTCTTGTTTCAGCCCTGCCTCATATAAAGGGCCTTGGACAGGGAGAAACATTAGGAGCCCTCATCAGGTCCTAAGTCACTCAATTCAAGCTAAAGGGGCACGGAACATAACAATTCTCTTCTTTAAAGAATGGATTGGGAAACTGAGGCCTGAACTTCACACAGCTTCAGTCTACTGACTTAACTGTAAAATGAATGAAAAGACAAAACAAGACATTCAGAGGCCTTGGCTTGTCTCACTATTGCCAGAACCTTAGAGAATATATGTAAGCTGGTAAATTTCAAAAGCAAGGCTATGTAAAAGTGAAGCGGTGAAAAGAACAGCAGTAATGAAAATCAAAGGTTCTGGACCATTCAAGTTTACCAAGCACAGGGGAGAAGCCAGAGGGGAGGCTGAGGCAAAAGCTAAGGACCAGAAAACACTCAAGCATCAAACAGTTCAGAGATGATGAGGGGATAAGACCCAGGAAGAAATGTGATGTGATGGCCACTTCAGAGATGGGGCAACACTCTGGGTGGAAGTTTGCATGCATATTAACAATTTAATTTACTTCTGTTTTAAGATCATAATAAAATAGTTTGCTAATCTAGGCTTTATATTCTCTGACTGGCTTTTAAAATCATTTTACCCTTCTTTCTGTATGCTGATAGCAAAGATGGATACAAAGATGGAGGGAAAAGGAAACTTTAAAACCCTCACTTGCATGGTTTTTAAAGATCCACCAAGAGGCTCTAGCAGTGTATTCTATTAGCTTTTTTTTTTGCTTGTTTGTTTTTTAATTTGCAAAGTAATATATTTTAAGCAGTTGGCTATAACCATTGTCTTATTCCTATTTCCTGTCCACCACACTTCCTCTCATGCCTGGTAACATCAGGACTGATCCTCCTATCTTCTGGACCAACATACACAGCTTGATGACATGAATTACAGAGCCCGAGGCTGTATGATGACAGGCAAAAAGTCCCGTGGGACTTGGAACCATCAGCGTGTGCACTGCAAATCAAGAAAGTTCTGTGATGTACAGAGTCATTAGGTAGTCTGTGGATAACGCTTTCAAAAATCAGATGCACAAAGTTGTAATTAAGTATTTGGTTCAATGTCTCATCAAAAAAAGAGTTCTCTTACATTTGCTAATGTAACATATGCAATTATAAACTCAAAATGCAATTATAAACTCAAAATAACATATGCAATTGCTATATTGAAATAAATGGCATATTTTATTAAGCACTTCTGTCATTTAACTACAATGTAAAAATATATTTCAGAATGTTTCAATTTAAAAATTTGGAAAAAAACTTCAGTTTCTTGATTAGTCCCTATATAAAGATTATGTTTTCTATCAGATTAAAAGTTACCTCAAAGCACTGAAAGAAAGTTCAGGTGCAAAATAAAGGAATAAGAAACAAAGAAACAGATGAACAATAAAATTAACAGAAAGTATTCTGTATTCTGACACTGAGAAACAAATTGCAACAAAAGTTCTCTTACATCAGAGATTGACACAATCTTTAATTTTATTTTTTTTCTGTAGAGATTCAAACAATGACTATTTTAGACTTTTCAGACCATACACCCTCTCTGTCACAGGATTCAACTCCATAGTTACAAGGAAAAGTATACACAGGTAACATGCAAAGGGATGAGTGCGACCAATTTGGACTCTGTTTTAGAACATACTAAAAGCAGGACTTCATTGAGAGAAAGAGATGAATTGCAAACAGAAAAATAGGCTCTAAGATATTTTGACAGTCTAAGGAGTAAATCATAGGAACATCTTCTTCAAATATACTCTTTGCTCTTTTGATGATCCGCTGGATAGGAAAAAGCAACCCACTCCAATATTTTTGCCTGAAAAATTTCATGGACAAGAGGAGCCTGATGGGCTACAGTCCACGGGGTCGCAAAGAGTCAGCCACAACTGAGCAGGCACAGCACTACTACTACTGAATCAACAAAAGATAATATGCATATGCAGCTTATATTATGACGCTGCAAGGCAACAACAACAAAAAGGTATAAGTAGAGATTATTTGATTAATCACATCATAAAAGTTTAAATACTCCGAAGTCTTTCAACATGTATCTATGAAAGGAACTTGTTAGAAGTGTTCACAATATTGATAATAATCCTAAAAATTTACAAATTTGTATGACTTTACTACTAATAAGTTAAAAAGGTAAAGGAAAATATTTTAAAATATCAACAATTGAAAAAAAAGTAGACATTCTAGGGGAAGTACCAAATTATCTTTTCTCTATATAGAAAATTTTCTTAGAAATCATCATAAAAAATTGATAATGACAGGATTGTAGGAATAAATTATAGGAACAGAAGCATTTACAAAGTTGATATTTTTAAATTTTGTGAACAATTGTGTTTGTCTGCTTTTTAAAAAAATATCCATATGAAATTATTTCCTTTCTAAATTAATATTCTTTTAAACCTCACTGTGTATTAGTAATTTTGAATTATTTTTTTCTAACAGAAAGCTCACCAAATTATTAAACTTCTCCAAAACTTAGAAAAGTTTTTATTAAAACTCAATAATTAACCTTTAGATTCGAATATTTAAGATGAAATTTTAAAGTACTTTATATAATACCTGTTATATCAATTCTATATATATATAAGTACCTGAGAGTTGTTTTGTTAAAATATGTCATAAAAATAAAATCAGAAAAATAATCATAGAAAATGAACACGGTATTTCCAAGCTTTTGAAAATAACAGAGAGGGAAGAAGTAGTTTCTCTGAGCCTTTCTGCATCTGGTAGATTCAGCCTTAGGGCGCAGACATGCTTCTGATTCTACAGGTAGTAAAAAGAGTATATTGAAGTTTAAAAAAAAAGAAGAGGAAGAAAGAAAGAACAATATGAATAGTATCATTTTAGTTTTACTGGTATAAAAACCCTCCCAGTGTCTCCCCTTGAATCCAACTTTCCCTGTCCTAAATTAGGAAGAAAGATTTGATGATTGCCTGGGCTTCCCTGGTGGTTCTGCTGGTAAAGAATCTGCCTGCAATGTGGGAGACTGGGTTCAGTCTCTGGGTTGGGAAGATCCCCTGGGGAAGGGAAAGGTTACCCACACCAGTATTCTGGCCTGGAGAATTCCATGGACTGTACAGTCCATGGGGGTTGCAAGGAGTAAGACACGACTGAGTGACTTTCACTTTCACTGGGCATGAAGAGGTTTTATTTAACACAAGGGCAGGGTTGGTGTTATGGGGACTGTTCAATTACAGACCGAGAAACAGGAGGATTCTTGTATCTCATCTGGATCCATTTTCTTCTGTACACTATGAGGGATTAAATAAAATGGTTTATAATTTTCCTTACATTTCCAACATAGATTCTAAGAAGAGCAGCAATGTCATCCTTAATAGTGTGGGGTTGATTGCAGTTAATTGTAGAAACCCACAGAGACGAGAACTGATCAGCATGAGTCTGAATCTAGCGACTGTGCTAAATACACAGTCCTAATTCTCAGAGAAGAGGCACGGGATGAGCGCACTAAGTGATTCCCCAAGTGTAGGCAAAGAACAGGGTTTTCAATTAAAGATGTCTCCCAATCCGTCAAACGAGATGTTTTTTGTTGTTCTTTTTTTTCCCCCCTATTTTCTATTTTTTATATGAAGCCAATTCAAGATATGATGAGCTATAAATACTTGAACCTCAAGAATGTAACTGATTTATCCTGGTGGAGAAACAGATATCCCTGAGCTAAGTCAAGGGAAAAAACCTTACAAAAATCAAGGCTGAAACACTAGCTATGCTTATTTAGTGGCAGGTATATCACACATGGTTACATTATAACTTAAAAAGTGGCAGTGTCCTATTCTAAGAGTTTCTCAGCTAATCAGTGATCCAGATGCTTTATAAAGAAGGGTACAGAGGACAATAAGTACAGACAAGTTACTTTTTACGAATGGAATTCTCATGCCTATTGCAAATTATCTCAAAAAAAAAAAACCAAAAAACACCTGAGGGCACTTTTCAAATGTCAATGAGACTATACATGATGCTCTGATACGAATATTATGATTTGCACTTTTTTATTTTAAAAGTAGCAGGTATTCACAGGAGAAAAATATAAAAAGATATACCAACAAAAAAGGAAGAAACACAAAAGATTTACAATCTCACCATTTTGAGAAACTACTAAATTACTGTATATAACTGCAAAGTACCACTATGCTTATAAAGATCTATTTCATACATTAATAATTTTGCAAATGTAGGGATATTGTTTTTTGGTATCTTACTTTCTTAACATTGTTCTATTACAGGTATTTTCTCATTTATTACCATATTTAACGCTGCACTTTATTTTACTGTATAGTTTTAATCATCTGTAATAATGAACACTTTTTTCATATTACAAACTATGTTACAATAAAAATGTTTCAATGCCATTTAAGAATTTAATCTTTTTTAATAATAAATGTAACACTTCAGTCAAAGTATAAGCCCATTTCAAAGTTGATTCATGCTGCCAAACTACTTTTGCGGAGATGGCACCTATGAATATTGGCATTAGCCATTCCTCTCAACACACTAAAATAAGTCATTAAATTTTCTCTGAGCCAAGAGGCTGTCATGTTGTTTCATTTACAATTTTTATTATTGATAGATTGAAGGTATATATTTTTTTGGCCACTACTTTGTCATTTTGGTATATTATCTATGCATACTTTAAAATGTTTTTTCTCCACTGCACTTTTGGCCTTTTTATTATTAAGTTGTGCAAGTTATTTATGTTTTCAATGTTAACTAATGTGTAAAGCAACAGTTAGAACTGGACATGGAACAACAGACTGATTCCAAATAGGAAAAGGAGTACATCAAGGCTGTATATTGTCACCCTGCTTATTTAACTTATATGCAGAGTACATCATGAGAAATTCTGGGCTGGATGAAGCACAAACTGGAATCAAGATTGCCAGAAGAAATGAAATACCAATACCCTCAGATATGCAGATGACACCACCCTTATGGCAGTAAGTGAAGAAGAACTAAAGAGCCTCTTGATGAAAATGAAAGAGGAGAGTGAAAAAGCTGGCTTAAAACTCAACATTCATAAAACTAAGATCATGGTATCTGGTCCCATCACTTCATGGCAAATAGATCGGCAAACAGTGGAAACAGTGGCAGACTTTATTTTTGGGGGCTCCAAAATCACTGCAGATGGTGACTTCAGGCATGAAATTAAAAGACGCTTACTCTTTGGAAGGAAAGTTATGACCAACCTAGATAGCATATTCAAAAGCAGAGACATTACTTTGCCAACAAAGGTCCATCTAGTCAAGGCTATGGTTTTTCCAGTGGTCATGTATGGATGTGAGAGATGGACTATAAAGAAAGCTGAGCACAGAAGAATTGATGCTTTTGAACTGTGGTGTTGGAGAAGTCTCCTGAGAGTCCCTTGCACTGCAAGGAGATCCAACTGGTCCATCCTAAAGGATATCAGTCCTGGGTGTTCATTGGAAGGACTGATGTTGAAGCTGAAACTCCAATACTTTGGCCACTTGATGCGAAGAGCTGACTCATTGGAAAAGACCTGATGCTGGGAAAGATTGATGGTGGGAGGAGAAGGGGACGACAGAGGATGAGATGGCTGGATGGCATCACCAACTCAATGGACATGAGTTTGGGTAAACTCTGGGTTGGTGATGGACAGGGAGGCCTGGCGTGCTGCGATTCATGGGGTAGCAAAGAGTCGGACACGACTGAGCAATGGAACTGAACTGAACTTAGTCATAACATTTCCAAACATTTGCTCCAGATTCTTTGAATTATGTCCTGTCCTTCAATGACATTCTTCACTGACTCAGTGGACAGGAGTTTGAGCAAACTCCAGAAGATGGTGATGGACAGGGAAGCCTGATGAGCTGCAGTCCATGGAGTTGCAAAGAGTGGGAGACTACTGAGTTAAGGAACAACAACAATCATGGAGATTGGTTCTCTTGAACATTAACTGTCCTGAACTTCTTGCAACTCCTTGGCACTTTGCAGTATATCTACACATTGATATCCATATAGATTACTTTGAATCAATACAACAATATTCAGCCTCATCCTTACCCCTGTCTTCTACTTGTGTCTCCAAATCCTAAGTTTCAGAGGCGGAGGAGAACAGGAAAGTGGGGGAGGGGAGAAGCAAGGAAACAGGACCAAGTCTATCAGTCTGTCAGTGTTCAACCCCATCGTCATTGTTGCTGAAATGTTATCTGCTAAGTTAAATCAGTTATAAATAGAATTATAAGAAAAATATAGTATAAAGTATATCATAATTAAATATAATGTGCATATAACATATAATTTAAAAATTATAGATTTAAATTTATAATTTAAATATAAATAAATGTATATTTTGATTATAATACAATATAATACAAATTATCCAACCAGTCCATTCTGAAGGAGATCAGTCCTGGGTGTTCTTTGGAAGGAATGATGCTAAAGCTGAAACTTCAATACTTTGGCCACCTCATGCAAAGAGTTGACTCATTGGAAAAGACTCTGATGCTGGGAGGGTCTGGGGGCAGGAGGAGAAGGGGATGACAGAGGATGAGATGGCTGGATGGCATCACTGACTCAATGGACATGAGTTTGAGTGAACTCTGGGAGTTGGTGATGAACAGGGAGGCCTGGTGTGCTGCAATTCATGGGGTCGCAAACAGTTGGACACAACTGAGCGACTGAACTGAACTGAACTGATACACAAATTCAGATAATGCAATAGAAACAAATGCCAATATTTCATATCAAAACTTTGTTGAACTCACTAGCTAATATTTATTAGCTATTCTCTTTGTTCTTGAGGATTAATACTTTTCACTTTTTAAAATGTTTTTTTTTTTTCCTTTATTCCTATATGGGGGAGGCTGCCAATATATAGGACTAAAATTACAGAAAGAACAAGATCTTGCAGAAAGTTATAAGTCATTGTAAATTTATGGATTTTATTCTAAGTGAAATAAGTCATTGAGATTTGACATGGAATGATTAATGCTTTCAAAAGATTATTCAAGCTATTATGGAGATAATGTATAACTGGGTGTCCAAAATATAAAAAAGAAAGAACAGTTTGTAGGAAATGAAGTTCAGATGAAACATGATATTGTCTTGAACTAGCTTGTTAGAGAAGGAGATAAAGTGGAATCATTTAAGATTCAATTTGACAGTTGAACCAGCAAGCCTTAATAAAAAAATGGAAGTGGGAGGTGAGGAAAAGAGTGATAGGGATTCCTAGGTTTTTGGTTGAGCATTTGGTGTATTTTACTTGGATAGGAAAAAAAAAACAAAAACAAAAATAGTATGTCCTAGGAGAAGTTTATTAAACTTTCTACATCCTCTTTGTACTTCTAAGAGCTCCTGGCACATATGAGTTAATGGTACTTTATTGTATATTTCACTCATCATCTTCAACTCTTGTTATTTACTGCTCCTTAACAAAGGTCCATCTAGTCAAGGCTATGGTTTTTCCTGTGGTCATGTATGGATGTGAGAGTTGGACTGTGAAAAAGGCTGAGCGCTGAAGAATTGATGCTTTTGAACCGTGGTGTTGGAGAAGACTCTTGAGAGTCCCTTGGACTGCAAGGAGATCCAACCAGTCCATTCTGAAGGGGATCAGCCCTGGGGTTTCTTTGGAAGAAATGATGCTAAAGCTGAAACTCCAGTACTTTGGCCACCTCATGCGAAGAGTTGACTCATTGGAAAAGACTGTGATGCTGGGAGGGATTGGGGGCAGGAGGAGAAGGGGACAACAGAGGATGAGATGGCTGGATGGCATCACTGACTCTATGGACATGAGCCTCAGTGAACTCTGGGAGTTGGTGATGGACAGGGAGGCCTGGTGTGCTGCGATTCATGGGGTCATAAAGAGTTGGACACGACTGAGTAACTGAACTGAACTGAATAAGGCTTTATATTTTAAATTCAATTTTGTCTGAATCCTGGTTTATTTCTTTTGGTACTTCCTTCTTTATTCATTGTTAGCTGTTTTGATTGACTTTCTTATAGAAAATCTATAGTTTTTAAAAATTAACTTTTTTTTTTAATTTAACACTTTTGTTTATCTCATTGGCCCTTATTGCTGAATCAGAATGACTGCTACTTACCACTACTTACTTACCACTAAGATACTACCATCTTAGTGTGAAAAACCATCATCTCTCAATTGACTATTGAAATTTACTCAATGCTGCCATCCTTGAATTCCTACAGAATATTTTCACATAGTTCCTAACTTGAATGCCTTAATCAAAAGTCAGATCGGGTTAAATTCCTAGGTGGCTTAGTGGTAAAAGAATCCACCTGCCAATGCAGGAGACTCAAGAGATGCAGGTTTGATCCCTGGGTCAGGAAGATCCCCTTGACTAGGAAATGATAACCCGCTCCAGTATTCTTGCCTGGAAAATTTCATGGACAGAGGAGCCTGGCGGGCTACAGTCCATGAGGTCACAGAGAGACAGACATGACTAAGAACATGTACACTTCTCAGATCATGCCACGCCTTCTCATCAATAAATAAGTAAATGAGCTAACCCGGGTCTTCTGCATTGCCAGTAGGTTCTTTACCACCTGAGCCACCAGGGAAGCCTATGTAAATGACAGAATAAAATAAATCTCCAATGACTTTTCATCACACGCAGAATAAAATACAAACCTCCACCACAGTCTATAAACTCTGTGTGGTCTCCAAATCCTGCCCCCATCTCTTTGATGTCATCTTCTAAAATTCTGACTAACCTTTACTGTTTCTAGCTAGCTTGGCCTCTTGGTGATCACACCAGTTCCACTCCCACTCCATAAACTCCAGCCTCAAAATCTCATTCATTAATTTTTAGTTCAGTTATCACCTTTCCTAGGAGGCTTTCGTGGATAGATCAGAGACTACTGACAAGAATATCACAACAGCTTGGTGAGCATGTTGCCTAAAGTGCACTGATTAAAATATGGCTAGGAGATTTGTAAGAAGAGCTTCAAAACGTTCATCATTGTCAATGTTTGCTGACAAGGAAGTTGTCTAGGTGACAAGCTTTGTTAGTTGATTTACTTTTAATCAAATACTTAATAGAGAAGGTGCAAATGATGAATGTCAAAATTAAAATGATAAAACCTAAGGAAAAACTAAAATATCATCATTTTTTAAAACGTATTTTGGCACCCATATGGAGGTGACCTGTTAACACTCTCTTTTACAGAAAAAGCAAATGAAAAGTTTGACTTCAAATCTCTGAAATGGATAGTCAGTTTTGAATCTCATAAATTGTATATAAAACATCATTTATTGAAAGAAATCTAAATTTTGACTAATCTTGAAAAAAGTCATTGAAAATGAGCTAATTAGGTGGAAAGAAATATATATTTTTTCATTTCTTTATAGTCCTCTTTCTGAACTTCCATGCACAATTAAAAATCATTTGGAATATCAATGGATGATTTTAAACAGAAAATAAAATTAATGATTTTAAACAAAAGAGAAATATATTAAATCTAAATTATCCTACCTCATTTCAGATGATGCCAACTAATGACACCACAGCTGGGGAAGCTATCAGCATTTCACTAATGTAATGACAACTGAAAATGATATTTTAAAATGGTCACTTTCTAGCTCTAGACCAAAACAAAGAAAAAATATTATGATGAACTGCCATTTTAAAATCAAGACAAATACCAAACCCTGGTAGGTCCTTTTCTATGACATGGATACTTGTCATACCTGTAAACTTGGGGAGAGGGTAAATTACAAAAGAATAACAGCTGCAGACCTTTGTTCCCTACCCTAAGGACATACGAAGGACGCTGGTAGGCCAACCAGCATAAGAAAATGACAACTGAAAAATATGATGTGACTACTAGAAATTGTTGAGCTTCTAAGTAAATGTGATGCAAACAGGTAAGAAAAAGGGACTTTCTTGGCAGTCCAGTGGTTAGGACTCTAAATTTCCACTGCAGAAGGCATGAGTTCAATCCTTGTGCCATGCAGTATGGCCAAAAATCATTAAATAAAAAGAGTAACAGTGTTCTATTGATTCAAAAAAAAAAAGTCAAGCAAAGAAGACCTTTACAATATCTTGTGCTTAAATTCTTTCAAACCACAGTTTGGGCAACAGAATAATGGGAGAATGGCTTCCCATCATTATGTTTATGGTGCTATCAGACACACATACATTCACTTGATTAGGATTTCCCCCTTCTATCTTTTAAAAGAAAGGAGGAAAAATATAATACACTTTCTTTTTTCAATGACATAATGAAAGATTGAATTTTAAAAACATATACTGCAGAGGGAGAAAATTCTCACACTCCGGCAACGGTGAGCTCTATTACTCTTTTCTGGATTTACAAATTAGTAATTGCATTGAAACACTATATTTTCTGTAAAATAAACCAGATCTTAGAGTTAGTTTGGCAACACTTCAAAGTCTGAGGCAAGCATCAGTCCTGTGAGATTTCAATAAGCCAATAACATCCACAGGAATTTAAAACAGTTGGAAACAAAAATGTCAAAAACTTGGGGAAAAATCTTATTTATAGTAGGTTAAGGAAGAATTTCAAAGTATTGAAAAGTATAATCTTTAATGTGTTTTGGTTTCTCTTGGGCTTTCATTTTTCCTAAGTTGATTCAATTTTTCTCCAGGTACTAAAATCACCAAGTTCTGCTTAAAAGGAAACGTTTTGCCTACTCAGTCTGGAGTCTGTAACTGTAAAATTGGGATGCACTTAAGGTTCTCAGCTCCTTTTATTGCAGGCACATTAAAAATCCAAGGGGTTACAAATTGAGTATCACAAAGAAAAAGAACATCTAGAAATCCGAAAAGGTTCTCTTTTTCATGGGGATGCTGAACTTACGGAGGTAAATGACAATCACATTCCTACAGCTATTACAGTGCTACTAAATAGACAATATTTCAAGCTGTAATTTTCACCAGAGGAGAGAGTTCAGAGAACGAAGAGAAAAAGAGTAAACTTTTAGTATCTTTTTTTTGGTTACTTATGTGTTGCTCAAAAATGGATGAGAGACAATTTTGAATTTGCTGTAGACATATTTGATATATTGAATCTTTTGTCTGCTTCCAAGAATTGTGGACAAATGGATGAATGTATTCTCCAAGTGGAGAATGAGCCACAGAGAAGAATTCAAAACAAACTCCCATGGTGAATTTCTGAGCTAGACTGCGAAGCAAGGAACAAAACTATGGATCAGTGCTTGCATAGGCTTACCAATACTACTCATGCAGGGAAAATATGTATTTTTTCTCATTTCAGGGTGCATATATAGTTGATGGTGTGTCTCTTCTTTAGTCAATATCTAGAATTTGTTTTCTATTATTTCCTGTGCTGTTAATGCTAAATGTTTGACCTCCTTGGTACATTTCAAAATTATACATTTGTGTAAATCTTGTTCCCATTTGTCTTACAGTGAAAACTAGTCTCCACTGGCATCCTCTTTCTGCACCCAGCTTAGGTAGGACAATAATGAATTCGTAAATTTGCCTCCAGTAATCTTTTGTCAGAACTGTCATATTTCTGAGACTATCAATGTCTAAATCATGATCTGATATAGAGGAAGCTCCACAAATATTTGGTGAAGGAGTGAATAAGATGCTATCTTGGAGATGAAGGACAAAAGATAATTCCCTAAGTTGCTGACCCTCAAGAAGCCGATGAGCTAATGAGGAATATAATAACAGTAAAATTAGTATGACAATTTTGGAAGATTATAAAGCAAAATAATTTTACATGCAAAAGAGAATTAGCAAAATATAAGCAAAAGACTCTACAGTAAACAGAATTTATGGTTTAAAATGAACAAATATGAAAAAAAGCACTAATGGAAAATTATTGATGATGACACAGATGAGGAAGAGAGGGATTTGTTCAGTTTTCATCTATGGATGTGAGAGGTGGACCACAAAAAAGGCTGAGCACCAAAGAATTGATGCTTTCAAACTTGTGCTGGAGAAGACTCTTGAGAGTCCCCTGGAGTGCAAGGAGATCAAACCAGTAAAGGAAATCAACCCTGAATATTCACTGGAAGGACTGATACTGAAGCTGAAGTTCCAATACTGTGGCCACCTGGTGCAAAGAGCCAACTCATCGGACAAGATCCTGATGCTGGGAAAGATTGAAGGCAAAAGGAGAAGAGGGTGGCAGAGAATGAGATGGTTAGATAGCATAACCAACTCAGTAGACATGAATTTGAGAAAATTCCAAGAGACAATGCAGGACAGAGGAGCCTGGCAGGCTACACTCCACAGGGTTGCAAAGAGTCACATATAACTTAGTTACTGAGCAACAACAAAGGACAGCATTCTCAGGTGTTGAAACACAATATATTGAAGAAGTGCTATATATAAATGATACATAGTATATAATACATATAGAGCAATATAGTTTTAATGTAATTATATTTATGTATGTCACATGTATATACATAATTACACCATTTTAACATCCTCTCTTTGCCTGGGCTTCCCTGATGGCTCAGAGGGTAAAGCATCTGCCTGTAATGCAGGAGACCTGGGTTCGATCCCTGGGTCAGGAAGATCCCCTAGAGAAAGAAATGGCAACCCACTCCAGTACTCTTGCCTGGAAAATCCCATGGACAGAGAAGCCTGGTAGACTACAGTCCATGGGATCGCAAAGAGTTGGACACGACTGAGCGACTTCACTTTCTTTCTTTGCCTGTACACTTTTAGTAAACTCAAAATAGGGATAGCCAGTGGCAATTTCAAGGACAGGCTTGGGATAATTTACCACCAGTTTTGGTAGTCTCACCCTGGCCATGCACTATAAACCCAAATAAACCTCAAATACTCAAAGAAATGCAGCTCTAAGGAAAATCTGCCATTGTCCATTTACACACAACCAAACTGCTTTTCCTAAATAGAAATAAACCCTGAAGCTTATGAGACTAACCTAAACTAAAATTCTTATGGGACTAACCTAAACTTTAAAATATGCATCATTTTGTTGTTTTTTTTTTAATATAAATTTATTTATTTTAATTGGAGGCTAATTACTTTACAATATTGTATTGGTTCTGCTGTACATCAACATGAATCCACCACACCTGTGTTCCCCATCCTGAACCCTCCTCCCTCTTCCCTCCCTGTACCATCCCTCTGGGTCATCCCAGTGCACCAGCCCCAAGCATCCTGTATCCTGCATCGAACCTGGACTGGCGTTTCATTTCATATATGATATTATATATGACAAGTTTTAGCAGTTGACTTTCACCTTTTAAAATCTCTTGACATGAGACAATTTTAGAGAAGTTCCTGAACACCATTTTCAAAGGAATTAAATGTAGCTTTTCTTGATTTTTACAGAACTGCCATAAACACCCTGATACGCATGTCTAAAACATTCTTAGACTTTCACCATTAATGTCACATTGGAAAATGGTCTGTTTAGTCTACTGATTGTTATTTATTTTGCTCTGAGTGAATTAAATTCTAGAAGGATGATGATCATGAAGTTGCATGGTCAATGTCAAAGTTCATGTGATATTGCACACTGATGCTCTATATGTCTCTCTTCATTCAGTAAGAGGCAGAGCTTGGAAATGACCAATTATCGATTTAAAAGCCCTCTCTTCCCAGCACTGAAACTGATTCAATCACAAGTCAGTTAAAGTAATGGCTGTTTTTTGGCAGCTAAAAATAGTTTAAAAATTGAATTGTATATTTTTTCTCCTTAAAATTCTATATGTAAATATATATCCACTGCTGAAAACTTGGAAATTACAGAATAGTTAAATCACGAGGTAAAAGAACCTTTGAACCCATCATACATAACTACACAGCTAAACATTTTGGTATGTTAACATACCTACAACAATAGTGCTTAGAAGATAGTACAAATGATTTTATGGACAACTGTTGAAATATATTTCCTAAAGTGAAAGTGAAGTTGCTCAGTTGTGTCTGACTCTTTGGGACCCCTGTGGAATGTAGCCTACCAGGCTCCTCTGTCCATGGGATTTTCCAGGCAAGAGTACTTACTAAAAGTGCAATTAAATACTAACGGCAGTTTTTTTTTTTTTTTTCCCTTTAAAATATTATGGAATAGCAGTACAGTTGAATAGTGTTCAGCCAATGAAAAGTGTAGGGACTTACTTGTCAAGTGATATCACCTGGTTTTGAAGGGAAGGTAAGAGATTAAACAGAACCCACGGATGGTTCATGAAATTCCACTAACAATGAAGCATTTCCTTTGAAGACAAAAATAGATACAGAGACCGAAACTGTTGCAGAGACAACAGGACAGAAAGAGGTTCACACAATAGATCCTGGAAAGTAGAGTGAGTGCTGGTTGGTTGAGCAGAGCGGAGAAAGCTAAACTGGAAAGGTCAGCTTTGGGTTGTAAGAGTGGGTGGTGAAGGATGGAGAGCAGGGTCTATTTGCATTGAAAAACCCTGGTAAATTTGCAGAGCTCAGGAGTCAAGGCTACAGGAAGCTCTGAAAGTGAAGGTGTCCATGAGACCAGGAAAAAAAAAACCAAAGGTTGAAATTCCGGGTATGAGATAGAAGATACACAGTTCCCTTGACACTCTGCACAACCACGCACCCCACTACCTCTCTATGGCAGAAGATGGAGCCTTACTTTCTAGAGTGGGTGGGAAAAATCTGGACCTGAGACACCAGACACAGTGAGGAAGGCAACCCCTCCCAGCCCTACTCAGTTTCCACAGCTCAGCAATCAGACTTATCCAAACAAGCCTAAGATGGAAGATTTCTTCTTTGAATGGAAGACTTCAAAATTTTTACTTTGTGATAATTTTTTTTTAAACTGCTGAAGAATGTACCTGCTGAAAGAGAAAATGAGTCCAAAAAGACTATGGATGACCTAAAATTTGGGACATGAGTCCAACCAACACTGCTTCAGAAATTTCACAGACGTGAAGGGAATGCTCAGGATGATTGCAGAGAAAAATCTAGGAATTGCCAATCCAGATAGGAGCGGGCAGATGGTGGTCTACAGGGAGGCCATTTCAGGGGAAAATAAAGGAATACTTATACAAAACTATACAGGTGTATAAATACCTGGCCAGGCTGCACTGCAACTCTGATTTGGAGGCGTGAGGAGGCCTCAGGAGGAGTGTTTGCTTGATAGCAGGTGAGAGGAGCACTCCGTGTAGACATTCAGGGAGGAGGGTCTCAAGGGTTTCTCATCGATTCCCTGCGAGCTCCCCAAGCTCTGTTGAGATCCCACGAGATTGGACTTCTTCTATAAAGTGAGACTGAGCTGCTTCTGGGAGGGGTGCTCCCTGAACCTGTGAGTCTGAGGCCAAGTTCTTCTGTTCCTCAGAGCCCGTGACGTTCAGTGCGTCCCAGGCTGGCATCTGCCTGCTGCTCACACCATGGAGCCCATGTTACTTGCCCCAGTGCACCTGAAGCCACAAAACACACCCTTTGGTCTCCTAATGCACCTGGTTTGCCTTCTTGGAAAATCCCACATATCACCTACTGGGACCAGGCCCCGCCCCAACCAGTAGGCAACTTCCTTTAGCTCAAAAGAGAAGACTTTTCTCAACTTGCATGCAGAGGCCTGCTCCCTCACCTGGCAGTTGGCCTAGGCAAGAAAGAGAAAGTGATTACCCAAGGTAGGTCTTCAGGGAAAAGACTACACATACATTATTATTATTATTATTATTTTCCCCTGCAGTCTTTTCCCTGAAGAACAGCATCCAGTCACTCTCCCTTTCTCACCTGGGACAACTGCCAGGTGAGGGACCAGGCCTCCTCACCCAAGCTAAGAAAGTTTTCCTCTTTTGAACTAAAGGAAGTTGCCCGCTGGTTGGGGTGCGGGGCTTGGTCCTGGTAGGTGGCGCTAGTGGTAAAGAACCCACCTGCCATTGCAGGATACATGAGATGTGGGTTCCATGCTTGGGCTGGGAAAATTCCCTGGAAGAGGACATGGCAACCCACTCCAGTATCCTTGCCTGGAGAATCCCACGGACAGAGGAGCCTGGCAGGTTAAGGTCCATAGAGTCACAAAGAGTCAGACACGACTGAAGTGACTTAGCTCATGAGTGTACACGCGCACACACACACACACACACACACATATATATTTATACTGATAAGTTACTTAATAAATTTCATTATACTGGGAGGACACAATATTTTGATGGAGACTTTAGAAATAAATAGGTACTAATAGAAAACTAAGCTTTAACTCCAAGAAAAGAGAGTATTCATAAGGAAATATGATCATTTTTTAATACTTTGGGTTCCAATGTAAAAATATAGTATCACAATGATATATCATGAAAGTTTGATATAATCATATTTACAAGTTTTGCAGAGAGGTGGCAGAAATAGAAGTCAGTACAAAATATTTTAAACTAAAATATCAAGAAAATGCAAATAGTTTATCATTTATAAATATGGATGCATTCATTATAAGGGTAGCAGAACTGCAAGATGGTCCCTAGAGAGTGGGCATAAGGGGTTGGAATAAGTGAGGCAATATTACTTTTAGTTGTAAATCTTTAAAAACAATTTGCTTTTTTTTATCATACATATGCATTACTATGATGAAAAAACAAAGACAATAGGCATGCTATTTTTATTTCATGTGCAATGTTTTATATTTTTATACAAATAAGAATTTATACTATGTTTTAAAGTTAACTTGTTAGGTACTTACATACTTTACTTGCAACATAAGAACATCATATATGTTCTTAATTCTGGAGAAACCACAGAATCTTCTTAATCTGTTTAAGTAAATCAGATTTACTTAATCATAGCTAGATCACTGTGGTCATGGTCAAGGATTGTCACAAGGTATTAAGCAAAATCAGCTACATTCGGCAAATTTAGTTTTCAACATTAAGTGAATAAAGACAGTTTCTACAACGTATTTAAAAAAAATATAAAACCTTCCCTAGTCTCAAGGTTATATGCCATCTGCCCTTGGAACTATTAGAACACACATCCAACACAAAGAAGACAGTTTAACAGTAAACAGATCTAGAAAACTAAAGTTTTGATGACATAAAGATAATAAGACTCTATTGAAATCTTATAGTCAATGGGCTGCCAAAATTTTGTCTTTATCTAAATAAGGAAAGACTCAACTCAGGACTAACCCAAAGCTCCTGTGTCAACAGTTTCTTTGCCAGAAATTTCTCTCAAGGATTTCTCTTTCATTAATAGTGGGAACATGTGGTTTCTGATTTCACAAATAATTTTCAAGGCTAAATCAAAGTTATTGGTGATTTATTTTATTTCTACATCCATTGTGAAATAAAACCTCAAAAATACTTCTTATAATATAGGCCTCCTAACAGTATAAATGACTTGCATATTTTGTGATTCTATGCAGAGAAACCCTGTTTTGTTTTGGAAGGAGTTCCCTTACAACTCCACAAAGACTTCATAGTTGTTACATCACTCCTACCATAAACAAAAAGCAATTTAAACACTACAAAAATATTATAATGAGCAGAAACCTGGTTATGGAGTGACCACTGAAGTTGTAGAAGTAGGAACTTTCAATAACTTTCCATATTCATTTATTTGGAGGTTTATAATGTGCCTCAGCAGTAAAGAATATGTCTGCAATTCAGGAAACAACACTGCAGGAGCCTCGGGTTGGATCCCTGGGTGGGAAGATCCGCTGGAGGAGAAATTGGCAACCCAGGCCAGTATCTTTGCCTGGGAAATCCCATGCACAGAGAAGCCTGGCTGGGCTACAGTCCATGGAGTCACAAAAGGGTTGGACACGACTTAGCGACTGAACAGCAACAACAAATAATGTTTCAGGCTCAGGCGTTGGCCTAAGTGCACACGAGTGTCGTACCTACAAAACCCACGGCCCAAATGAGGAAAACACACCAGAAATGAAACTGAACTGGGATTTTAAATTAATAGCAGAGAGGGAATTTTTCTACACAAGTTGGACAGGTGAGATTTCATTTATACTTATCTGTCCTATAAATATTGGCAACTAAGAACAGAACAGATTCAGTTTAAAGTGTTAAAATTTTGCTATATTGTCTATAAACACACACATACATCTCAGCTTAATTTTAATATACAGTTTGAAATGGCCTAATCAGAAATACAAGAATCCATTGTTGGCTATTTAACAATTAAGTATGCTGAAAGATTGCTTAGTTAGCAACTAAGAATTTGAATCAAAAGGCCAACCACAAGAGCCAGCTAATGTCAGAGGCTTGGTAAATAAACACAAGCATTCTTTCAGATGAAAGAATGCTGCTGCTGCTAAGTCGCTTCAGTCATGTCCGACTCTGTGCGACCCCGTAGATGGTAGCTCACCAGGCTCCTCCATCCCTGGGATTCTCCAGGCAAGAACACTGGAGTCGGTTGCCATTTCCTTTTCCAATGCATGAAAGTGAAAAGTGAAAGTGAAGTTGCTCAGTTGCGTCTGACTGGTAGCGACCCCATGGACTGCAGCCTACCAGGCTCCTCCATCCATGAGATTTTCTAGGCAAGAGTACTGGAGTGGGGTGCTATCGCCTTCTCCGCAGATGAAAGAATAAATGGTTGATATTCCTGGTTTGCACTGGAAATGCCACACAAACACTTCTGCCCCTACAAGAATAGTGTATAGTCATCTAGGGAACTCAATAATCTATAATCCTTGGGACTGGCATCCTACCCTTAAGATTTGAATTGGTACCTTATTCAGAAGCCTATTGAAGGATTTCATAGTCAGACTTTTACCAGGTTAGCTGGATGTTGCTGAGAGAATATTATGGCTTATGTATTGAGTAAACAAACATTCAAGGTGCTGACAGAACATCAGATAGAGAACTGGAATTTAATGGAGTTTAGAGAGTTGCATCGGAGAAGGCAATGGCACCCTGCTCCAGTACTTTTGCCTAGAAAATCCCTTGGACGTAGGAGCCTGGTAGGCTGCAGACCGTGGGGTCGCTCGAGTCGGACATGACGGAGCGACTTCACTTTTACTTTTCACTTTCATGCATTGGAGAAAGAAATGGCAACCCACTCCAGTGTTCTTGCCTGGAGAATACCAGGGACGGGGGAGCCTGGTGGGCTGCCGTCTATGGGGTTGCACAGAGTCGGACATGACTGAAGCGACTTAGCAGCAGCAGCAGCAGGAGCAGAGAGTTGCATAGGGCTTCCCTGATGGCTCAGCAGGTAAAGAATCCGCCTGCAATGCAGGAGACACAGGAGACCTGGGTTCAGTCCCTGGTGGGAAGACCCCTTGGAGGATATGGCAACCCACTCCAGTATTCATGCCTGGAGTATCCCACGGACAGAAGAGCCGGGTGGGCTACAGTCCATGGGGTCACCAAGAGTCACAAGACTGAAGGGACTTAGCAGGCCCAAGAACAAGTCATAAATGATGGATATATTTTAAAGTCACTTTGATAATTTACATAAATATTTTTCAAAGTTTACATTTATGTTTATTTTGCTCCATTAAAAAGAGAATGAGGTGTTGAAATTCAAAATCCCTGCCCTTTCCACCCGGTATGCAAAAATAGCTTGAAATACAAAAGACTAAGTCAAGCAATTATGTTATCACGAATGGCTTTACAATTGGTTTGACTAGTATCTTTTACCCTCCACAAAAAAAGTAGATTGGTTGAATAATTAATTAAATTTGAATCCTTAACCTACTTATATTATGAATTTGTCAAATGTATTCCAGGTCTCTCAGAAACACAGATTAGATTTGTTTTTCTAACTTTTTGATTTATTAAAAAATTGATACAATGTAAATAATTGTAAATTATTTTATTAAATTGTAAATAAAAAATGCAATTTAAATAATAATAATTTATAAAATTTTATAGAATATAACTTGTTCCTGTGAATTATAAAGAACATACATAAAGGAAAATTTGGAGTTATAGGTTTTATACTTTTTTCACATATTAACCTTAAAAACTGATAATGTCAAAATGGATATAATTTAGGACCAGGCATTGGAATTATTATTATTATATCATTAAAACTATATTCATAAAGTGGGACTTCTAATGATATTTATATGATTTCTTTTTGAAAGTAAAATGAGTTATGACATTTAACGTGTTGTCTGGTGGTGGTGGTGGTGGTTTAGTTGCTAAGTCCTGTCCAACTCTTGTGATCCCTGAACTGTGCCCACCAGGCTCCTCTGTCCATGGGACTCTCCAGGCAAGAGTACTGGAGTGGCTTGCCACTTCTTTCTCCTGGGGATCTTCCCAACTTGGGAATCGAACCTGGGTCTCCTGCACTGCAGGCAGATGATTTACCAACTGAGCTATGAGGGAAGCCCTCATAACATGTTGTCTGGAATACATTAAATGTCAGTTCATTTTATTATTTAGAGAAGCATATCAGGTTATTTCATTAAGTTATATCTGACATTTTGTAGTACGGTAGATGAGTGGAAAAAAATGAATGAGCAATGCAAAAATATTTCTTATGTGTATTATTACTAGAGTAAGATCACAGGAAAGCATGTTTGGTAATATAAGGGGAAAAAAAATGTTTTCAATCACTTTGTAAGACGGCACAGCAGATGTACAACGGACTTTGAAGTCGTACAGATCAGGACTCAGATTCTAGCTTTGACACCCTCAGCTATGTCATGTGCGGCAAGTTACATAATCTTGTAAAGTTGAGTTTCCTTTCTGTGTAACAGAAATTATAAAATAATTTCCCTTACAAGGTGGTCGTAAGAATCAAAGGAGAGATTAAGCAGAATATCTAGTATGTCATTAGAGTTCAGCAAATGTAGGGATCAACAGAATGTGCTGCTGCTACTTCCAAGCCAATGAATGCAACGTTTATTCAGTATTGTTTATTGAGTGCTTTGTATGCACAAGGAACCACGATGAAGTTTGGATGATATCAAGATGCACAGGCATTTTCTCTGCATTTTAGACTTTACTACGTTATTGATGGACTGACTTCCATAGAGGAAGGGACTGAATCTTATTCTTCTCTGTATTACATTGCCTGGCATAGTTCCAAAAATGTGATACATGTTCAAAAGCATTTTTAAGTTAAGTGGAGCCTGGCGGGCTAGAGTCTATAGGGTTGACATGATCGAGCGCGATGACTAAGCATGAATGCTAAGTGTGTGTGTTTTCTGTTCCTATATTTTTTTCCATGTCTAGAATGTCATATTGTGGAATAATATACTGTGTAGCCTTTTGAGTTTGAGTATACATTCTTTACTACTTACATAATTTTCAGTTCAGTTCAGTCGCTCAATCGCCCCAACTCTTTGCGAGCCCATGAATTGCAGCATGCCAGGCCTCCCTGTCCATCACCAACTCCCAGAGTTCACTTAGACTCACGTCCATCGAGTCGGTGATGCCATAATGTTACCCTAGAATTTACTCTCCACCTTTGTGTTATCTCATTTTTGTTATAGCACCTATTATTCCCTGAAGACGTTTTATTTGTTTGTGTTTATTATGCACTTTCTTTGCTCTGAGCTGAGGCAGCTACATATGTGACACTTTTATGCAAATTAGATACTTTTATTTCAGATTTACCATCAATTCAGGTGAAAGTAAGGTGTTAGTCGCTCATTTGTGTCTTTGCGACCCCATGGACTGTAGCCCTCTAGGCTCCTCTGTCCATGGAATTCTTCAGGCAAGAATACTGGAGTGGGTTGCCATTCCATTCTCCAGGGGATCTTCCTGACCCAGGGATGGAACCCCAGTCTCCTGCATTACAGGCAGATTCTTTACCATCTGAGCCACCACTTAAACAAAATGTAGCCTTCAATGGCCTTTCCAGGTGAAAGATTAGATGAAGTCCTCAATCCTCAGAGTGGGCTGGTCAACATTCAATGGGACAATTTACATATAGATAATATACATTTTGAATAAAAAAGCAATGCAATGAAAGAGCCAGAAATGAGTTATAGATTATATATGAACTTATTTATGAAGATCAGTTATTTAGAATATAGATTATCAACAGAGTAACTAAAAAAAAGTTATGTTTGTCCCTTGTCAGAGCTTTTGTGAAAAGCAGACTCCCATATATGATGAGTTCAGAGATATGTATTTATAAATACTGATCAGTAAAATACACACCAGGCAAGAAGAGGATGAAAATAACTAATAATGATACCATCCATCACCAGTATTTTATATGTTAAATAGTGGCAAATTAAACAAATATTCTAGACCCAATTACTGTGCTAGATCAATGCACGATTAATGGAAAATTTATTTAAGAACCTACAGAAAGTAGAAAGAAAATTTCTGGGACCATATGACAAAGGTAACTCTTGATGTAAATCATGCTATAAATAGCCATTGTTAGAGGAAAAAAAAAATCTGGTTGTTGGTTTTATGACTCATTGGTAAAGAACAATTTTAGATACATGTCCCTTACCTATTACTCTTACTGTGTAAAAGGAATTTTAAATGTGACATTTTCTATTTTCATTTCATCTAAGTTGCTAAAAGTTAACAACAAAACATGAGGTTCTATAACCCCAATATTCAAAACCAGACTACTACAATATTTACATGGGTCCAGCAAAGGGAAGATCCGAAAATCTCTCTCCCTTATTATTCTATTTACTTACATATTGATAAACTGGAAAGAAACACATTAAAAATGAGGAAAAAAAATCACCCAAATTCAGTTATGTAATTGTTCTATTTCTTTTTGTTTTCCCTAAGTTCTTTTGTATGGTTGCATAATCCTTATCTCATGAAGCCGTATCTTTAGGTTCAGAGTTATCATGCTGTCTTAATTTTTCTATTAATTTTCTGACTTTTCCATGTATGTGTGCGTGCATACATGTGTATGTATATGTGAGTTTGTTACCCTTCTTTCTTCCACTCTTAAATGTAGATGAAGTCAACGTTTAGCTTATGTTTTTTTCTCTTCTTCCTCCTTGAAAGTTTAACATGTCTATGTCTGTCTGTCTATATATCTATCCGAACTCCAGAGATTCATGAAAATAATACTTACCTGTGCAAACTAACCTTTGTTTGCATATTTCTGTCCATTTCATCCAGGCTCAGAACTACACTCTAATCTGATTGTTTCCATGCAATCTCAGTCTCATAAAATGTTATTCATTAGACCCTGACCACATTCTCTACAATGCTTCTTGTACACAGTACTTCCTCTGCATTTCCACCTTAGTTAAGACCCATTTTTTAATACTTTAACCTCTCAGCGATTACTTTTAAAGCAACTACACATATTTTCTGTTGTCAGACTTTCCTATCCACTTATGAAATCATGATTTTGTTAAACCTCACTTTCTGTCCTCTGTTTAAAAATACACATCAAACTTCCCCCTTCCACCTCCTATACAGAAACTCTCAAATCTTTTAGCCTGGCACCACTTGCCTCCTCCATATGTGGGAAGCGTTGATTTTGCAGTCTCATCCTTTTCTGTCCTCCCTCTTCCTTTACAGACACCATGTGCTCCAGCTAACATGACCAATAAATCCTTGGTGAACTCTACATTTTCCACATGCACATTAAAAAAAAATCTATTTATTATTCAGGTGCACCCCCGTGGCATGTGGGATCTTAGTTCCCTGACTAGGGATCAAACCCATGGCCCCTGGTTTGGGAGCACAAACTCTTAACCATTTCACCACCAGGGAAGTCCTTCCATATACACTTTTAAAATGTGCCCTTCCTCCATTGGATACTTGGAGCATAGTTAATTTTCAAGGTCCAGGCCTTCTTTCTCCATGGAACTTTGGTGGTTTACCTAAACCGATAGTCTTATAGACTTCATTCATCATATACACTTTTGTTATAAGAAGCTACCAATGCCACTGTAACCGAGAGAAAAGAGCCAATAATTGTCCTAAGATATAGATTACATATAACTGCAAAATCTAAAATCAACAACTAAGGGAGCGAACTGTGTAAGATACATCAATTGCTGTGCAAGTGGTCAAAAGGAGGCATATCAAAATGACCAAAAGAATAAAGGGGAGTAGCAATCTGTGATCAAATGCCTGGTTTAATATTGGCACTTAACCATGAGGTTTTCATTCTCAGTCTCAAATGCATCACATTAAAATACTTAATTTTTTTCTCTCTAGAAAAATGATGTTTTAAGTGTAAGAAAACTATACCACAAATGTGAAAAATGAATATATCAGCCAATCACAGGAACTAGAATTTGGGAGTGTTGCTTAATTTGTGGGAGATGCTACAAATCAAGTAAAACAAGGTTTTAGCCCTAAAGCTATTTTGTTAAAATTTGATGTTAACTATAAAATATACTCAAATACTGAATTTGAAACAAAATGTCATCATAAGGCCCCAGTAAACTTTTAACACTCAATATCCAATGTAGTATTTTCCACACACACAAAATATTACTTTGATTTATATTTTCTTATTTGGAATATTTTCATGCACTTTCTGGACTTCCCAGGGGGCTCGAGTGATAAAGATTCCACCTCCCAATCAATGCAGGAGACATAAGAGATGCAAGTTCAATACCTGGGTCAGGAAGATGCCCTGGAGGAGATCATGGCAACCCACTCCAGTATTCCTGCCTGGAGAATTCTGTGGACAGAGGAACCTGGCAGGCTACAGTCTATGGGGTCACAAAGAATGAGACACAACTGAAGCAACTTAGCATGCACTCATGCACGTGCACGTTCCAAATCATTAGACATAACTGATACACACTGATATGGGACTTTATCAGTACTCAGGTTTGAGAAGAAGAAGGAAGTTTGCTTAAACTAATAGGGCCAGGGCTTTCTGGGTGGCTCAGTGGTAAAGAATCTGCTGCCAAAGCAGCAGATGTAAGCTCGATCCCTAGGTTGGGAAGATCCCCTGGAGAAGGAAATGATAACCCACTCCAGTATTCTTGCCTGGGAAATCCCATGGACAGAGGAACCTGGCAGACTACTGTCCACAGGGTCACAGAAGAGATGGACAGCACTTAGCGACTAAACAACAAGTACAATATGAGCAGAGGCAAGAGAATTACATTTTCAAAAAGCATTGTAGTTACATCTATTTTTTAATTCTTTAGAAGCACCTGTCAGCAAGAACATCTGCATCCTAATAGACTATTTTAAGGAAATTTAAATCATTCTTATGCTGACAAATATAGCCATATTCCAAATATGTACATCTCATAAAAGTAAATACATATTCAATGACTCATTAAAATCAAACTTTAAAAAACATCATGATTCAGGAACCAATACATATTTTTTAAATAAAAATATTTTAATGAAAGAACTGTATACTGTACCTACGCAAATATTTATCTCAGTTAATAATGATTATCACTATAAAAATGCCTCTTAATCAAAGGAAAGAAACCATTACACTTCATTCTCAACAAAATTATTTATTCCTCTCTACAAAATACAATGTGTGTTTGAGATACTTGAAAATTACCATATATTACTTACATAACACTTATAGTGCTCTTGAAGACTGTAAAGCAAATTTTATTGTTCCTATTAAGTGCTAAAAATTGTTGTAGTTTTATTTCTGTGATAATGATAATGCCCATTGGTTTGTCATCTGATTATCCACTGGGTTCCCATACTCAAACGGAGTGCAAATGACAGCTATAAAGGAAAGATGTTCGACTGTTGTATCCGACTTGTATGAGTCTCTGTATGCAAAAGGCCTTGAAAGCTAGTCTTTGTGAAAGGTAATAGTTTCTAAATTCCGTAAGCTCCTTTTAAAAATCAGACTTGGCCAACTCTGATCAAAGAATAAAACTCCAAATCCTTGCTAGGATGACCTCAGGAGAGGATGAAAGGGACAGTTATTTCAAATAGAAAGTAGAAAGAATATCCATATCAAGAGAAATCAACGGTGAACAAATGAAAATGAAACCTGACTCTCTAAGAGGAATGATTTCCCAATTTCCTGTATTTCAAGCAGAAAGGTGGGGTTGCTGTTGTTCAGTTGCTAAGTCGTCTCTGACTCTTTGTGACCCCATGGACTGCAGCACGCCAGCTTCCCTGTCCTTCACTAAGTTTGCCTGAACTCAAGTCTCTTGTGTCGGTGATGTCATGCAACCATCTCATCCTCTGTTGCCCCCTTCTCCTCCTGTGGTCAATCTTCAGTAAATTATATTGGAGAAAGAAATGGCAAGCCATTCCAATATTTTTGCCTTAACAATCCCATGAACAGTATGAACAGGCAAAAAAGGTGGGGTGGGTAAAGGCCAAATTATAAAACCCTTGAGGATATACCTATAGCCCTCAAAGGTTGAGGAAGGTCATCTAGGTCATGGATTAGTCCACCCCCCACATGCCAGAGAACTTTTGGGGATGACAGGAGACATTTTTGATTATCCCAGTCAGGGAGTGAGGGTCACCTCTGGCAACTGGCATCTAAAAGATAGAAGCCAAGGATGCTCCTGAATAATCTACAGTAATGACAGCAGTCCCCTACCATAAAGAATGATCTGTTTCCAAACTCTTAATCCCAATATCTGTTATTGTCTCATTGAGGGCAGGTAAAATCAGTTGTGATCCAGAATTAGTCTGCATTCTCTATTTTGTTGTTGGTTAGTTGCTAAGTGAGTGAAGCACTGGCTGGTATCAAGATAGCCTAGAGAAATATCAATAACCCCAGATATGCAAATGGCACCATTCTTATTGCAGAAAATGAAGAAGAACTAAAGAGCCTCTTGATGAAAGTGAAAGAGGAGAGTGAAAAAGTTGGCTTAAAGGTCAACATTTAGAAAACAAAGATCATGGCATCCAGTCCAATCAATTAATGGCAAATAGTTGGAGAAACAGTGGAAACAGTGGCAGACTTTATTTTTGGGGCTCCAAAATCACTGTGGATGGTAACTGCAGTGATGAAATTAAAAGACACTTACTCCTTGGAAGAAAAGCTATGACCAACCTAGACAGCATATTAACAAGCAGAGACATTACTTTGCCAACAAACGTCCATCTAGTCAAGGCTACAGTTCTTCCAGTAGTCATGTATGGATATGAGAGTTGGCTATAAAAAAAAACTGAGCACTGAAGAATAGATGCTTTTGAACTGTGGTGTTCAAGAAGACTCTTGAAAGTCCCTTGGACTGCAAGGAGACCCAACTGGTCCATCCTAAAGGAAATCAGTCCTGAATATTGATTGGAAGGACTGATGTTGAAGCCGAAACTCCAATACTTTGGCCACCTGATGTGAAGACCCGACTCATTTGAAAAGATCCTGATGCTGGGAAAGATTGAAGGCGGGAGGAGAAGGGGACGATGGAGGATAAGATGGTTGGATGGCATCACCGATTCAATGGACGTAAGTTTGAGTAAACTCTGGGAGTTGGTGATGGACAGGGAGGCCTGGCATGCTGCAATCCATGGGGTCACAAAGAATCGGACATGACTGAGCAACTGAACTGAACTGAACTGAGTTGCTAAGTCACCTGAATATCTGAGCTTATTGATATTTCTCTCAGCAATCATGATTCCAGCTTCTGCTTCATCCAGCCTAGCATTTCGCATAATGTACTCTACATATAGGTCTGTCTAGTCAAAGCTATGGTTTTTCCAGTAGTGTGGATGTGAGAGTTGGACCATAAAGAAAGTTGAGCGCTGAAGAATTGATGCTTTTGAACTGTGGTGTTGGAGAAGACTCTTAAGAGTCTCTTGGACTGCAAGGAGATCAAAACAGTCAATCCTAAAGGAAATCAGTCCTGATATTCATTGGAAGGACTGATGCTGAAACTGAAACTCCAATACTTTGTCCACCTGATATGAAGAACTGATTCATGGAAAAGACTCTGATGGGCCAGGGCAAGGGTAGGGGTGAGAGATTGAAGGCAGGAGGAGAAGGGGACGACAGAGGATGAGATAGTTGGATGGCATCACTGACTCAGTGGACATGAGTTTGAGCAAGCTCCAGGAGTTGGTGATGGACAGGGAAGCCTGGCGTGCTGCAGTCCATGGAGTCACAAAGATTCAGACACAACTGAGTGACTGAACTGACTGAGTTGCTAAGTCATGTCTGATTCTTTGTGACTCCATGGACTGCTGCATCCCAGGCTCCTCTGTCCATGTGATTCTCCAGGGAAGAATACTGGAGTGGTTTGCCATTTCCTCCTCCAGGGCATCTTCCTGACCCAGAGATCAAACCCATGTCTCCTGCATTGACAGGCATATTGTTTACCACTGAGCCACCTGGGAAGCCCCATTTTCTATTTAATCATTTGTTTTTTCAGTAGATGATCAGATTGATATGATTCATCATCTCCATTTTACTGTGTAAATTAGAAATATTCTGAGTACTGTCAAGTATTCAGATACATATGCAAAAGTTAGGCATATACACATATGTATTGATAGACATATATATAACACATGTTAGCTAGCATGGTATACACTTAGTATAAACATTAAAGAAAGTGAAATAGTTAGGCAATAATGAACTAAGATCCAAATAACAGGAGAAAATAACTTGAGGCTATTCATTCTGCCAAATAATACAATTTTTTTAATGCAAAAGATTTTATAAGAAAGAAAACAATTAAAAATAACACTAACATGTAGGAAAATTTTTAAAAGGCCCCGAGAGCAACAGATGTATTGCATTGGCCAAAAAGTTTGCTCAGATTTTCTGTAAAAATCTTATGAAAAACCCAAATGAATTTTTTGGTCAACTCAATGTTTTCCTTGGAATTTACACTACTAAAAGTAGGAGAATAAATCATATAAGTAAACGTTTTAAAAACTGTTTTTGGAACTCTGATATTTTCTCAAGTATCTAATATAATTGACACCATCTGTCATTTGGTTTTCAACATCCAATCCAAGGAAGTTTCAACGTTTCACTTTTGATTGCAACACATTCATCAAATATTTACATTTTTCCTATGGAAAATTCCGGAAAGGATTCAGAGCACACACATAATTTTAGAAAGTTCTTTTGTTTGATTTATGTCCTTTCACTTTTATTTTTCAGTTTTAAGTCAGATTTCATTTTGTAGGACATTACATGTTCAATTATTTACGATATTGATAAAGTGTAATGGTATTCATTTCTCTCCCCAGGGACTAACCCATGTATGCAGAATATCTGAGAAATTATACAGAAAGCCATTTTTTTGTTTTTGCCTTTTGAGACCAGATTATAACACATATATTTTATTTTTAGTAAACATCTGGAAAGAATCGTTGTTTATTTTCTATGGAAACATAAAACTTCATTGGGCATATGGCTTTTACTCAGCAGTAATTGCTACGGCTTGAGTGAATTAAGCACAATACCAGAACTATTTTCTCTGTATTACTGCTCTATTTATATTTTGGTAAGTAGCTGCTGTTTGAACTAAATGAGTTCCCTGTCTTTTAGTTTCATACAGATCTTCAAAAATAGCTTTTTATGCTACCAGAGTGTTGACAGCATAGGCCCACAGATAAATCAACTTTATTACTATTATTATTGTTACTATTTTAATCAGAACAGCATTTACTAGATTCCATATTTTCTGAAGGATAATTACAGAATAGAAAATAAAACACCTTATTAAAAGGGTAGGAATTCATTTGTTCATTGAATAACAAACTAATATTTATTATGTATTGACTATTGACAGGAATGATGCTAAGCACTGGATGAGTAGAAGAGTCTACACTCTCAAGATCCTCAGTGCAGGTAGACAGGAAAGCCAAGCGGACACACGAGTGGATGAAAGTCTGTTGTTCTATGTGCTCAGACAGCAGTATAAACAAACCATCTTGTAAGTTCTCGAAAAAGCTCAGAGAAAGCTAGTTGAGGGGCTGCCTTGGTAGAACCTGGAGGGAAACACAGGATGGATGGGGAAGTATGTATGTGTGTGGAGGGGGTAAAGGGTGGTGAAGTGGGGATGGGATGGGGTTAGTGACAGAAAATGAGATTGGAAACAGAGGCTGGGACCTAACTGGGTAAGATCCTATCAGCTGTACAAAGAAATGTAGATATCATTTACAATAGTCAGAATGTAGAAGCAACCTAAAAGTCCATCAACAGAGACATGGATAAAGAAGATTAGCCATATACATATATACAATGAAATACTGGTACATATATTCAATGAAATATTACTCAGTCATAAAAAGGAACGAAACTGTGACATTTGCTGAGACATGAATGGACTTGGAGACTGTCATACAGAGTGAAGTAAATCAGAAAGAGAAAAACAAATACTGTATATTAACACATATATGTGGAATTTAGAAAAATGGTACAAATGAATCTATTCGTAAAGCAAAAACAGAGACATAGACATAGAGAATAAATGTAAGAACACCAACCAGGGAATTGGGGTGTGAGGTGAGTTGGGAGATTAAGATTGACATATGTGCACTACTATATATAAAATATATAACTATTGAGGACCTATATAGAGCACGAGGAACTCTACTCAGTGTTCTGTGGTGACTTAAATCAGAAAGAAACCCAAAAAAGATGGGATATATGTACATGCATAGACGATTCACTTTGCTGTACAGTAGAAACTAACACCACGACATTGTCAAGCAACTATCTTCCAATAAAAATTTAAAACCAAAAACCAATGAAATATAGATTTTATTCTAGCACAAGCTGAAGGACTTAGAAATGGGGTGGGGTGGGGGTAGGGATGGAGGGAAGGTCACATAAATAGATTTCCCTTTTGGAAGGATCTATAATGATGAATTGACTTGCAGATGGTCAGGACTGGAAGGAGGAAAGCTATTTAGGAAACTATTCAACTAACTTGAGTTGGACCATAACAGGGCTTCAACAAAGACAGAAAGATGAAGAACATTAAATCTATTCTAGAGGTATCACGATGACAGAATTGACAGGACTTGATGATTGATTATGCTATCTATAGGACAATATTGGAAAATATCCTGTGGGCCAGCAAGCTCCCGACATTATATTTAATAAACCTTCTTTTCTTTTTTTTTTTTACTTTCAAGAAGCCATTTAAGACTCATACAAATAGTACTGAACTTACAGTTTGAATTATCTGTTTGTGAAAAATGACTATATACTAAGTAAAAAATGTAATTGATTTATAATGGATTATGTGAGAGGAAACTTCAAATAGAAGAAAACTATTGTTTTTCCTCTAACGTTCCTCCCCACTGCAGCCACAGGTGCATCTATCTTCCAGGGACTAGATTAATAATATCCAAAAGTTACCATAAATGGCATTACTTTGCTCTTATAATGCACTGTCACACTGGCAGGTTGCTAAGAACTTGTGAGGGGCAGCTGATTCTGACAAAATGCCCATGGCTAGCTTCTGTCCCTGCACTGACTCTGGGTCCCCTGGATGCTGATGTTGTGTTCCTGAGATAGAGAAACCTCTCCTGGAGGACCTGTCCTATCGCTTAGCTGCTCTGCTTTCTCTTTCCTCACCATTCTATCTAGACCTAGCGGGAGGCTCCCGGTGGTGATGCATGGAGAGCAAAAACCAACCATCATTTATTGCATATGCTCAACTGCAGCCCACCCTATTTTATAGGGCACCGTTAGGTAGCAAGGAACCCAATTGCTAACATGTAACCTCAGGTGCCAGAGAAGGCAATGGCACCCCACTCCAGTACTCTTGCCTGGAAAATCCCGTGGACAGAGGAGCCTGGTATGCTGCAGTCCCTGGGGTCGTGAAGAGTCAAACACAACTGAGCGACTTCACTTTCACTTTTCACTTTCATGCATTGGAGCAGAAAATGGCAACCCACTCCAGTATTCTTGCCTGGAGAATCCCAGGGACGGGGGAGCCTGGTGGGCTGCTGTCTATGGGGTCGCACAGAGTCGGACACGACTGAAGCGACTTAGCAGCAGCAGCAGCAGCAACCTCAGGTGCAAATTTGAGACAAGAGCCACAGGGTGGAGGGTCAATGCAGCAAGAACAAAAGGGCAAGAGGTCAAGGATGAATCTGGTTTCTAGATTTTGCAACTGGAAGCTCTGCTTCTAAGTTTTCAATACAGAGCAGAAGCAAGTTTGAGGGTCTGGCCTAGCACATGATGAAGGATGGGCATGAACTCTATTCATGTTATTTTCAGGACCCTGCAGTGAAGTCTTATTAACTTGTTCTGCGGGCAACTAAGTACGTTTCTTGAGGTGAGCAGAGGGGACTAGAATTGAGATGTTCTTTTGGAAGTTAACAACATGTAGTTGAAGTTTAACTAAAATTATTCAAGAAGAGCGTGTGGAATGAAAAGATAAAGCAGTGAACTACCTTTTGGGAAATACAAAGACTAGAAAAGGCAGGTCTACAAAGGATTCAGAGAAGCTGGACAACGAGGTTGGAAAAAAATCAGGGAGAAGATATTTTAAGAATCTGAGAATGAAGGAAAAGTGTCCAGTGTCACACAAGGTCAAATACGTGACTCACTTAAAATGTGTTTATTGGATTTAAAAAAAGATGCTTGTTCCTTGGAAGAAAATGACAAACCTAGTGAAAGTGAAAGCCACTCAGTTATGTCTGACTCTTTGTGACTCCATGGAATATACAATCCATGAAACTCTCCAGCCTAGAATACTACAGTATTCTCTAAAGGGTAGCCTTTCCCTTCTCCAGGGGATCTTCCCACTCATGGATTGAACCCAAGTCTCCTGCATTGCAGCTGGATTCTTTACCATCTGAGCCACATGGGAAGCCCAAGAATACTGGAGTGGGTATCCTAACCCTTCTCCAGTGGATCTTCCTGACCCAGGAATCGAACCAGGGTCTCCCGCACTGCAGGTGGATTCAAGGGACAAGAGTTTGAGGAAACACTGGGAGATAGTCAAAAACAGGCAAGCCTAGCGTGCTGCAGTCCATGAGGTCACAAAGAGTCAGACATGGCTTAGAGGCTGAACAACAACACAACCATGAGAAGACAAGAAATGATTTTACAAAAGCAGTTTCAGTTGACTGTTTGAGATAGAAGCAAGAAGGTAGAAATGACACATGAAAGATAAATGGCCAACCACACAATAGAGTGAAATAAGAGGGACATTTTAAATTTTTAATGACGTACATTGTTTTTCTAGACAATTCTCAAAACAGCTTTACAATGCTGGTAAAATTGATCTCTGATGGTGTGTCAATAAATCTGGGATTATTCGTTTGGAAGGAAAAAGAAATTGTTTTGGTCACTGCACAATAAACTATGCAAGATTCAGAGGTTTCAAATTACAGCCATTGTATTATTTCTGTGACTCTGGGAGTCACAAATTCAGATATGAAATAGCACAGTTCGGACATCGAAGGTAGTGTCGTCTAGATTTAGTGCCTGGGCAGTCATGCTTCCAGTGTCTCTGTCTCTGCAGTACCTTCTTCGTGTCATCCCTCCAGCAGACAAATCAGATTTCTGATGAAGGTTCTCAGGGATCCTCAAAACACAAAAGTGGAAGAGACCAGGCTCTTTTTAAGTTTAGTCCTGGAAAGGGCACAGTGTCACTGCTCCCAGGACAGCGTTCTGCTGGTTAAGGCAAGCCACAGCCTAAGTGCAGGAGGGGACCACACAGAGTGGTAAGACCTGGAGCTGGAGCTCCATGGGACCACCTCAGAGAAGATCCACTACAGAGATAAAGATGAACATATTCTGATACCAGCATACATTTTATCCAGCATGCAACTATAGTTACTTTTTATCATTCATCAGATTATTTAAACACACATACCTCAGAGATTTCATTTCCTTAGGCAGTAAGTTTAGTTATGAAATACCAGTGGCAAAACTTGTTTAAAATAAAGTGTTTGATGGTGAACTATATTCAGTATAGTGAAATAAACCATAATGGAAAAGAATATGAAAAATAATATATATCTGAATATATCATATATACCTTATAGTAGTTTTGATTTGCATTTCTCTGATAATGTGTGATGTTGAGCATCTTTTCATGTATTTGTTAGCCATCTGTATGTCTTCTTTGGAGAAATGTCTATTTAGTTCTTTGGCCCATTTTTTGATTGGGTCCTTTATTTTTCTGGAATTAAGCTGTATGAGTTGCTTGTATACACTTGAGATTAGTTGTTTGTATATCAACATGCTGTGCTGTGCTCAATTGCTTCAGTCGTCTGACTTCAAATGTCCAACTCTTTGAGACCCTATGAACTATAGCCCGCCAGGCACTTCTGTCCACAGGATTCTCCGGGCAAGCATACTGGTATGAGTTGCCATGCCCTTCGCCAAGGGATCTTCCTGACCCAGGGAATTGAACCTGCTTGCAGGCAGATCCTTTAACCACTAAGCTGCCTGGGAAGTCTATGTATCTACCAATACATATGTATATATCCATATGTATATATACATATCAAAATATATGCACATGTCAACATATATGTGTATAACAATACATAATGTATATACAAGTATTTGTATATATCTATATATTTCAATATATGTATATATCTATATATTTCAATATATATGTATATATCTATATATTTCAATATATTTGCATATATCTATATCTGTTTCAATGTATATGTATCAGTTCAGTTCAGTCGCTCAGTCGTGTCTGACTCTTTGCATCCCCATGAACTGCAGCACGCCAGGCCTCCCTGTCCATCACCAACTCCCGGAGTCCACTCAAACCCATGTCCATCAAGTCGGTGATGAAATCCAACCATCTCAAACTCTGTTGTCCCCTTCTCCTCCTGCCCTCAATCTTTCCCAGCATCAGGGTCTTTTCCAATGAGTCAGCTCTTTGCATCAGGTGGCCAAAGTATTGGAGATTCAGCCTCAACATCAGTCCTTCCAATGAACACCCAGGACTGATCTCCTTTAGGATGGACTGGTTGGACCTCCTTGCAGTCCAGGGGACTCTCCAGAGTCTTATATAAACATAAGAAACAATCTGTGCACTGAGTAAGAAGTCAATGTGTGGACACCAATGTGCAGGAAAGCTTGATTACTGTTGGATTCTGCCACAGAGATCTCAGGCTGGTGGCTCTCAGAAATAATGAACAAGACTGTCTCACTCAATTAAAAATAATTTTAAAAAATTTATGTCAACATTTTTGAATCATGATGTTTCTTTTTTTTTTTTTAATTTAAATTCTGATACCAAGAATCTCTTAAAACACCAACAGATTTGGCAATGCTGGGCTCCACATTCACTAATGGTCTAGCTCATTCTGTTATCTTGACTGCCTTCGGATGTGTGCAGGCATTGAATTTTGAGACTCTCAGCTTAATAAGAAGTACCAAAAATATTATATGAAACTTGAAAGTATGCAAAACATAGCATTGGTTATCATCTCATTGCCATGTTTATTAGGTTATTTTACATATATTTCTGTAATAGTGGAGAGTAAGAGAGTGATTTAGAGAATTTTTTCTAGTAGAGACACAGACTGAAGTTACTTATACTGAATATGAAACTAATCTCTGTATAATGGAATAGATAATCTAAAAGTTTATAGCTTATTTCTCCTTCTATTTTATTTCAGCTTTATATCACAGCCAAAAATATCAGCTTAATACATATTTATTAAATGTTCTCTATATATCTAATTCCTTAAATATACTTTGGTCCAATTTCAACATCTTTTAAGTCCCCTTATTAATTAAGTTAAATGAAATCTTAGACTAGTTTTTATTGTATATCTGTCTAGAAATTATCATTTTTCCTTGTTAAAATTATACTTTAACAGAACATAAGCCAATTGACCCAATGATCAAAGTTAAGTACTGACTTAGCTAAAAGGTTCATTTGGGTTTTTCCATAATATCTTATGGATACAGTACAACAGAAGATTTTATTTTCTTATTACACTTTGCTGGAGTTTAGACTTCTATTCTACCTCATGCTCTTTGGTTTGCCCATTAGTCATACTGCATTCTATGAAGACACAGTCTAGCTCTTGAGTTCAAGGCATAGTGAAAAAGATAGTAATTATAATGCAAAGGGTTAAATGAAGAAATAGATATTCACAAGATATTATGCAAAAGAGAAAAATCATGTATTTAAACTGAGTGTGTATGCATGGGAAGGTGGTTGGGGAATTTAGGGAAGCTTCCCAGGGGAGATAATAAATGGACCTTGACACAAGAGATGAGTAGGCGTCATCGAGGTAAAAAGGAGAAAAAGGTAGTCACTCGTGCAGGAGTAAGACATAGGCATTGCCTGGAAGGGTATGTGTAAGCACAGTGTGGAGTGATAGTAAATAATCCCTTCATCTGTCGTAATTATAGGAAACCAAAGACTAAGAGATGAAGTTATTTTTGTTAGATGTGTAAATTTTAATGTCTAGGGCTTCGCTGGTGGCTCAGTGGTAAAGAATCTGTCTGCCAAAGCAGAAGACACAAGTTCGATCCCTGGGTCAGGAAGATCTCCCTGGAGAAGGAAATGGCAACCCATTCCAGTATTTTTACCTAAGAAATCCAAAGGACAGAGGAGCCTGACAGCCTGCAGTCCATGGGTCACAGAGTCGGATACGACTTAGCAACTAAACAACAACAAATGAATGTCTGGATTCTAATGTGATTCTGAGCCATTTTCTGCCGTTCTGAAGCTCATTTTATCTTTTAACCTAAAGCTGTCTATATTTATGGTGTTTCATGTCATTATATATCCCAATAGGTTACCTTAACATTGGCGAGAGTAACTCAGTTCTGGGAGGAAGCAAACTGACATCTTCCTTGGATTCTTAATTCATACCCAGATCTCCAGCAGTTGTGAAAATGCAACATTTTTTTAATGATAAATTTTCCATAGACATATACCTTAGTAAGTCTGATTATTTCAAATAGTATAACTACTAATGTGGAAATGGGAATGTATTCTGCCAAGAGTTGGTATTCAAAAGAGCTTAAACCAAGTCCTTTGGAACCAGGAGCTACTGGGTTAACTTTTGAAATATGAAAACTTCAAGGGTCTCCCACTGCATTTAACTTTTCAAAAAATGATAAGGTCTTTTCTCTAGAAAATTAAATATATGTGTCCATAATGCTATTGTATTCATCTAAGATAGATAGTTCATCTAATAGTATTTTTATGTATTTCCAAATGGGTCTAAATTCATGTATATCAAAGAGTGTCAATCTAGTGTATGTACAACATGACAGATAGACAGAATTTGGTTATGGTGAATTGTACTCAACACATACAGCTCTTATATCCTTCCTTATTATTTATACTTTTAGATCATAGGTGAATCTCAGTAAAAATCAGTCAAAATGATTTTGACTTGGAAAGCTTTGCAATATAAAGAAATGACTTGAAAGAAAAAATAAAAGCATAATAAAGTTGAATAAATTGTACATTCCACAGTTTGTTGTGATCCACACAAAGGCTTTGGCATAGTCAATAAAGCAGAAGTAGATGTTATTCTGGAACTCTCTTTGTTTTTTTTTGATGATCCAACGGATGTCGGCAATTTGATCTCTGGTTCCTCTGCCTTTTCTAAATCCAGCTTGAAGATCTGGAAGTTTTTCCAATAGTCATGTATGGATGTGAGAGTTGGACTATAAAGAAAGCTGAGCACTGAAGAATTGATGCTTTTGAACTGTGGTGTTGGAGAAGACTCTTGAGAGTCCCTTGGACTGCAAGGAGATCCAACCAGTCCATCCTAAAGGAAATCAGTCCTGAATGTTCATTGGAAGAACTCATGCTGAAGTGAAACTTCAATACTTTGGCCACCTGATGTAAAGAACCGACTCACTGGAAAAGACTCTTATGCTGGGAAAGATTGAAGGCAGGAGGAGAAAGGGATGAAAGAGGATGAGATGGTTGGATGGCATCACCGACTCAATGGACATGAGTTTGAGTAAACTCAAGGAGTTGGTGATGGACTGGGAGGCCTGGCTTGCTGCTGTCCATGGCGTCGCAAACGCCAGTTGAACACGACTGAGCGATTGAACTGAACTGAACTGAAATTGTACATTTCTTGAAGAAATAAATCTTAAACAAAAATATAGGATTTAGAACTATTTGTTCTTCTTTCTTTATAGTGTATGGAAGTATTGTTGTGTAAGAAGAAAAATTAGTTCCCTATAGATATAATTCCAAGTACAATAGAGAAAAGAGATTCACTTCAGTAAGAGGTGCTGGGGAAACTGGACAGCTACATGTAAAAGAATGAAATTAGAACACTTCCTAACACCATACACAAAAATAAACTCAAAGTGGATTAAAAACCTAAATGTAAGACTGGACATGATAAAACTCTTAGAGGAAAATACAGGAAACACACTCTTTGACATAAATCACAGCAAGACATTTTTTTGACCTACCTCCTAGAGTAATGAAAATAAAAACAAGCAACTGGGATCTAATTAAGTGTAAATTAATTATCAGAGATATTTTGCCATCTGCTATTATAGGGGTGTATACCAGGTAATAAGAAAAATACCAGAATAAAAGGCAAAACTAACTCTGTAGCAGGGATGTGCAAGTGAAGAAACTGTTCAAAGTTGTAACTGTAAATTTATTAATTTTTTCATGGTCAACAATTGGGGCAGCTGCATTCCAAGCTCAAAAACTTGCTTGTGCAAAAGCATGGGGAAAAAAAAAAAGCTGGTTTAAAGAACAACATAAAACAAATCAACCATAGAGTTAAAAACTGCTAAAGCGGAGGATAAACGATGGATTAGGAGCAGAAGATTAACTTGGAAGTATAAAGGGAGACAGATTTTGAAGGGTATTGATTCCCACATAAAGCAACCTGGCCTCTATTCTGTTGACTGATCTAGGTTAAGGAATAGTTGCCCAGAACACTGAAATATCCCAAAGGCATTAATATGTCACCAGAAAGTTAGGAGACACACAAAATTTTGTTTACTTTATGCCTTTTCCAGGTAAATGTTACAAATGTTTGGAAGAAATGGTTTGGAAAGTTGCTTGTTGTGGAGCAGGAGGGCACCAGTAAGTTGTAACTCAGTGATAACAGGCGGCTGCAACACCTTTATAGATAAGCTGCTTGCACGTAGCTTCTACAGACAGTACCCACCATCTTCCTTATATAAATAATCAACAAACGTTTCAAGAACATAGTTTAAAGGATAGCCAAAATATTAAATTCTCCATAGCTCATTAGCATCGACTTCCAAAAAAATGAAGTTGATCACCTATAACAGCTTTTTACATCATGCTTTAGGGCTCCTTCCTCTACACTCAGCCAATTGTTTGAGAGAGTAGCATATTAACCCTCAATTCACAGATACACAAACAATCCCTGAAGGCAGTGTTTAGTATTTCGTAATAGTATTTAGATTCCTTGAATACCATACTAAAGAGACAGGTGGTTTATGTGGCAGCCTGGATGGGAGGGGAGTTTGGTGGAGAATGGGTACATGTATATGTATGGCTGAGTCCCTTCACTGTTCACCCGAAATGATCACAAATTGTTCATCGGCTATACTCCAACACAAAATAAAAGGTTAAAAAAAGAGACAGACAGGTAGCACCAACTGGTTATGGTTGCTGCCGATTCAAACATTTAGCCATCATTCACCAAACTTCTTGCCAGACAGGAGGCTAGGCACATAAGCCATATCTACTATGCGCGCTTAGAAAGGTCCTTTTCCTAACCCGAATATGCTTCTACTTCAGGAGAGAGAAAATTTGTTTTTTTCCTGGAAAAAAAAATACACTGCATCACTGGATATTCTAATTTTCTTCCTTCAGCATTCTACATTTTCTCTGGAATGGATCTTCCAGCCAAATCTATAAAATTGAAAGACTCAAATAAGCTGAAAGGAATGTATTAGGATGCCTTGAATATCATTATAAAATGACATATGAGATGACTCATTTCATACCAGTCTTAGGCAGAAAGAATAAAGGGAGGAAAATATCACCTCTTTCTCCCAGCACAGAAATAGATAATATAATACAGAAGATATAAAACAAAAGCATTTAGGTTAACTATATACAAATCAGACTACAAAATCTCTTATGTGTAAATATTTTTATGGGAAATACATCTATTTTTGTTTACCAATTTCTGTCAGGATAATGTATCTTAGTTTTTATGAGTTTATATATGTGACATCTCAGTTTTGTTTCTGCATATATATATATATTAAAATTTTAACATATAAATCTTCAAGAAACGTAATCAGATGTGTATACTTGAGATATCTTTATAAATACACATTTTATTTGCTTGAGTTGTCTAACTTACACACAGAAAATTAAATCACTAAAGAAATTTCAAAATGTAATTCCTGTTTTTCTGTCTGGCAAGGTATTTGGTAAATGATGGCTACATGTTTGCAGATTGGATCGGCAGCCACCGTACCCAGTTACACTTCCGCATCTCTCATCTCTTATCTTGAGATATAAATATCAAGGTGAATTAAAGTGAAAGTCACTCAGTCGTGTCCGACTCTTTGTGACCCCATGGACTACACAGTCCATGGAATTCTCCAGGCAAGAGTACTGGAGTGGGTAGCCTTTCCATTCTGCAGGGGATCTTCCCAAACCAGGGATCCAACCCAGGTGTCCCTCATTGCAGGCTGATTCTTAACCAGCTGAGCCACAAGGGAAGCCCAAGAATACCGGAGTGGGTAGCCTATCCCTTCTCCAGCAGATCTTCCCAACCCAGGAATCAAACTGGGGTCTCCTTCATTGCAGGCGGATTCTTTACCAACTGAGATATCAGGGAAGCACCCCAAATTAAATTTGTGAATTAAAGATGACGACAAATTCTTTGGCACACTTCCCGTTAAGAAGTGGAGTCTATGTCTCTGTCTCTTGAAACTGGGTAGGCTCTGTGATTGCTTTGAACAATAGAATTAGAGGGATCTGACACAACGTGGACTATGTAATGCTGATAGTTTCTATGGAGAGGAGGACCACAGAGAGGCCCGCATGACGAGGATCCATGGACCCAGCTGAGCTCTTGGGTGACAGCAGCTTCGACCTCCCAGCCCTGGCAGGAAACCTCTCAGAAGAGGCTCTTTGATTCCAGGTTGGGCAGCTGCAGCTGATGCCACGTGAATTAGAAGGAAGCTGTGGTCATCCACCCACCCAAACTGTAAACTCATGAGCAAATGAATGCTGTTGTTTCAAGCAACTAAGTTTTGGGCATGGTTTATGATTCAGCAATAGATAACTGAAATCTTTGTTCCTTTTGGATAAAAGCATCAATCAGTGGGTTGCAATGATAATGAGGATTAGCATCTGTATGATGTTTATGTGAATTTTACCATAAACACTGTCAACAAAACAACAGCAGTGATACTTAGAACAGTGGCAAAATAGCTATGAGTTCTTGTGCCAAATTCACAGAGACGTTGTGACTTTGGAGTGCTCTGTTGACAAGGATGGTTATGACAGCTGGTTTCAGCAGGAAACCTGATTCTGATTGATTAGCTCTCTTTATTTGTCATTAACAACCTTCAGCGATTGGCCCATTTTGGGAGTTGCTATATTCAAGTTGGAGCTTCCCAGGTGGCTCAGTGGTAAAGAATCTGCCTGCCAATGCAGGAGAGGCAGCTTTGATCCCTGAGTCAGGAAGATCCCCTGAAGAAGGAAATGGCAACCCACTCCAGTATTCTTGCTGGGAAATTCCATGGACAGAGGAGCCTGGCGGGCTACAGTCCACGGGGTCGTAAAGAGTCAGACACAAAGAGCGACTGGGCATGAAATATAATTGAACTAAATTTATGTGTTATTTTACGTGTTAGTCGCTTCAGTTATATCTGACTCTTTTGCCATCCTATGGACTGTAGTCTGCCAGGCTCCTCTGTCCATAGAATTCTCCAGGCAAGAATACTGGAGTGAGTAGTCATTACCTACTCCAGGGGATCTTCCCATCCCAGGGATCGAACTGCAATGCAGGTGGATTATTTACCGACTGAGCCATCAGGGAAGCCTCTGAGCCACTAGGGAAGCCCCTAAACATTATATTAATTCCATGCGCACAATAGAGTGATTTGATGTTTTTATTCATTGCAAAATGATCACTACTTTTTAATTAGCTCATGTTCATCAGAAATTCTGACTAGAAGTTATACATACTTGAGTAGTAAAAGTAGGAATATTAATTATAACTTAATAAATGAGAGTTGATAAAAAAAATGTTTAAAAACATGATATCTGTGCATGAACTTAAGTGTTAGTTGTCAGCCAAAAACATTGGAGCTATTTCTATGTTGTAAAGACAGTGCCTGCAAATGAAGGTGAGTGTGTGATATGGATTCTGCCTCTGTTTTTGCCTTTAAATGTCTTTGAAGCTCTGGGCAGATCATTTCACCCCAACTGTCTTCTTATGTAATACACCAGGACAATGATTCCTCACTTAACTCACTATTTTTTGAGAGGTTGAAATAAAATAACATGCAAAATGAAATACTTTAGTGATCTAAAGACATTCTCTGAATGTGTATTGGTAGAAAACAAGATTGGGGTTCTAACTTGAATATGTCCTTTTTTTGGAGATGAAGAACTTTAGGACCCAGATGGTGCTTTCATCTTTGCCTCTGATGGAAGTTGGGACTTTGGAAGAAAAAGGATGCGATGGGGGTATGTGTATCTGGCTAAATTGCTGACTGGCAGCACTTAATGTGATTTGGCTTTTTATCCAACGAATAAACTCAGAGTGATAGACCCTTGGCTGAGGCACCTGAGAGCTTCTAATGAGGAGCAGAAAGGAAATATCTGCCTGGAAACTTGCCGACTTCATCAATAAGACTCAGATCTAAATTAGAATCAGAGAGAGGGAAAAAGTCCCAGATAAAATTATACAACCAGATACCAAAAAGGACATGGGGAGTAACAGAGGAATATCAAGACAGACATGCCCAATAGTTTATATGAAAATATAACAAGAAAGGGTTTCAGGAAAACATTCTATGGACTCTCTTGTCTATATACAAATAATATGTGAGGAAAAACAAAGTATTCTGATTTTAACAAAGGAATGTAAACATAAAATTCCAGGTAAAATCAAGACTGATACGATACAGATAAAATCCCAACAATGGTTGGGATTCAACTAGAAATTGATACTGGGAATGGATACTTTACTATATAGAGACTGTATCATTCAGACTGAAACAGTTGGTTGTGAGTAATTTTGTATAGAAAAAAAAAGATGAAAGCATCTATTTCACTTTAAAAGTGAGAAGCTGGAAACTTCTAGAATATTGGATTAAAAACTAGAAAGAAAATATTTATGGGTCATATACTCCCCATATCATCCCATATTATCCTCACCATGTACCTGTGAAGTAAGGAGTAATGTAGCCTTACTGACATAGGAGGACACATGTGTGACTCATTATAGAAACAGATAATAATTATTGAATATAGTACAATAGTTATAGTACGACAATTAGTTTTACTTGCCTTTCTGTTTTCAAATTATACCTAATAACCAAAAATAACAGAAATGTTAGGACAGTAGATTTTGGCAGCTTTGAATGTGAGGTTGGGTAATATTCAGGTCTAAGAAATATTCCTATTTTTTTTTTTGAAAAGTAGAATGAAAGTGCGCAGCAGAAGGGAGAACCTTATAGTCGGAAGAATTCAGAAAAACAGTACCGAAAATCTATGAAACAAAACTATGGATTTAAATTCTCCCTTCTTAAATCAACTTAGACTTTACACTTGAGGGGTGTATTAAGAAATAATCCATTCACTTCTGTTTAAAGGCCACTAGAGGAAAATTGGGTTAAGTTTACAAAAGCTTGCCTTAAGCAATTAATACTTGAATGTACCTATTTTTTAAATCTGGGAAACAGAAAGATGAAATTGACAGAGATACACACACGCACTCACTCTGAGTAAAGAAGCAAATCAAGTATGACAAGTCCAATCTTGCGCAAAATAAGCACAAGTCTTACTGAATTGCTCAGTTTACAATCAATGTTGAAAAAAAATCTTTTCAGTGATAAGGCAGCTGTCAAAGCACTAATAAAGCACCATCTAAGAGAATATGGTAATTAAAAAAAAATGACAAATACAATCACTTACATCTTCTCTTTGGGCCTTTTCTATGCCTGTTCAACTACATTGCTTTGCTTGCAAAAGGAAGCTCTGAAGGCCATAAGAATGATTGCTGCAACTTTCCATGTAAGATTAAAATCTTAAATAATTAAAGTCATCCATTTACATGATCTACATTTATAATTCATTGTTCCTGCTTTGTTTAGGGAGTGCTGGAGGAAGAAGCTAGATTTAAGGAATAGCAATGTGTGTGCAGCTTTACATCAGATAGGTAAAGGTTTGTTTTGCCAAATCTTTGACATTTTGAGCTCCAGGTCATGTCATTCATTTGATTCTCTGTGCAAATATTAGTATTAGATTACTGTCCATTTGTTCTTGCCATAACATAATATTTAAAATATGTTCCTTATGCAAAAAATAAAAAAGCTATATTTGACAGAGGCTGAAGAATTTTTGTTGGGAAGATTAACAATACAACTAGCCAAAGATGTTACAAACAATATTAACATTCAGGGATAAAAATATGATTCATTTTATTTACAATATTTCTGTCTTCCCTTAAAATTTTATTTCTGGTAGTAACTACAGAATCATTAAGCACTTAACGATGCTAAATATGATGTAGGTAACATAGCTGATTAAATAGTTTTGCACATTCAGCATTATTATCAATCAAAATGGGTCATGATTATGGCTTTTAACCTTCAAAACATTATTATAATTAATAAATAATACTTCAGACACATAGATTATTTCACATATTAGAAAGCAGAAAAATTTAAAGAAATTAACAAATTCCCTTTATGTTAAAATAATTGCTTCAAAATATTCTAGATAACTGATCCATAGAATGATACAGAAAAATTGGAGAAACTTTGTAAAACTGTAACTTGTTCTGACTTTTTGTCAATAACTTTTATCTTTTTTTTAACATGAATCTGCTCATATGTTCAAAAAATAATAAGGGTAAACCAGAGATTACAAAATTGGATACTGTATTAGTTTTCTATTGCCACATTTAGTGACTTAAAGTAAAACCCAGGTATTAACTAACTGTTCTGAGGTCAGAAATCTAGATGGGCTTGACTGAATTCTCCGCGGAGAAGCTCATAAAACCAACTTCAAGGTGTCAGCCAGGCTGGGTTCTGGAAGCCTTGAGGAAAACCCACTTCCAAGCATATTCGGGCTGCTGCCAGAATTCCGTGTCCTGGGTTTGTTGGACTTACCTGCCCAGCTTCGAGGATCTGCCTGTATTCCTTGCCATCTGGCCTGCCCCATCTTCAAGCCAGTAATGATGTGTCAAGTCTTTGTTTTGTTTTCCCTGTTTTTATTTCTTCTTTTGATTCTAGGCACAGAAAACTCTGATTTTAAAGAAATCATGAGATGAACCGAATCTTCCTTATGCCTTATAAAGTAACATAATAGCAAGAGTGATTGTATAGTCACAAATTTGATAAACATTCAAAAGATCAGGACATACACAAGGGCTAAGGTCATTAGCAGTCATTCTTAGAATTCTGTTCACCATAGGACTAACAGATGAGTGAGAAGGAGGCTCAAAGCATAGATGGAATGGAGAAAATGGCACTTTTATGCACATATTTATTGTATGGTTCTGACTTTTGGAATCATGTTAACATTTTACATAATCAAGAAAAAGTCAGCAATGAAGTAAGAAAAAAAAAATCCCAAAATGCAATTTAAAGAAAAGCAAATGAATCTAGTTAAATGTCAAATTAATAATATAACTGTATTAAAGTGGGAAAGAAAATATAAGCTGAATTACTTCTGAACATACAATGCCCTAAGGCTAAAGGTAAAAAACCTTTAAACAAAATTAAACTCTAGTTAGTAGACTTTTTTTTTAATTCACAGAGGCATGAGTTAGCAATTTTGAAAATACTTCCTTGTGTATTTTTTTTTTTTTTTACAGCATTGTGTTGGTCTCTGCCATACAGCACTGTGACAGGAGCTATTATTTTGTAACTAGTTTGTCCTGATGTTTTCTTAATCCTTTCAGTGAAACTGTTACAACTTAGTAGGATGAGGTTTCATAAGCAAAAATGTATATGAATTGGCAGCACGTGGTTATGGGTTTGAGAGATGAAGCAGAGAGGTTGAGACACATACATTTGCTAAATTTCTATTAATTCTTCTCTTCATTGCTATGAATTACTAATTAATAAATCAAGTTGTTTTAAGAATCAATACTCCAATGAGAATAAAAACTATTTAAGTAAACCTCCCTTGAAAATTTAACACAAATTTAATACATAGAAAAATGTTTGTCTTCCTGAGAATTACTACTAACAATTAAAGAAAAAAAGACAGTAATATAAGTAATTAAAATTATGCTAAAAGCTTAAGTATAATTTTTAAATTATCTGTAAAATTATGGGTAATATCTATATAGGGATTGTTGTAAAATAGCATTGAAAAGAATAATATGCTATTTTCCAGCTTTAACATAAATACATTTTTTGAGAAAGAATATGTGCAAACATATTCATGTATGAAATAAAATTCATTACTTTTGCAGGTGTTTAACACAACAGTTATAGAAATTAAACAATATGCCAAATGACTTAAAAAGAATAAAAATCAGTTCATTAAGCACAAATGAAAAATCTGAAGAGTTTTATGGGGGAACCATCATATATATATATATATATATATATATATTTATGTATATATATATATAAAACATACATATTATATATATATATATACATACACATATATGTATATACACATATATATACATATTGTACTTCTTTAGTTTATGGACTATTCAGATTTTCTATTTATTGTGTCAATGTGTATTAATTTATGCTTTTCAGAAAATGTTGTCAAATAAAATAACCAGATATGTTAAAAAATATTTTATCTCCACTATTTTGCAATTTTGAGAGTTTTCAGTTTTTATCAGTTAAACTAGTGAGAAAATGGCAACAATTCTAAGGCACTAGTTTTTAATTGAAGGCATTTTTCTTTGATAGTCTTTTTTTATTTTGCCTTTTCCCCCATTTTTTAAATTCTTGAGTGAATACTCAATTTATTTTTTTGACAAAAGCAGTTAAAATTTTATCCCAAATAAAAATTCAGGCATTAGTCCATACAGTTTTGAGATATTCAGCTACAGGTTTCATAATATTTTCAACAAACCACTAAAGATCAATCAAAGACATATTTTTAAATACAAAATACTTTTTGAGGGGGATAGTAATGGCAACTGGTACATTTTAAGAATTTATTTTTAGTATCATAATATTCTTAATCTTGAGGTATAAATAAATGACCAGTATAATATCTGATTATAATCTATCCATGTTGTTTTATAGTGACAATAAATGATCAAGGTGTACTTAAAATGTAGATGTACTCTTGGGTTTTTAATGTCATATAAAAGCAGATTAATTTTTATTGCAATAATATTATTTTTCCCTTCTATATCCTTGATTTATTAAATATTGATATTGGTACATTTAACTTTTTGTTCACAATTTTTATTAAATCTTAATATATGATATCTTTTTTGATGTATGTATTTCAATTACCATCCAAGTTTTGCAACTCATACATATTAGTTATAAACACTGATTTGGTAATATAAAGTGATCCTGTTTCTCCTGTTTATTGCTTTTATGTTTTTGGTTTTTAAGACATTATTCAAGAAATAATTTTGAGTGCCTACTATGTGCCAGACACTCTTCCAGGTTGTGTGAATTCAACAGTGAATAGTACAGACACAACTTCCTGGTCTCCTGGAGTTTACATTTTATGATTCCTATCTTCTTTCTCTTTGCTGCTTTGTCTGATTACATTCATCTAATCATAATGGGTTTTTGCAAGGTCTTTCCATAGTATGCTGCTTTGTCATTTTAATAAATATTTATATTAAATAACATATGTGTATATATATTCATGTGTATATTATTCATTTTTAAGCACCTTCTGACAGTCTTTTTCACTTAAGAAAAGTTTTAAATTGTTTGCATATAAATCATTCATGATCCATGCTGTGTTAATGGATATCTCTACTCTTGCATTACTCTTTATGTTTCCTATTTTGTGAAATATGGATACCATTTTACATGCTTCTAATCCCTAGATTTAAGTGAAGGCTTTACGGATATTCAGTTCTATTGCTTTTTAAGGACACATGTGAACTTATATTTCTCTAAATATTATAAACAATAAAATCAACTCTTCCCTGAACCCCTATCTTAAGTACGGTGAGAGGTTATTTTCTTTCTTCTAAATATACATAGCAAACATGTACTTTTGAGTCTTAGATAAGGTGATCTGGAATTGCAGATTCAAAGTTTCATTTCTATATTATTCCATCTTCAATTTGAAGTTTTCTACCCAGAAAGTTTTCATTTCTTATTTAATGCACATCCAGTGGATACCAAAATCAAAGTATGCACAAGTCCCTTGCATAGGTGATATTTGCAAATAACCTGTGCACATCCTCCCATATACTTTACATAGTCTCTAGGTGACTTACGATATCTAATTACAATGTAAATCTATGTAAATTTATGCTGGCAGACAGAAAATTCAAGTTCTGCTTTTTGAAACTTTCTGGATTTTTTTTTTTTTTTCTTTCTGAATGTTTTCGAACCATGGTTAGTTGAATCTGTGGATGTGGAGGGCTGGCTGTATTTTCAGTGCTCTAGAAAAGGATGGAAGTAGAGCTCATCTTCTATGCCAAAGCCTATCTGCTGGTCATAGTGACTAGAATTAATTTGCAAGGAGATTTTGAATTAGATCGACTCATATATGCAGTGATTGACGGGTGACGCCTGCCACAAGGTAATGGAATGGTGACACAGACACTGGCTCAGCAAATCTATTGATGTGTTTGCCCAGCAATGCGTTTCATTTAACAAATATTTATTGAGCAGTGACTACAGCCTACACTGGTTCTTAAAATGTGGTTGTAAGCAAGCCAAGGTCCTTTCCCTTGCAGAGCTAACATTGCATTGAGGAAGACAAGTATTAAATGAATATACAAAGTTCATCCAAGGTAAATGTTACAAAGCAAAGATACATGTTATAAAGCAAAGTAAACAGAAAAAGGTGTTGGAGTGAAACTAGGGATCCTTTGAAATGAGCAGCCAAAGCTGCTTCGAGGGTAATTATTTGAATGAGGAGTTGATGAGATGGAGGGAGGCTTATGAAGATAAGCAGACAGAGCTGCTTAGTGCAAAGGTCATGAGGCAGGGGGAAAAAAAAGTTCATCTCTGAGTAACAGCAAGGAGGTTGAAGTGTCCAGTGTTGTGGAGACAGCAGTAGAAAAGAGGTCAAAGGGACAGGTGCCACTCAGTTTATGGAAGGCCTGGTGATAATGAAAGGAGTTTGGATGTTATTCAGAAGAGGACATTAAGCTGTTAAAAGTTTTCTTTTTTTAAGATTCTTTTGATGTGGACCATTTTTAAAGTCTTTATTGCATTTGTTACAATATTTCTCCGGTTTGATGTTTTGGTTTTCTGGCCCTGAGGTATGTAGGATCTTAACCCCCTGACCAAGGATCAAACCCGCACCCTCTGCTTTGAAAAGTGAAGTCTTAACCACTTGACCATCAGGTAAGTAAGTCCCAAATGTGTTTTAGAAAGAGAATTGTCAGAGTCAGATATATGTCATTAAAAATCACTGTCTCCTAACTCCTAGCTAGATCACCCTACTCCTAACATATCCTCCCGGCTAGAGTAATCTTATTAATAAGACCAGAAGTAAATTCTAGGAGAGGGGAAGGGAGCTAAGTACAACCCTCTTCAGGATTTCCTAAATTACTAGCAAAATGAATCTAGCCTCATAGGGGTAAAAAAAAAAAAAAAAAGACATCATTACTTTCCTCTTTCTCTCTCATCTCCTACCATAATTCTCTCCTGGCCAAATTCAAGGAAAAGCTTGAGGACAAGGAAGACCATAGAATCTATAGAAGTCAACTCCTGAGCAGATATTAGGATAAAAGTAGTAGAGTAAATTGGGAAGAATAAATGGAAGATATCTAGAACTCAGATTAAGGTGGTGGTCTTTGCATGAACAAATATCAAGATTATACAGCTGTAATATTTAAGACCACTGGTTCATGAACAAACAGCACAAACTCCAAAATAGAGAAGTAAATTGCGAAAGAAATTTTAAAAAGAAAGAAAATAACTAAAATTTAAAACGTTAAAAATAACAAAAAAAAAGACTTTAAAAAATAAGTTAATTATGTATGCAGTAGCCATTTTAAAGTGTAAGAGTACACATTTGTTCTGAAGCCTTTTCTGTGTGTTTTATTAAATCTTTACTATGAATTACTTCAAATATACAAATAAGGACTGGACATGATATACATACATCTAAAACAGTATTCTGAAGAGGAATAATTAAAGAAATGCATACTATGAGTAGAGGTAACTTGGTTTAATAAAAATGACTCAGAATTTCCAGTTCTCATACTGTGCAGGTTTTAAACTGAGAATCTCCTACAACAGAAAAACTATCATGGAATTTGACATCATAAAAGGCACTTTTCACATAATCTTGCTTCATGCAAAGTAAATAATCTGAATGGCACCAAAAGCTGTAAAATTCCTTCCCTCTATGTTTAATAGATAAAATAAATTAGTCTTTACCTTCTTTTTATTAACTTTCATGTTCCTATTTTTGGATGCAATTTGTTGTTATCCCTTGGTTGATATCCAATTCCTTTCTTAACATAAAATACATAATAAGATTTTGACATCTTTAGTCAGACTGAGCATATGTTAATGCCATCTCTTAGATTTTGATGTCACCAATGAAAACCAATTACAGTAGTGGTCAAAAGCAGAAAGTTACAAATATATCAGTGAGCAGAATGGTAAAATATGAAAGTAAAATAATTTATTTCATATTAAGTTTACTTATTTGTTTAAGCCAGAGCAACAAATATGCCTGCATATCCTAGACAAAAAAAGGTTCTATTTCTCCCACAGTCTTTTCTGAGTCTTTCACATTCTCTGGGTCAGCAGCTCATAATGTGTACTAGGTCAACATTGCATAAAAATGATCTGGAGGGTGATTCTGCAATCTGACAATTCATATTTTAAGTCCTATGTGCCTAGAATGGTTCCTGGCACAAATTTAAAGGTTCAGTAAATGGTTATTGAATGGGTGATGATCAGAGAAGCATTTCAAAGCAAAATGAAGTTATAATTTTTCTAGGAATCTTCCAAAGCTTTAGCCAGTCAAACTGCCTTGTGGGATTTAAAAAAAAAATTATTGTATAGTTTTATTTCCTTTGTTTTGTATAATCTCAATTACATACGTTTTGTAACTGAAGTTATAATCCCAATAATATGAAAACATGTTTTCTTTACTAGGGAACTGATTAAGCGTAAAATAGAGGAATGAAATATCACAAAATGATATATAAAAACCAACTGAATGTACAGAAGAAGGGTACAGAATATGTCCTGTGAGACTTATCAGCAATTCTTAAATCTTCAATAAGAACATAAACCTCAGAGTCTGTGGTATTTTTCAGCCTGGGAAGATTCAGGTGATAAAAAGATGTGTGTTGTGCTCAGTTGCTCAGTCATGTCCGACTCTTTGCTGTCCAAGGACTGTAGCCCACCAGGCTCCTCTGTCCATGGAATTTTTCCAGGCAAGAATATTGGAGTGGGTTGCCATTTCCATCTCCCCTGAGCCAGGGATCGAACCTTCTTCTACAGTCCTTTGCCCTGGCAGGCAGATTCTTTACCACTAGCGCCACTGGATGGGCTGGATATGATCTTACCAAGACTCTATGTGCCAAACAGATGGAAGTTCTCTGAGTCCCAGCTGATCTGATTGGTTTCTTATATGTTCTGTCAAAGAAAAAATTGCACTAGACAAAGTTAAACTGGCAAGGAATGTGACTGAAACACGGCAATCATGAAAGTCAAAGTCGCTCAGTCATGCCCGACTCTTTGTGACCCTATGGACTATGCAGTCCATGGAATTCTTCAGCCCAGAATACTGGAGTGGGTAGCCTGAGTGGGTAGCCTTTCCCTTCTCCAGGGGATCTTCCCAACCCAGGGCTTGAACCCAGGTTTCCCACACTGCACATGGATTCTTTACCAGCTGAGCCACCAAGAAAGCCCAATCATGCTGCAATCATGGGGAGAGGCAAAACCCAGCTTCAGCTATACTTCCCACAAATAGGGGTAGGGGTGGATCTTAGGCCACCTGTTTGTTAATTGACTTTACACAGAGGAAAGGTCAACTTTCTCCCATCTTCATCAATGGAGGTAATTTTCCAACTTGCAAGTAACAAGTCCATCAAAGTGAGCCCCTGTTCTCCCAGTTGAAACTGGGGGGTTGGGGTGCTACTCTCCTTGATGTTTACAGTTCAGAGATGGCTCCAAGGCACTCGAGGGAATGTCCTGGATTACAAAACAGGCAGAAGGCCGGTATCACGACATTTACATCTAAAAGGAGCAGAGAAAGGATTTATAATTACAAGAGTTCTAAAGTAAATGCCCTAAGAACAAGCAGACTAGGAATCTAGAGCCAGGAAGGAGGCTGTCTAAAGTTTACTCAGGATGAGGGCACCAGTGAAGACCATATTGGTCAGTTCCTAAGAAATAACCTGGTTAATATCCTGGTTAATATCTATATCCTCTTTGTAGGAGAATTATTTATTTGTAGCCCCTCAGTTATGCATTTGTACAGAGAACTAAAACTCAACTTCTCATAAAAATATGTTTAAAATTGGTTACGTTAAGTTCCCCATTCATTATTTTCTGCTATTTTACACTAAAGCCTACTTTTGCTTTTCACATCAATGATAATGTATTAGTCAGTTATTCACTGATTATAATGCAAATTAAGTGTAAATTGACTATGAAATGAAATTGCAAATGTTTACAAATCTTGTTATGGTGATCAGTTCACAGTATACACAAATATTGAATTGTTATGTTGTATCCTTGAAGCTAATATATTATGATATGTCTATTATACCTCAATCTAAAAAAAAAAAAAGCAGCAAATGTTACAGGAGTCTTGGGGCTTCCCTAGTGGCTCAGAAGTTAAAGAATCTGTGTGCAATGTCGGAGACCCCAGCTTGATCCCTGGTCGAGAAGATCCCCTGCTTACCCACTCCCATATTCTTGCCTGGAGAATTCCATGGACAGAGAAGTCTGATGGGCTATAGCCCATGGGGACACAGAGTTGGACACAACTGAACAGGAATTAGGACTAAACAGAATTTCTTCTTGAAGAAATAAAACAATGAAACTGCAAGCTGTACTATCAATAGTGGCCTTTCTAAAATTGTTGGCACTGATGTGAAAGAGTTCAAATCACCAATGTTAGACCAATTCTAATGAAGGGAAATTGACAGAAAGGATAACTTAAAAGACATTTCAAAATAAAAGTATTTGAAGAATCAACAGAGTTTATTGGAATAAATAATAATGCTCTTCAATTGGTGTTAAGATGTCCCTCATGGTGATGTTGCTGCAAAAGCAGAATGAGCTGTCACTCTATCAGTCAATTTTATGAAAGAATCATGCCATAAGTTTGGCAGATAATTAATTTGAAAAATTAGAGTATAGGTGCAAATACAAAACTCTGTTACAAATAAAGATAAGCATTTCTTAATCTCTTTTATTGCTTTAGACAAAGTTCTAATGGATTCTCTTTTTCATTTAATTATGCCATGTTTTTTTCCTATCAGAAGTAAATTCACATTAATGAACTCTTCTCACAGAGAAGTTACCTTTCAATTTCTTTTTTATACAAATTTCTCATTTCTGGTCTCTGGCTTCAATTTCAGAGTTGGTATCTCCAGCTCTCTCTGTCCACTACCCTCTCAGATTTAAAAAGTGGTCTTGATTGTTGTCCCCTGAATCAGGCCTTTCCCAGTAAGTCCGCTTTGTTTTGGTTTCATTCTCCTGAAATGTGTGTTACTGTTCTTTCTATTCATTACTTCCTTTGGTGCCCTCTCCAAATCCTAATATATGAGGCATATAACAGATGCCCTATTTCCTAGGAAAACATAAACTATTTGTAAGTATTATTTTTAAAGCAACGTAGAAAGGAAAGACTGCACACCTGCTCCCGACCTGTGTGGCTTTCTAGCAGTCTGAGGTTAAGGCAAGTACTAGTGCGTCAAACTCTGAAGGAAAACTTGTATGAACAAGACATGACCTAGACCCTCTGAGACTAATAATCCCTGCCTCCTGCACTGGTAACCACAACATCTGCATCTTTGCCTTCACCCTCATGTCCATGGGGATAGAGAAGTAGGAAATACCTTGTAGCTCCCCATATTAGCTCTGTGCGCTATTCTCGAAGCTTACCATTCTTCACACACACACACACCCTCTTCCCCATTCCCTTGATTTACAGTCTTTCATAATTCCAGTCCTCCGGGATCCCATCTCTGACCTACAGAAGGTTACATGTGCTCTGAAACATGTGCGCTTTCAGGTAGCCCCTTGAACCTCTGAACCTCACAAAGTACCTGACACACAGCAGGTAACTAATTACTGTACTCATTCAACAAACATCCTGAACAGCAACAGTGATGCATAGCACATCCTCTGAAATATTAATTCTAAAATAAGAGTCAGACCAGGTTGGGAAAAAGAGTTGTTTAGAGAAAAAATAAAAATTGGCCATTCAAAGAACACAGATACTATTTTTTCAGTAGCAAGTTGTTATAGTTCCTCCTTGCTTTGTGTCAAAATCTGTCCCCTGCTTAAAATTCTTATTGCGTTTATATAGAGAGGAGGGAGCAGGAATGAAAATGGCTATTTGTAGTAATACTAGCTTAAACCACACACCATGTACAGGGTGACTAGGCAGTTACACAAGAAAGTCCTGGTCAAAATCCATCTGCTGCATTTAAAAGACATCAAGAATTCTCCAGGGTTGGGAGTTTAAATCAATAATTACTTAAATGCTCAGACATGTGAGCACAGTTTCTCATGGGTCAGAATATTGGAAAGAAGCCATAAGTATTTATAAGGAAAATATAACTGTTATATTGGAATAGCTAGGAAAAAAATGTTTCCATATGAAATAAAAGATACCTCAAACTTTGGTTAAAATGTGCTTTTCCCCAGACAATACTCCTCAGATAAAAAGATACACTGAACCATTTGCCTGTCTATCATATTTGCTAAAATAATACAGTATTCTTAAGTCCATCATTTAAGTATATGAAAGAACTTCGCTGAACATTTTGTACACACAGCTCTTCTAGGATAGATGTTAGGCCTTCTAGCTATTATCTTCAAACATGCAGTACATACAATGCATTTGACAGTTATTTTGATATGTCTGGGATGCAATCATACATTCCAGGTAAGCATAAGCTATTCAAATTGGAGGCCTTAAACAAGCACCCAGTGTTTTTGAGAGCTTATTAAAACTTGATTATTAGTACAACAGCCGTACCATATTACTGGCTTGATAAGCAACTCAATCACTGATACTGTCTGTCTAAGTCTTTCAAGTGACGCTTACAATTAAGCTGGATGGAAACCACTACCCTCTGGAATTTCTTTTTAAGAAGAAAACAAAATAGTAAGCATGAAGTGCAGGGTCAATTTTGTTAAAGTGGAGGCAAAACCTGGACTCTGTCACAGGTTTTCAAAATTTCAAACTTTCCTTTTCAATCAGAAATATATTTATATTTGAAACACATATTTTACAATATTTACTTTTTTTGAAGGGGGTAAAATATATTTACCTTTTTTCTTGTGAGAGCTGTTTTCATATAGATGGATGATGACTATCTTCCAATGAATAATTCAATAAATAAAAATGAATCTAATAATTTAACTTGCCCAAAGGGGAAGAGAGATAAGTAGTAATATAATTAACTCTATTTTTTTTTTGATAAATCCCTAGCAATCGCTTTTTATTATAAACTGGCATCTTCCAATCAGCCAGCAGTTCTTCCAGGCAATTTTCAGGCAGACATCATGTTGTTTATTAGGGCAGTGGCAATGAACTTTAATATTGTTGAGGACAAAATGTAATTAGGAAAGACATTCTTTGGGGAACAACGATATGTGATGAATCAAGTTGCAAAGCAAAAGAGTTACAGCCTGTTGTTTAAATTTACTTACCCTGATAAAACTTAGAGGAAGACTATCCTAAATTTTTCATATTTTCTCATGCAAATAGATTACTGTCATTGACTTAGGATAATTTTAATTAAATCATAAATTACATTCATTACAGCCAAAATATGGCCATGCCAGCTACTTAATTGTAACTATTATCATAAGATGAGGGATACCAAAGGTTAAAGTGATTGTCATGGAAAAATAACCCAGAAAAGGAAAATCAAATCAGAAAGTATTTCTTAGCAAATGTCCCTCAAGTCTGCCCCAAAGATGACAGCTTCGTTAACTGTGCCCAAAATACAGTAACTTTCTTATCTGTAACAATCTATACTAGTGGCTTCGCTGGTGGCTCAGACAGTAAAGAATCTATCTGCAACACAGGAGATCTGGGTTCGATCCTTGGGTCGGGAAGATCCCCTGGAGAAGTATTCCCACTCCAGTATTCTTGCCTGGAGAATTCCATGGACAGAGTAGCCTGGCAGGCTATAATCCATGAAGCTGCAAAGGGTGGGACACAACTGAGCAATAAACACTTTCACTTCCGTCTATACTAATCTTTTTTTTTAATTGGAGTATAATTGCTTTACAAAGTCATGTTAATTTCTTCTGTCCAAGGAAGTGAATCAGCTATACGTATGCATATATCCCCTCCCTCCTTAAGCCTCCCTCCCTCCCACCCCCATACCACCCCTGGAGGTCATCACAGAGCACTAAGCTGGGCTTCCTGTGCTACATAGTAGCTTCCCACTAGCTATCAATTTTATACATGGTAGCGTATATATGTCAATGGTACTATATCAACTCATTCCACCCTCTCCTTACCCCAAGTACCATCTCCACATGTCCACTCTCTATATCTGCATATCTATTGCTACCCTGCAAATAAGTTCATCAGTATCATTTTTCTAGATTCCTTTTCTAGATTTTCTAGATTCTAGATTCCTATCATTTTTCTAGATTTTCTAGCATTAATAAATGATGTTTCTTTCTTTCAAACTTATTCACTCTGTATGACAGACTCTAGGTTAATCCAAATCACAAATGATCCAGTTTCTCCTTTCTATGGCTGTATCCCAGCCTATCTTTGATGACTGAGCAAAAACAGCTGTTTATGAAGTGGCATGAATAAGCAAAATTAGTAAGTAGGAATGAAATGGCTCTATTATTTAATTACAAAGACACATGCTGCTGCTGCTGCTAAGTTGCTTTGGTCGTGTCCGATTCTGTGCGACCCCATAGACTGCAGCCCACCAGGCTCCCCCGTCCCTGGGATTCTCCAGGCAAGAACACTGGAGTGGGTTGCCATTTCCTTCTCCGAAGACACAGGCTAGAATTCCCTAATCCTTAAGGTTTGGGATATTCATTTCCTATTGCAGATTTTACTTTCACCTTGGACTGTCCTTGTGCTTGTGAATGTACTTTAGGTATATTAGCCTGATGCCATTCCGATTTTTATCATTAAGAAAGTAAAACAAGTAAATGGAAACTATCAGGGGAAAATACTAGTATTAAAAGTAACTGTATATGGAAAAACACTAGAATTATATGAAAAGTAAATTCATTACATAAAGCAACCTTCGAATGACAACAGAAATTGGTGGATTTTATCAAGAAAGAAAAGAAGAATAATGTGTTCATTTGGGTCTTCTGAGAAGGAAATACCAATATAGTATTAATTGTGCAAAAAAAAGAAGATGGTTTTATTAGGAAAAAGGGGTCATTGTACATTTGCATACAAGGCTTTTGCAAGATTTATGTATTGTGAACGTTTTCCCAATCTATGTTTTGGTCTTTTTATTTCTGTAAGGGGATCCTATGAAGAACAGATACTTCACAATTTTATGTACTGTACTTCTATCAAATTTTCTCCTATTGCTGCTTCTTTTTTGTCTTGTAATAAATTGTTGACTACTCCAAGATGGTGGAGATTTTCTCCAATGTATTCTTCTAGAAGTTTAAAAATAGTAGTTTCTACCTTTAGGTGTATGATCCATTTTTAATTAGTTGTTGTGTAGAGTGTGAGGTAAAAGTCAGCATTTATTTTCCCCACATACATATTATGGTCCCAGCACCATTCATAGAAAAACTATCCTCTTTGCCACTGAATTGTGTTGGTAGCTTTGTTAAAAGTCAACTATCCACATATATGTGAGTTTTTTGTAGAAACTCACTTTTTTACTCTTTATCTATCTGCTGTGTTTATATCTATAACACGTTGGCTTTATTACTACAGCATCATGGTAATTCTTTAAAGTCCCATAAACCTTTCAATTTTTTCAGAATGGTTGTACATATTCTAAGCCTTTAGTGGTATCAAATTTGTAAATTATGTTGCAAATTTCTTAAAAAAAAATTTCTAGAAATATGATAAGAATATATTGCATCTATAGATCAACAAATTAACAATAATGTGTCTTCCAATCAATGAACATGGTATCTCTTCAGTTAGATGCTTTGATTTCTTACAAAACATTTTGTAATTTTGAGAGAAACTTTTTATTATATTTTTTACATTATATTTAACCACTGGCATTTTGTCTTTAATGTTATTTTAAATGATGTTACTTTTGTAGGTTATATTTTCAAAGTACTCAATGCTATTATATAAAATATTTTTGCACTAATATTGTATCCTGTTACCTTGTTAAATTTAATAATTACTTATAATAAGAGCTTCCCTCATAGCTCAGTTGGTAAATCATCTGCCTGCAGAGCAGGAGACCCAGGTTTGATTCCTGGGTTGGGAAGATCCCCTGGAGAAGGAAATGGCAACCCACTCCAGTATTCTTGCCTGGAGAATCCCATGGACAGAGGAGCCCTGGCGGCACAGTCCAAAGGATTGCAAGAGTCAGACACAACTTAGCGACTAAACCACCACCACCATAATAGATATATTTAAACAGACTATTTAAGGTTTTTTAATGGAATATCATATTTTCTATAAATATGGACTGGTTTATTTCTTCTTTCCCAAACTTTATACTTGTATTTATTCTTATCTTGTTTCACTGGCATAATCTCCAGTATAATGCTGAAAAAAACAAAACCAAAACCAGATATCCTTTTCTTGTTTACAAATCCAGGGGAAAATGCTGTTTTTCACTATTAATAGTATTACATCAGTGATAGGTTTTCATGGATGCTCATTAACAGTCTGATGTAACTTCCTTCCAACCAATTTTTTGTTGAGTGTTTTATCATTTATAGATGTTGGATTTAGTCAAGTGATTCTTTTTTTTTACAGCCACTGAGATAATTGTTGTTGTTCAGTGACTAAGTTGTGTCTGATTCTAATTACATATGATAATTTGCATTGATTGATTTTCTAATGTTGGACCAACCTTGCTTTCCTAGGATAAATCTCACTTAGTCATAATGTATTATCTCTATATAAGTATTGCTAGATTTAATTTTCTAATTAGTTTTCATGCCTTTATTCATTATAAACATTGATCTGTAATTTTCCTTTCTTGCAATTTTTATCTGGCTTTGGTAAATATTCTAATGCTTTAAATTGTTGAAAGAGAACTGTAAAGCTATTGAATGAACTTGCCAGGCTCCTATGTCCTTGAAATTCTGCAGGCAAGAACACTGGATGGCAGGTATTCCATTCTCTAAGGGATCTTCCCCACCCAGGGATTCAGCCCCTGTCTCCTGCATTGCAGGAAGATTCTTAACTGCTTGAGCCACCACACAAGGGAAGCCCATTAAGAAAGATACACGCTTTAAAATTTCTCATGGTAACCATCAAAAGTGTTAGAGAATTTCACTTCTTCAAATAAAAGAAAAAAAAAAAGGAATAAGAACACACTATAACTTGAAACTTGAGATTTCAAATCAATAGCAAAGAGAGAAGAAAGAAAACAAAATTTAAAATCTCTTGATAAATATGTCAGCATTTATGTATTTGTTTAAGGTAGGTTTGTTTCCTGGATTTCTTTTCCCATCCTCTAATAGTTAATTAATACTTTTTTCCTTAATTAGTCTGCAAGGAAATGCTGGCAAGTATTTTATCTTCCACTATCTTCTGAAACCCTAAATTGCCTAGTTCAGTATGTTGGAAATGTTATATGCTCAGGAAAGCTTTTTTGAGTCTTCTCAAGGTTAAATACTTGGTTAGTAAATGTCTAGTAACAACGGAGGAAAGCAAATACCATATTCTTTCATTAGGATTATATGTTTTATATATTTTCATTCAAGTCTGATAATTCTTTCCTTAATTAACCATCAGTGACTTTTACTGAATCACATTCTGTATTTAATTAGTATTTTTGAATTCAGCCTATTTCTCATTTTACAAGTTAACTGTGGAAATACCTTTTAGACATTTAATTAATACTTTAAAGCATAGAGTCATATGAAAGACATATCTCTTATCTTTGATAATTATCAGTTTTTGATAAGTATGCATCCCTACTGAATAAAGCATTTGGTAGAATGATTATAAAATGGTAAGTAAGAATAGGGCTTCCCTGGTGTCTCAGATGATAAAGAATCTGCCTGCAATACAGGAGATCTGGGTCAGGAAGAAGTCCTTTTACTGGATTCAGCAAAAATCACTGATCATTTATTAAGGAAAGAATTATCAGACTTGAATTAAAATATGTAATACATAGAATCCTAATCAAAGAATATGGTATTTGCTGTCCTCCTTTGTCAGGAAGATTCCCTGGAGAACAGAATGCCTAACCACTCCAGTACTCTTGTCTGGAGAATTCCATGAACAGAGGAGCCTGGTGGGCTACAGTCCATGGGTCACATAAGAGTTGGTGTGTGACTAACGCACACACCAAATAATGACGATAAGCAAGTACTTATTTGATGTTTTAATGAAACTCCTCCCTCCATTCATTTTATTTTCTTTAGTTATTTATACCTTTATTGTAGCATAAGAAAATAAATCACCTTTCAGTACAGTCGAAAATGTCTACTATTGAAAGATATTAAACATAATTTTCAGTTATTGATTTTCTTTTAAATCTATGTTCACTGTTCACTTTACACCTTCACATAACTACTGATCTAAAGAAGAATTTTCAAGTTATCAAATAATTATTTTTTACAAAAGATACAGTAAGCAATTGATAATTCACTACTTTTTTGATATTTAAGGTCAATGTATAAAACCATATACATCTAATACAATAGCAATAAATGGTGTGTCTGTGTAAGTCACTCAGTTGTTTTCGACTTTGCAACCCCATGGACTGTACCTCACCAGGCTCCTCTGTCCATGGAATTCTCCAGGCAAGAATATTAGAGTGGGTAGCCATTCCCTTCTCCAGAGGATTTCCCCAACCCAGGAACCAAACCCAGGTCTCCTGCATTGCAGCAGATTCTTTACCATTTGAGCCCCCAGGGAAGCTGCAGCAAATAACATATTTGCATGCATTAAAGTTTACTCAAGCACAGGAGTTTGATACTGGCTCAGTTCTGAATATGTTTGAGATAGTTTAATAGCTACAGGTGCCAGAATGATCACATTAGACCAAAGAGTCTCTACTATATCACTGTACCATACAAGAGCTACAGGGAGAGACCATGTCTGTATGCATGGGTACACACAAGTGCAAGAATATGAGTGCACATGTATGTTTCACAGAATTTTGAATTCCTAGCCAAGTTAAAGAAAATCTTCAGATTTAAAAAAAATGAAAATAGCATCTGAATAATAGCATTTGCTTTAACTTTTGAGGGCACTCTGAGAAGTCTTAAGACCACCAAGCAACAATGTACCTTTCCCCCTAAGGGACAAAAAGAGTATTATAAATAAATATCAGTTTTCATTCACTAAGGGCTTCCCTGATGGGCTCAGATGGTAAAGAGTCTGCCTGCAATGCCAGAGACCTGGGTTTGATTACTGGGTCAGGAAGACCAAAAACAAATAATATTAATAAATATTAGTTCTCATTCATTAAGAAACTAAATGTGTTACAATAAGTGTTATTTTTCCTGGGTAAGATTCCCAGATATCATGGGGCATTCGTCTTCCGATAGTTACAAGGAAACGTGATAGGAAGTGATTCATTATTTTTTTCCAAGAGATAACACACTATACTTTGGTCACCTGATGTGAAGAGCTGACTCACTGGAAAAGACCCTGATGCTGGGAAAGATTGAGGGCAAGAAGAGAAGCGCGGGACAGAGGATAAGACAGTTGGATGGCATCACTGACCTAATGTACATGAGTTTGAGCCAACTCTGGGAGATAGTAGACAGAGAAGCCTGGGGTGCTATAGTCCGTGGAGGTCACAAAGAGTCGGGCACACCTTAGTGACTGAACAATGAGCAACAGGAGGAACTGGCCAAAATATACAATATTTTCATTTTCTCTGTCACAGGGAGAGGTCCAGATGTCATAGACTCTCTAATGTTACAAAATCTGAACATGACATTTGGAACATAAGATTTAAGAAAATAATTCATTCAATGTATCAAATACTATATTCCTTAATTGTCAAAATTTTAAATTATTTTAAATAGAGTAAGTGACTAATATGAATGAGTAATCTAAACAGCTGGCAGGGGAAAACATTCTAATTTCTTAGGTCTTATCACTGCCATGGACTTTGCACTAAATCAATTATTTTACCTTTATTTTTCTCAATATTCTAACTGAGAAAATGGGCATGTTAGCCTTTATCTACAATAGGATGCTTCATAGGATGAATTATTAAAAGGGTTGGCAAATGTTTTTTAATTAGAATGGTTACAGAATTGCCAACAAATAATAACTCCTTCATTCAGAATTTAATGCCAGAGGTTAACTAATTTGCCAAGGTCTCAAGCATTATTAATATGCATCTATATTCAGATCGCTAAATAAATTTACCTCTTCAATATTTATGAGGCACATTGGTCCAAAATTAAGTAAATTATATAAAAGTATTTGCTCTTTATTTGATCAGATGTAATTTAGTTCTTTAGCCATTTCATGTAGGCAGGTGAAGCAATGTTAATACAACCCTAATAACCTTGATTAAAAAAGAGATACCAGGGTCATAGAATGTTTGAGCTGAAATACACTAATCTCACTGAATGTTGATCAGCTTCTGATTATAGTTCTTAAATTAGGAGATTTTCATAGTTACCCCATGCTTACAGATAGACTCACAATCTCCAGGTGTTCGGAATTTAGGCTTAATTAGAATAATACAAATTAGAGCCCTTATAATACAACAGCATGCTCCTTTATTCTTTACTAATGGCTTTCTATCAATTTTATCAAGTAAGCAATTTTACAAAATTGTCGGACACTTAAGATAGCAGCTCATTATAAGATAATTGCTAAATTTTGAGTTTTACAATATGTGTAAGAAAATAACATGTAAAAGAAAATGTGAAAATAAATTAGAACAAAAAATCCACATAATGCAAAAAATAATCAAACAGCAAAGAAATTTAGCCCATAATTATGCAGTTTATGGATGTTCTATCAATAGTAGGTGTGATAGCTGGCAGACATAAAGAAGAGGTATAGAAACATGCCACTATACATCATGGTTATTGAACTTCTTTTCATTCAGAGAAGGGTTTTATTGTTCTTGGGCTAATTCTGTCCTTAAAGCCCTGGGGTGGGTGTGTGTGTGTGTAAACAGATTTGATCAACAGTATCACACTTGTTAATAAAAAATGTTGTTTTACATTTCAAAAGATACTTTTCAGTTATTTAAATAAATCCTCTAAATGAACTTAGATGTTTTGTTAAGGTTTAGCAAATATGTTTAAAATTAATATAACTAATATAGTTGGTAAACATACATTTACTTATAAGTAAAGAAAACAGAGTACCTTCTCTTCAGTCTTCATAAGCATGATTAGAAGACAAGCAGACATTTTTTTCTTTCAAATAAATATGCTTCTATTTTATTTATGTTCTTGCTGGACTATCGAGGCTATTACAGAACTTTTCTACAACCAAATAATGTGTGGCAGAGTGCCTGAAACATGACAGAATTTCTATAAATCAAAATATCCTTGTTTCTAGCCCACAAACTCTAGCACCCTCAGTTCCTTTCCAATGACGCTTATTTTATAAACATGTTTGACTTTTTCTAATCTACAAAAGATAAGTTATTTATCTTCCCAAGTTATTTATCTTCTTCTCTCCCCCTCTCTCACATATCCCATCCCCCACTATTTTTTGTTGGTGGTTTAATCACTAAGTTGTGTCTGACTCTTGCAACCCCACTGACTATAGCCAGCCAGGCTCCTCCATCCATGGGATTCTCTAGGCAAGAATACTAAAGTGGGTTGCCAGTTTCTTCTCCAGAGGATCTTCTGGACCCATGGATTGAACCTGGGTCTCCTGCACTGCAGGCAGATTCTTGACCAACTGAGCTATGAGGGAAGTAAATATGTTTTATAATCATACCTTTTTAGTCTAATTAGTTGTAATCTTCATGAGGGTAGAAACTACATCTTTTTATTGGTCATTGTTCACTGTGTCCTCTGTTCAGTAAGAATGAACTTGATAAATATTTGTTAATAAATGAACCCTCATCATGTATTTGTACTTGCGTGACTTCTCTATGAATTATTCTATTTAACATCCTGCTCTAAAGTCTGACCGTGAACCCACCTCTAAAGGTAATCTCGCGTCTCATGTTCTTGAAGTAAATGTGTCTCCTTCTCCCCTGCATGCTAGTTTTCTTAGCATTTCTGACTACATTTTTGTTTTGTTTTGTCTTGTTTTAATTTCCTCTTGCATGGTTTTGTAGTCTGCCAACTGAGTTTAGAAGTTTCCCTTGAATTTATCACTGGCTCTCTCTTCTCTTTCTATTTATCCACGGGATAATCACATATGTCTTCATCATTGATCACTCATAATTCATGGCTCCCACATCTGTTTTCAGCTCTACTCTTTCTCCAGAGCTTGAGAACTCAATGTCTTATTGGCCTGCTACACACTTTCTAGATAACCCACTTTCAGTACAAATCTCTGGACTCCTGTCTTTTCATTCTTGGCTTCTGTACATGAGAAGGTGGACAGAAGGTTTCTGTAGCTTTTCATCAAGCCCTCTTTGTAATTTGCCTTGCCAGTCCCCTATCTTAGGTTCTTCATATCATTCCCTAAGTTATTTTCTTGTTCACTCTGATCCTCACAAGTATTTCTATACTTTTATATGCTTTATGCTTCAAAGCTTTAAGAAACCAAAAGCCTCTTTTTAGGGGTATTCTTAGAACTAACTTAGAAAGACTTTGAAAAAAAAAGGTTATGAAATAATATACATTAAGACATAAGTTCTTACTAGAAGAAACAATGAAAGTAATCAAGGATTTCAAATGCAAATAACATTCTACTTTTTAAAATAATTTCCTTATATTTATAACTAGTTTCTATTTCCATTTATAAATACACAGTCAATAAATGTGTGAAGAGTTAATTGAAATTTACTTTGGTTTTAAGAAAAGTAAAAGTCATTGGAGGGCTAGGCCTTGAGGGCTTAACATCCATGCTCTGTGAAGGTCATCATGCTTGAAGACAATGACACAAATTGATATGGTGACAATTGCTCAAATTGTAGCTACAAGATATTTTTGTTTTGGAAGTCCTTTGAGGAGCTGATAGCAAAGGAAGTTTTCTCAATTTTCCATTCTGAGTGATAGGTGTTGCTTGCTGATGGTTGCCTGGAGGCATATGCTAAATTAGCTTTTGGGGTTGCTTCCAAGCTCAGCAGGAAAAATTGCAATAAACAAACAGTAATATCTATATGGGCACTAGGGATATGAAAAATGGTTGGTTCTGTATAATAGCATCTTATTGGTTCAAAAGCTTTTTCAGGTTTCCATGAGCTACCTCATCAGGACTTTTGCTGAGTTTTCACTGTAATCACACAAAATGTGATTTTATCAACTATGGCTTTATTTCCACCTTTTTTTTAATTTTCTTAATTATTTGTTTATCCTTAAATATCTTCTATATTACACACTCTTGCAGAAAGGGCATACACAACATATTGCCATACCATCACCATTCCACTGAGTTACAGAGCTGTCACTGATTAATTCAACTATAGTTACAGTTCAGTTCAGTCGCTCAGTCATGTCCAGCTCTTTGTGATCCCATGGACTGCAGCACGCCAGGCTCCTGTTCATCACCAACTCCTGGAGCTTGCTCAAACTCATGTCCATCAAGTTGATGATGCCATCCAACCATCTCGTCCCCTTCTCCTCCTATCTTTAATCTTTCCCAGCCTCAGGGGCTTTTCAAATGAGTCAGTTCTTTACATCAGGTGGCCAAAATATTGGAGTTTCAGCTTCAGCATCAGTCCTTCCAATGGACATTCAGGACTGATTTCCTTTAGGATCGACTGGTTGGATCTTGCAGTCCAAAGAACTCTCAGTCTTCCCCAATACCACAACTCAAAAGCATCAATTCTTTAGCACTCAGCTTTCTTTATTGTCCAGCTCTCACATCCATACATGACTACTGGAAAAACCATAGCTTTGACTAGATGGACCTTTGTCAGCAAGGTAATTCAACTACCCAAATCCAATATAATTAAGGGACCTTACACATATTCTTTTTTCTCTGTCTCTCTCTCAATGATAGTATTCTTTCTGATATTCCAAATTCCTCTTTGGTATTAGCGCCATATTTTGCCAACATTCTCTTGGTACAGAAGAATTACTTCTGGGTTCATCAATTAATAAAAAAAAGTCAACAACATGAAGATGTTTGAATTACATTTCTATATATTTGTTTACTTTTATCTCTTATTTGCAAGTTTACCTGCACTTTTGAAGAGCTAAAGAAAATTCCTCAAAATAGTCTTCATCTTTTAAAGCTACCTTTGAGAAAGAACTGAGAATTCCTCAGTTCAAAAACTATACGAAAATCTAAGAAAGAAAACCAATTTGGCAGTATTCCATGTTTTTCATTTCTTTTTGAGATTTTTACATGTTTGAGTTTCTCAAGATTCAGTATCAGACCCTTCTCATCACTATTCTCTTTGACTGGTTATGAACATGATTGCTATGACTTTAAATAACATCTACATGTTCATGACTCTCAATTATCTGTCCAGTCCAGACTATATACCAGTTCTAGACCCTTTCATCTGACCACCTGTTAGGCAGAGACAATCAACTACCCAAACACATGCTTCCCTTTCCATTGTACAAGGCTGTAGCTGGGCAGTGTCTGACTAACCAGATCTACAGATCCAAGCACACCCTTTCATAGAGGTGTGGCCACACAGCTAATTCACATAATGGGATGGTAGTGTTAAGTGATGCATATGTATTCCTCCCTGGCCACAGCTTTTAAGATATAGATTCATCTTTTCCACATTCTATATTCTTTCAAGATACTAAGATGGAACTCATAATAAACTTTGGAAGCTACATCTTGATAATAACGGCATCCAAGGTGACTTGAACATGTCAGAACTGCTGAGAGTTCCTGAATGACTGGTTGGAATGAAACTGTCACTGGCACAGCTCATGAGCAATTCCCAGAAAATAAACATAATAATTGGATAATAAAGTCTAACCTTTTTGTATGTTTCTTTTCCTTTGAATTTAGTTGAGTTTCACTCATCATTGGGTGCCATGTGTAGAGGCTTCAAACCCAGCACTTCAGACCAGAGTTTCTGGTGTGAAGTACCCGCAACAAGACCTCTGCTCAGTAGGCCTTTAGCATACGACACCTCAATCCAAGAGGGTGGCACCGAGCACTGTGACCTGGAGCATGTGCAGCACGGCTCTGCCTGGCCCCCATGAATTCCACCCTCTCCCCATGATGAAATCCCTATACAGCACCCCTGACGGTGGCTTGTTGGGAGAACATGCCTCCCAGAGGACAAGCTCAAACCTCTCCATTCTTTGGTCAAAGAATGAAACTTTCCTTTGCTTCTAAGAACAAACCCCATCTATTCCATCGGCTCAAACTACACCAGGCAGGAAGATCCTTGTTGGGGAGTGATTAGGGAGGGTCTGTAATAAAACTACCCCGCCCCCGTTTCCAGGAACCTTGACCTGGGATGCTAGGGGGTTTTCCATGTGAAAAAGAAACATTCTGCACTCATTGAGCAATAATTCATTTGGGGGGCACTGCTGGCATTTGCGAGCTAGTATAAAGGTATATTCTCCTCCTTGTTTCACTAGTATGACAAAGTCCAAACTTGATTGTTGCCCCTAAACCTGTTTTCTCTTCCACTTCTTCCCATTGCAGACATAATTTTTATGTATTGGCTATGTTTCCAGTAATGTTCTAAGAACATTAAATATATTTATTCATTTAGTTCTTATAATAACTCTTTGAGAGAGGTACTGCCTTTATCCCAGATTTTACAGATGAGGAATCAGAAGTACAAAAACATGGAGTTATACAGCAACAGTCATTCAGCAAGAAAGTATAAATGACAGGAATCAAATCCAGAGTACTGGCTGCCTGCCCCATTCTCGTCATCATTTCACTATACTGCCTCTGACTAGAGGGAAAGGTTTTAAACCAACAAATACATTATTTTTAAAATAGTTAGAGGAGTTGGAGTCAAGAAAAATATAGGAGATAATAAGGCTAGACATAAAGATAACACTAGAAATATTTTGACCATATGCTAAACAATACTACAGAGGGAGCTGTAAAAAATGGCTTTTATCTATCCAATTAATCCTTAAATTACTTAGTTGGTAAAATAAAGTTAAAAAAAAGAGATTACAGTATTAATATCACTACCTGAATAAGTAAATAAAAATTACTTTCTCAAGTTTTTAGAATTCTGATATCAGAGAGATTATTTTTCATTTCCAAAGTCAAAAGGATATCAGAGTAAAGAACATTCTGGATAAATATCCAGTGCAAGAATCCTAAGCCAGGGGCATTCCTAGAACGTCCTAGGATCAGTGTGTCTGGATCTAAGTCAGGAAGGCGGACAGTTATCGTTGAGATAGGAGAAGTGGCGTAACGGTCCTTTTAGGGAATCATAAAGACACTGGCTCTTACTCTAAGTAAAATGCTGAACAGGTGCAGGGTTCTGAGCAGCAGAGTAGTTACATGATGTGACTCATATTTTAAAAAGTTAATTGTGGCTGTTCTGTTGGCATCTGTCTATATGGGGGCAGAGGTAGAAATAGATCTGTTGAAGTTTTTTATAACTATTCTTATAATTATTCTCATGTCAAATGAGAGAGGCAATAAGTAATTGGATCATAGGTATATTTATAAAGTTGAGCAACAGGATTTTCTAACAAATTGTATATAAAGTGTGAAATGAAAAAAAAAAAAAAAGAGTCAATGATAACTCCAAATGTTTCTCCTGATCACTCAATGCTGCTGCTACTGCTGCTAAGTCGCTTCAGTCGTGTCCGACTCTGTGCGACCCCATAGATGGCAGCCCACCAGGCTTCCTCGTCCCCGGGAATCTCCAGGCAAGAACACTGGAGTGGGTTGCCATTTCCTTCTTCAATGCATGAAGGTGAAAAGTGAAAGTGAAGTCGCTCAGTCGTGTCCTACTCTAGCGACCCCATGGACTACATGACATCAAAACCGACTGCTATTTGCTAGCTCATGAACACAGCTATGGTTACTCCCCATATACAAATGTACTGATCTTCAAAGCCTGTAAGCCTCATTCCAGAAGCTCAGAAAGATTCCTACTAATTTTTTCCTCCTTAGGATACAGTTTTCTCGTCCTTTGGTACCGTTTCTTCACTCAATAGTGGAGTTCAATTCAAGGGAGATGGAGAAGGTGAATATATCTTATTTACATTCATAAGACTGACTGGGATCTCCAAGGAAGTGAGCAAGAATACATGAAAAGAAGAGAAAAACAAGGACTGAGTCCTGGATCATTTCAACAGATTAAAAAAAAATATATCCTGTTTACAAGGAAAATCCCACTCAGGAGACTGAGAGGGAACAACTAGTTAAATAGAAGGAAACAGCCTTGAGATACTCCTTTCCCATTCTGGAACCAGTCCATTGTTTCATGTCTAGTTCTAACTGTTGCTTCTTGACCTACATACAAATTTCTCAGTAGGCAAATAAGGTGGTCTGGTATTACCATCTCTTTAAAAATTTTCCACAGTTTGTTGTGATTGTAAAGTAACTATTCTCTAATTGAAAAAACAAAGTCAGACATGACCTGGTAACTAAAGTTATCTATCTTTCTGTCTAATTTATCTCTCTTCTCTACAGCCTTAAGAATTTGCATTAATTTTCCTAGAGGTTTGTAATCCATTACGGTCTTTAATTATTTTTGTGCTCTAATGGATTTAGCCAATATAAGTTTTTTTCAAGCTGAGCCTACTGTCTTTTTGTCATTAATCATCTTTTTTTTTTCTTTTCATTCTTACATAAAAAGATATTTAAAACTCAAATTGCATGTTATGTGATCAAAATCATATATAATTTCTCCAATATGATCTTATTCCTTTTAGAGAGTAATGGTATTAGTAACTAAGGTCTGCACTAGGTAAGCTCATTGCTACTGGAATGTCTTCATTTCTCAGTTCAGTTCAGTCGCTCAGTCGTGTCCCACCCTTTGTGACCCCATGAATCGCAGCACACCAGGCCTCCCTGTCCATCACCAACTCCCAGAGTTCACTAAAACCCATGTCCATTGAGGCGGTGATGCCATCCAGCCATCTCATCCTCTGTCGTCCCCTTCTCCTCCTGCCCCCAATCCCTCCCAGCATCAGGGTCTTTTCCAATGAGTCAACTCTTTGCATGAGGTGGCCAAAGTATTGGAGTTTCAGCTTCAGCATCAGTCCTTCCAAAGAAATCCCAGGACTGATCTCCTTTAGGATGGACTGGTTGGATCTCCTTGCAGTCCAAGGAACTCTCAAGAGTCTTCTCCAACACCACAGTTCAAAAGCATCAATTCTTTGGCACTCAGCTTTCTTCATAGTCCAACTCTCACATCCATACATGACAACTGGAAAAATCATAGCCTTGACTAGATGGACCTTTGTTGGCAAAGTAATATCTCTGCTTTTCAATATGTTATCTAGGTTGGTCATAACTTTCCTTCCCAGGAGTAAGCGTCTTTTATTTTCATGGCTGCAATCACCATCTGCAGTGATTTTGGAGCCCCCAAAAATAAAGTCTGACACTGTTTCCACTGTTTCCCCATCTATCTACCATGAAGTGATGGGACCAGATGCCACGATCTTAGTTTTCTGAATGTTGAGCTTTAAGCCAACTTTTTGACTCTCCTCTTTCAACAACAAGCTTTTTAGTTCCTCTTCACTTTCTGCCATAAGGGTGGTGTCATCTGCATATCTGAGGTAGACCCTTTCAATATTCATAGCTAGGAAATATATATAGACATAGATATAAATGTGAAAAGTGTTAATTGCTCAGTTGTGTCCAATTCTTTGAGACCCCAATAGTTTGCCAGGCTCCTCTGTCAATGGAGTTGTCTAGGCAAGAACACTGGAGTGGGTTGCCATTCACTTCTCCAGGGTATCTTCCTAAACTAAGAATTGAAGCCAGGTCTCCTGCATTGTAGGCAGATATTAAGCCACCTGGGAAGCCCATATTGCAACTATGTATATACATATATGTAAATAGTAGATATAAATATGCATATCCACAAATTTTTAAATGGGACTTTTTTTTGTTTTATTCCATTCCTTATTTACTTCTTACTTCCTTCATAGTGAGAACCATAACTTCCAAAAACCACCAACATACTCACTCATTTGCTCCATCTACAATATATTCAAATATTTTCAGAATTACTTCAACCACATATATGTGCTTCATTTCTTTTTTTTTTTTTAGGACTTCCCCTTTATTTTTTTTTAATTTTATTTTATTTTTAAACTTTACAATATTGTATTAGTTTTGCCAAATATCGAAATGAATCCGCCACAGGTATACATGTGTTCCCCATCCTGAACCCTCCTCCCTCCTCCCTCCCCATACCATCCCTCTGGGTCGTCCCAGTGCACCAGCCCCAAGCATCCAGTATCGTATATCAAACCTGGACTGGCGACTCGTTTCATACATGATATTTTACATGTTTCAATGCCATTCTCCCAAATCTTCCCACCCTCTCCCTCTCTCACAGAGTCCATAAGACTGTTCTATACATCAGTGTCTCTTTTGCTGTCTCGTACACAGGGTTATGGTTACCATCTTTCTAAATTCCATATATATGCATTAGTATACTGTATTGGTGTTTTTATTTCTGGCTTACTTCACTCTGTATAATAGGCTCCAGTTTCATCCACCTCATTAGAACTGATTCAAATGTATTCTTTTTAATGGCTGAGTAAGACTCCATTGTGTATATGTACCACAGCTTTCTTATCCATTCATCTGCTGATGGACATCTAAGTTGCTTCCATGTCCTGACTATTCTTACACACAAAAGTTAGTACAAAATAAATGCTCTTTGCATTTTTCCTTTTTACACTGAACAATATATCCAGGAAACCTACCCTGTATCAACCCTTAGAGATATTTCTCAGTGTCCTTTAAAGCCTCAATGTATCCATTTTGAGAATATAGCCAAGTTTATTCAACCAATCTCCTGCATTTGGTCATATATGTAGTTTCAAATATTCTGTCATTTCAAATAATGCTGCAATGAATAACCTCATGTATATGAGTTTTCATATTACTGTAGCTGTATTTTTAGGGTAAAATCCCAGAAGTGAGATGGATGGGTGGAAGAGTGAATGCCTTTATATCTATTGTGTGAGCTCTATTCATAATTTTTGCCTCCCCTTCTACATTTCCTTGGTTTTAATTGGGGAGACATTTTAGATATGGAAACTTTCTCTGTAACTGTTAACATCCATCATACATAGATGACAGTTATAAGTATAAAATTGAATTAAATTTAGTGGGTTTTGGCATTCATCTTACGAGTAGGAAAAAACTAACCTAGGAGCAGGCAAAGACTGGCTTAACTGCCAGATCCTATGCACACTGGCTGGAGATAATGATGTCTGTTTTATATGCACTCATCTTTGTTCAAGCCAGAGGCAATGAGAGCCAGACATGACAATTCTTTAGAAATATGCTCTTCATTACCAAGTACGAGATTGTGATGTACCAGGTACCCATGTGTTATATGTGAATAGAGCCCCATGTATTCATATAAACGCTGAACTGACAGAAAGACTAAAATAACCCTCCCATGGGTTTCAAGTAGGCTTTTAAGATGCTTCGCTAAGTCCCCTGGTTGTTCCCTTTTGCCTGGACCACTGGTTTTGTCCTACAGTTATTTTCAGTACTGGAGAGCAATTATGATTCTCTTCTCTCAGAAATGGATCTCAATTTCAAATCTGATAAAACTGTCTTCCAAACCTTATTATTGAATTTCAACATACACAAAGAAAGTGCACGTCAATTTATAGCTTGACGAATTTTCACAAGGGTAACACCACCCTAGATCATGGGACAAACTAAATTATCAACACAAAGTCTCCCTTTGTACCTACTCCCTTCCAAGCATACCCTCCTGCAAATAAAACCATTATCCAGACCGCTTACAGCATAAGCTTTAACTGCTTATGTGCTTTGGACAAATGGAAATATAAAATATATAATATATTCTTTTGTGTCAAATGTAGTCCTTTTGTACAGACTGTATTGCTTTCCTGCACCCAGCGTTTGTGAGATCAGAAACCTCTCTCTACTGTGACCAGGTTCTCTGTACCGACCCAGGGTCCAGCTCAGATTCAAGTTGGCCACATATGATTGCATTTAGCATTAGCCCTTGACATCTCAGTTTGCAGCCCTGAGCTGCCTCCAGGTCTGGGAGGCAGGTATACTTTGCTGCCCTGATCAGCACCCCCAGCTTTTCCTCATAGCTATTTGCTACTGTGACTTTTGCTACATGTTCTCCCATAGGAAACTTTTGAGCTTTTCACATGTTCCCACAAATGGGAGTTTAGACGCTTTGCTCCTTTCAAATAGGTGTAGGTGTGTGCAACATTTGTCAGTATTCACTAGATAAATGGAAATCAAGAAAATTAGCATTATTCTTTACGAAATGTATAACTAAGTATAACTACCTATGTGTGCTCGGCCCCTCAGTCATGTTCTACTCTCTGAGATCCCATGGACTGTAGCCTGGCAGGCTCCTCTGTCTATGGAATTTTCTAGGCAAGAATACTGAAGCAGGTTGCCATTTCCCACTTCAGGGGATCTTTCTGACCTAGGGATCAAACTCATGCATCAGCAGGCAGATTTTTTATAGCCGTACCACCTGGGAAGTCCTATACCATGCCTATAGGGCTTATGACTGCTTACACAAATGTCCATTAAATCCCATTATTCAGTCAATCTGTCATCAAACACTTACTGAGCACACTCAGTGTGCAAGGCACTGTCCTAGCTTGTGAGTCTCAATGTTTAAAAAGACAAATAAACCTCTTTCAGAACTTGGATATAGTCTATCTTTATATCCTCTTAGACCAAAAACAAGAGAACACAGAAACCAAGAACCAACTTCGGACTCTCACCATCCCAGATCTTGTCATAGAATTGGACCCAGAAAGTACTTTTCAGGTAAGTGTTCAGTGAATGGTAGTTAGTATTAGAAGTGGTGCTTGATATTAATCAAAATGCCTAACACCTCTGCACTTCAATAGAATCAGTTTAGAAATAGATCTGATTCTAGTAAATAACCACAGATTTTACATGATTGAAGGAAACTAACTATTATTTTGGGGGCTTCCCTGGTGGCTCAGAGGGTAAAGTGTCTGCCTGCAATGCAGGAGACTGGGTTCGAATATGTGTGTGTGTATTATTTTATTATTACTTACCCCAACTTTAAACATAAAATAATGATCTGAATACTATTTCTTTGGTCTTTGACTTTAAAAACCAAATGACATTGACATTACTGCTTATTTTAAGTAAAGGTACAGTGTATACTCTTATCTATTACTATTCCAAGAATAAAACTGTTAAATTACCCATGTTAAATATACACTAGCCTTTTTATATAATAAGTCTTGTGAAAAAATCATTGTATGTACCTTCTGGTATCACATCAGAAAATCCTTTCAAAGGGACAAGAAATTTCTCCTGCATTTTTTTTCAGCTCTGTTATCAAATACTGGTTTGTGCCAGGATAAATCTAAACAGCTTGAATAATTTTATGATAAATTCACAGTCTTTTTCTGTTGCTCTAGGCTATCACACACAGCTCTATTTTCCACTTTGTATACTGTAACAAAACTGAAAAATGCACAAGCCGGACAGTCACTGTGTGGACGGAATGAACAATTGCGCTTGCTCTGTGCACATGATGAATAATGCCTTTGCCCTGGGCAGCTCAGCTTTCATACATGAAACAAGGGGAATGTGTTTCTTAACCTTCTCTGAAAAATACTGTAAGAGCTAACAAATGAAACCTGTTGTTTTCAAATAGATGCTCTTATACTCCAAATGAAATTATTAATTACATCTCAAGATGCAACTGGAGGAAACTGTTTTAGTTTCAGGAGAGCTCTTTTCTTTGCTGATGGAAGAAATGTCTATAATTGTTTAGAATGCATGTTCTCTAGAGTCCAGGTTTTAATAAATAACATAGCTCAAGGAATTAGATGATGTTGATTAAATGATGTTCATGTGTCACGTGGTGTTTAATTCAGAATAAAGTGCTATATGAGATTTAAAACTGGGACATTTTTTAAAGGCCAAATATTTCTCCTGGGGTGGGTTGAGGGGTTGGTTTTTAAAAGCATTTTTGAATCATCTGTCCCCTATGAGAGGAATAATTCTCAAAATCTCTCTTTGAACTTTTGCTTGTAAATAATTGAATGCAGAGAATCATATATAATTAGTTATCACTCAACTCTTCATGGTTTGACTCAGGTCTATTTTCTGAGTTCATGAGGACAGACATACAATTCTTTTTAGAAGCCACTGTCTTTCTTATAAAACCATCCCCTACTCTTCAAACCGTACACAACACTGCCAACACCGCAGTGATAGCAACTAAGTTTTATTGGTACAGCTCTTACAGGGAAGAACGAATTATGATTCTATGGTGGATCTGTTTCTTCTTCTTTTTTTTTAACCTTTGCTTCCCATTGCTTTTTTCACTAAAAAGATACTGTTTAAATGTAATGGACTGCCTCAGGGAACCCTGCCCCTCTACCTAAATATTAAACCAAAGTGCCTCTTTGTTCAGGACCCTGTCCACCTGAGGGTGGCTATAAGAAGGAAGAAATTAACACCTCCCTCCTTGAAGCTTGCCATTTTATTTGTAAGATTAATGGCCTCTTTGCTTTATTTCCTCACCTCCCCACTTCTCTGTTCTATAAAAGAACCTGGCATCCAGACTCCAATAAGATGGTTATTTTGAGACATTAGTCTGTCATCTTCTCAGTCTGCCAGCTTCCTGAACAAAGTAGTGTTCCTTGCCTCAACACCTCATCTCTGATTTTACTGGCCTGTCATGCACCAAGTAGATCTGACTTGGACTCAGTATTGTAACTTAATAAAGTACTTTTCTAACAGTTAGGTGTTATGGGTTGGGCTGTATCCCCTCCCAAATTCATATGTATAAGTACATCCTCCAGGACCTCAGAATGTTCTCTTATTTGAAAACAGAATTGTTACATACAAAAGTAGTCAAGATGAGATCATACTCAGGAGATTTGGTGCCTAATCCAGTATGACTGGTATGGCTTTATAAAAAAAAATAGATGGTACGTTTGACACTCCCTCACATATTTGTGCAGCCCATTACAGTTAAAATGTGATAGTCAACTAGTTTCCTGTGGGCAGTGAAAAGAAGAACCAAGGAGGGTCATGGTGGTGAAGGTCACAGGCAAATTAGACAACCCTGGTTTCCGGTTCCAAATGTTAATTCACCATGTACATCAGGAAATGAACTGCCTTCTATAATCCTCAATTTTCGCATCTACAGAATGAGCTTAATAATAATAAAAGCCAGGCTTCTTTGATGACTCAGTGGTAAAAGAACCCAGCTACCAAAGCAGGAGATACAGATCCCATCTCTGATCCAGGAGGATCCTACTTGCTGCAGAGCATCTAAGCCCATGTGTCACAACTACTGAGTGTGCTCTAGAGCCTGGGAGCCACAACTACTGAGCCTACACGCGGCAACTGCTGCAACACCCTAGAGCCCATGCTCTGCAACAAGAAAAGGCACAACAGGGAGAAGCCCATGCACCACAACTAAAGTATAGCCCCTGCTCGCCACAACTAAAGAAATGCCTTACAGCAACAAAGACTCGGCACATCCAAAAATAAATAAATACAATTATAAAAAAATAAAAACCTATGTATGGAGACAGTAGCATGGAAACATAGACACTACCATATGTAAAAACAGATAGCCAGTGAGAATTTGCTGCATAATTCAATGAAATCAAGCCATGGCTCTGTGACAAGCTAGAGGAGTGGGATGGGGTAGGAGGTAGGAGGGAAGTTCAAGAGGCAGTGAACGTGAAAGCATTAGCTGCTCAGTTGTGTCCAACACTTTGTGACCCCATGGACTGTAGCCAGTCAGACTCCCCTGCCCATGGAATTCTTCAGGCAAGAATACTGGAGTGAATAGCCATTTCCTTCTCCAGGGGATCTTTCTGACCCAGAGATTGAACCCAGGTCTCTCACATTTCAGGCAAATTCACCATCTGAGCCACCAAGGAAGCCCTCAAGAGGGAGAGGATGTGTTTATAATTATGGCTGATTCATGTTGACATATGGCAGAAACCAACACAATATTTTAAACCAATTATCCTTCAACTAAAACAATTAAAAAAAGACCAAATTTAAAAAAATTGTGATTTTAGAAAAATAAATAAAGTCTGCATCATCACATTTCAGTTATTTTGAGCATTAAATGAGTTAAAGCAACCTTTTTAATAAACCTCAAAAATGCTGGTTCTCTCTTATTATTTATTCATTGGCACAAATAGAGTTTTTTGAACCATTCTGCTATATCACAGGAAGGTATTTTCATACATTACACTCACAAAAGCTGCACATTAGCATGATTCAGTTCAGTTCAGTTGCTCAGTAGGGTCCGACTCTTTGTGACCCCACAGACTGCAGCACGCCAGGCTTCCCTGTCCATCACAAACTCCCAGAGCCTACTCAAACTCATGTCCATCGCGTTGGTGATGCCATCCAACCATCTCATCCATTCTTGGAACAATATAATATAATATAATATTATATATATATATATATAAACATGATTATAAACCATTTAAAGGGCAATACAACTGATCCACCATCTCATCAAAATAGATCAGTCAAGTTCATGGAAGAAATAATGATGTTTATCTCTAATAATCTTTTCATTTTGTAAGTACAAACTAATGTTTCTAGAAAGGCATCTTTTCTCCTCTAGGCTTCTGAAAAATCATTGATGCTGAGTGAACTGTTCAGACAACCCATCAACACGACATCTCATTGCCAGATTGATAAAACAGCCTGTAATTAAGCAAGTTTATTCAAGCAAACCAAACGTATTTGCTAAGACATTTTAACATTCTATTAGTTCTTCCTCAAAGTCAACATTGACTAAATTAGTTACTTGGCAAAACTGTGTGCATAAGTGACATGAGTAATACAGATATGCTCATGGTCACCAGGGACACAAGCATATGAAAGTCACCCAAGATGGCCAGCTTTTATTCACAGTTATTATAGTGATTTTTACTGTCATTATAACTCAATCGTACTATTCTTGAAGACAGATAAGGCAACTAAAGCCCATAAGTGGTCGATTAACATGGTTAAATATTCAGTTACAAAGTGTTAGAACAGGGTTCTGATATTTCAAGTCCAGCTCCAAAGCTTGCACTATCTTGTTTTATAAATATTATATATGAATTTTGATTGTTTTCATTTAGTCAAAATAAGCAAATAGTCATTATAGTAATGATGCTTATTGCTAAAACAAACAAAGAAAAATGGTTTTTGTCTCCATATTGAGTATTGGGTCCAATATATCTGGATTTGTGACTCAGATATAAATAACATCATGAATTTCAGCTTCAGCCCATTTGCCTTCAGAATGAAGTACTTCATTCAATTCTACACTCTTAAGCATCTGTTCTGTGCTTGCCCATGAACTCAGTTCTAAGAGTATTTCTGAGATGTGCCGTGAAGGACTGCACCAACTCCAACTTTCTCCCAAAGGTAGAGAATTCATATTATATAACTTAAATATTACTGTTTTAAAGGATATGATTTCAGAATTCTTATAAAAATTTACTTTTTATTCATTTGTTTATAATCTGAAAACTGAGAAAGGGCCATGATTATGTATATGTATAAAATATACACTCACTATCCATTCCTACCTATGTCAGGACAAGAGTCTCTGCTAGTAATGACTTCCTGTAACAGAGGAGAACAAACCCAATGCCATATTGGATCTATCCTTCAGCTCTAACCTTTGTGCTGTATTGTCTGTGCTTAGTCATGCTGATTCAGCACTTTTAAAAAAGAATGTTACCTATAGCATGAAATATACATGAAAGCCCATTCTCCAGGCTCTACCCCCCAGGCTTGACCTTTAAAGGTTTAACACTTAACATTCATATGATAAAAAGTTCTCTCATATGAGATAAAAAAGTTGGGAAACAGAGAATGACACTTGTCTTGTTGGAGGTTTAAGGGAACACAAGTAATCTGATTTACATGGACAGCCAAACAAAGGACTTGGGTGCTAAGAAGTTTACAGTGATTGACCAGATCCTTTCCTCTTTTAGTATAAAAGAAGCCTGAATTCTAACTTGGGTAAGATGGCTTTTGGGGACATTAGTCCCTCATCTTCTTGGTCTGCTGGCTTTCAAAATCACAGCAAATGGTGACTGCAGCCATGAAATTAAAAGATGCTTGCTCCTTGGAAGAAAAGCTACAACCAACCTAGACAGCATGTTAAAAAGCAGAGACATTACTTTGCTGACAAAGGCCCGTATAGTCAAAGATGTGGTTTTTCCAGCAGTCCTCTATGGATGTGAGAGTTGGGCCATAAAGAAAGCTGAGCACCAAAGAATTGATGCTTCTGAACTGTGGTGTTGGAGAAGACTCTTGATTGATCAAACCAGTCAATTCTAAAGGAAATCATTCCTGGGTGTTCATTGGAAGGACTGATGCTGAAGCTGAAACTCCAATACTTTGACCACCTGATGAGAAGAACTGACACACTTGAAAAGACCCTGATGTTGGGAAAGATTGAAGGCAGGAAGATAAGGGGATGGCAGAGGATGAGATGGTTGGATGGCATCACTGACTCAATTGACATGAGTTTGAGCAAGCTCCAGGAGTTGGTGATGGACAGGGAAGCCTGGTGTGCTGTAGTCCATGAGGTTGCAAATAGTTGGACATGACTTAAGTGAACTGAGTCCATCATCTTCTTGGTCTGCTGGCTTTCTGAATAAGGTCTCTACTTCTTGTCCCAACAGCTCATCTCTCGATTTATTGGCCTGTGATGTGGCAAGCAGTCCTACCATGTTGTCCCTGATAACATTCCCACTTTTCTTCATAGCACCAATTTTTTCTCTACTTAACCAATAATACTTAGCTCCCCTAGAAGGCTTTACTGACCATGACCCTCAACAATTCTGAATGAATCCATTTTCTGTGTGTTCACAGAACAACCTGTGCAAGCTGCTACCCATTAGGACACATATAGTCATTCAAAATAATTTAAAATTTATGTATTTAGCATTACCACTAGATTTTTTTTTTTTTGCCCTAGAAGGCAGTAATTGTGTTTATCTCCAACTTTCAGTAAATAGTAGGTGCTCAGCAAGTACCTATCAAAGCTGATTCCCTTTTCATGATAAGTCTGTCTGAAATTTGCACTGAAAATTCTAATTCTTCTAACTTTGCCTTCGGATTTGGAAACACCGGGTTCAATGCTAATTCCTCTTTCTCATGAGAGCTACTCAAATATTGAAAACAGCACTGTCTTTAGTATGTACATGAATCATTTGTGGATATTTTTTTAACTGAAGTATAGTTTATGTACAATATTGTGTTAGTTTCAGGTGTACAGCAAAGTGATTTGGATATACATATGTATATACATATATACTTTTCTTTCAATTATTTTACATTATAGGTTATTACAAGCTATTGAATATAACTTTCTATAAATTCTTATGCTTTCATCTATTTTATGAATATATATGGCAGTGTGCATCTGTTCATCTCATACTCCTAAGTGTATATTTTTAAGCTGTAGATTCTGATTAGAAAGATCTGTGATGAATTCCTGAGATTCTGCCTTTCTAACACATTCCCAGGTGATGCTGCTGCAGAGAAGTCTTGGCGTATCTGGCTTGCACACTTCATGTGGGCTCTCTAACTCCATAGATAATCAGCAGACTGTTTCAGCGAATACTCATAAGTCTGTTTTGGAGTCTGCTTATTTTGACATTTTTCAATTAGCCTAAGATGATATGAAGGAGGACTGTAGTCAAAATAGGTTACATATTTTCCTTGATTTCCAAAGTTAATAAAAGCGAATTTTTAAACTAAATCTAAGGGAAGCATTACTGTCATATTTTCACTGAAGTTTAATACAAACATGTGAAAGATCTGTCCAGACACAATTTGTACTGCAATGAACGGGACTCCATATGGCAATAGGATCATGATTCAAATGACATAAATTCACATGCTCAGTTATACTTAAAAATGAGTTATTAGTTATTTCAGGTTGAGATGCATGACATAATGTAATATACATGCCAATATGTTAATAGAGAAAAGCTACTGTGAGGTGCCAGTAACAGGCTCTTTTGAAATTTCAAGAACAAATCTAATATAAAATATTATGGTGATATATCTATGAGTCACAAACCCATAAATTTAATAAGTAAGGGGTTAATATGAGCCAGTTATTGTCTTAAGATCTTCATATGGATTGTTGATTTAATACTGACAGCCATAGAGGTAGGTACTACTGAGGTGAGTGAAGGAGGTACTGTTACTAGTGATTTTACAGATGAGGAAATTTAGGCATAGAAAGTTTAAGGAATCTGCCAAAAGTTACACAAATCTATGTAGTAAAGTTATGACGACTGGCCTGGGTGGTCTGATTCCAGAATGTACCACTGAGCTATTATTTCCATTGCCTTTTGGGGGCCCACAGCCACACAAGCAGCGTGGCTTCCCTTGCTCTCAGTTCCCTGCTGTAGGTTTCCTGGGTGTGTGTGGGTGTGTGCACATGTGAGTGCATGACCTCAGTGTGTCCGACTCTTTAGCAACCCCATTGACTACAGACCACCAGGCACCTCTGTCCATGGAATTTCAAAGGCAAGAATCCTGGAATGAGTTGCCAGTTCCTCCTCCAAGGGATCTTCCAGACCCAGGGATCAAACCTAGGTCTCTTGCATTTCCTGCATTGGCAGATGGATTCTTTACCACTCTACCAGCTGGGAAGCCCATCCCAGTGTTCCTCTATAATCCACTAAGTTACCACTTGAGCAGAGACATGCATCTTACGTGAAGGAATTGATATTTATTCGAAATATTTGTAGGTGCCTATCAATATGGTATATAAATCTGCATTCACCTGGAGTCATTTAACTTCATGTCACCTAACTCCAAGCTTGATCTGATAAGGAAGTATTAGCATCTCCATCATTTCAGTCCAGAGTAAAACAAAGCACCTGAGAACGTCCTTATGCTTAACGAGAACATTTCTTCCTTCAGAGAGTTCTCCAAGAAATCAAACACGCTTTAAAAAATTACAACAATGATTACATATATTCTGTTTCATCTCATACAAGAAAAAATACTAGATGGTGAATGATTATATATGGTTATTTCATTGCCTGTAAGAAAATGTATAAGATTATATCATTTTCCTTTGCCTAACAGTTGTATGGCAATAATATATTCACTATTATTAATAACATAGTATTTTTATCTTCTAAATTTTGGGGGGAGGGGATTAAACATATAACGATGTCAATTATAATGGTTCTACATATGTGTAGACTAGTGAGTGACTCACAAATTGACACCAGACAAAATCTCATAACCTCTTAAAACACACATGGTACAAATGTGTATTTAGAAAGGTGATCAAAATTCACTAGTGGAGGCATTACAGTATATGCAAAAGGATCTGCAATACCCACTCAACTTATTAAAATTCATGAGACTTTAAAAATGTCACCCATCCTAAGAGGGGTGTACGCAGAAAAATCTATTTCACAGAAATAAGAAGCCTATTGCAAACTCACCTTGGAAATTATTTTCTTCCATACAATTCCTAAAAATGTCTTACCCTATTTATTTCAAGGGTCATTTCATAAACGGTTTAATGCAGATTACTCTGATATGTTTTATTTCTCAATAAACTATTTATAACATTATTTTAAATATATCCACCTGGCTCATTTCCCCAAGTGGCTGATTGCAGCAACAATGCATGTGTGTACATAAATAAGCAAGAGACATTCCTACCCATTGGTGAAAAAAATTCCGTTAGTGTCCTAAATGTAGAAGAGGCTGTTATTAATTCTATCTGATGGATGAGATAGAAACAAGCGATGAGGATGGGTGTCTTCCTCAGTGTCATACGCAGGAAAAATTCTAGATTTTTTGGAAAGAATTTAAGTATACTATTGAATTGTAAAATAGTTATGTTTTACATGTAATTGGAACAGATTTTAAATGATTTGGAAAACTTGTCCAACTACTACAACAAATGGTTGAAAAGATAGAACAGAATAATCCATTTGTTTTTAAACAATATCCCTTTACATGGCTCATTGGACCCATGGTCATTGTTATGGAAACAAATAATTTGTTATAAGCACTGCCAGGGCACTTGGCTTGGAGCGAGGTCTGTTAGCCATGCCTCCCAAGCCTGCCGTGCCCCGGCAATGGCCACTCCACTTGTGAACTGGAAAACATGCCAGAGATTTGTCCACATTACACTTCCTTGTCATAATATTTTCATCAAAAATATTGTCAGATATTATAATTCTTGAATAAGAGTAAATGGGTCAACTGGATCTGGAAAGGAGAGAGGGAGGCTAAAAAATCTGGAAATTATAATAGACTATTGTCACTGAATACAAATACTACACTAGTTTTGTAAAATGCTTCTGAGATTGGCAATCAATAATACATTTCTAAATCCTCATAGTTTGCAAAATTTCTTACATAATTTCACTTAAATATTTCAAAAGGCATCATTCCTATTTCTCAGAGAAGAAATCTGAGGCACAAGGGACTTCTGCAATTTTATAAAACCAAATAAATGAACCTATATACTTGAATTCAGAACTTTGGAATCCATATCTTGGTTTTCTCTTTCCAAACACATAGGCTAAGAAGGATATTTTAGGAAATTTATATTATGCAAATCTTGGCTGATGTGCTATTTGATTTTATTAAAAAAGTAGAAAATGCATGTTCCAGCTATTGACTTGATAGTCATAAAATCAAAGAATTTACTAAATCAATCTGCTAACTACTACTTACTTTCCAGATTTTTTTAATGTTTTAAAGTTATTAGAAACAATTAAGTTTTGTGTGTCTATGTGTATATATATACACATATATATATGGAAAGTATGTAAGAACAAAGAGATCTGAGTTTTTTTTTAACACATCTAGGAAATTAATACTCTACTTAATATTGCTTAGAGAATACAAACTTACATATTACTATATCCTTGATAAGTATTTAACCATGCAATTTAAATACGATAAAACATTTCTGTTCCGTGAGACTTTCCATTTAATGTATTCAGTGATTACTGATCCTAGTCTGATACTATTAACAGAAGAGGTAAAAAACTATTTTAAAAAAATAATTAGGAATATACAAGCATTTTCTAACCATTAAACAACATTTTTTAAGAGAAAGAAAAACGGTTTACAAGTCAATTTGTAATATGTTACTATCCTGCAAATTGGAGAAGGAAATGGCAACCCACTCCAGTGTTCTTGCCTGGAGAATCCCAGGGACGGGGGAGCCTGGTGGGCTTCCGTCTACGGGGTTGCACAGAGTCGGACATGACTGAAAGCGACTTAGCAACAAAGCAACTATCCTGCAAAACAGTAATAGTATATAAAGAAAGCACTCACTATTAATACTCCAATTTCCTATATATATACATTCAAAGCCGGTAATAGAATTTCCTAAGCAAAACTAAATGCAGCTTCTTAGAAAGACCTGTTGGAATTTCTTACTGAATGTAATGTTTAATGGACTTTTGATAAGAAATGCTTATATATAATCCTTCCTTTCTCTCTAACAGATTGTACTGAGGAAATCTGAAAATACCTTGGAAAGTATGCAAATTAGAGTTTGTAGAATATGTAAATGGAAAATTTTTCTTTGGCAATTTTACCAACCTGCACATATTTTCCTTTTATATTGGAAAGAAAATTCTAAATAGAAGGAAATGGCATTGTGGATAAAGTGTAAAGGATTCTATAATGCTTTAGTATCATCAAAGAGCAATAAGAAGGCTTGACTAGTTTAGCACATTTATTTAATAGCAACTCACATATTTGAGTATTAAATATTCAGATAAACTCTTCTTCAGAAGTCTCTTTAAGAATCATTCTCATTCCACAGTATGAGATTGATGACTTTAAAATCTTGTGAGACTGTTGTAATTTCTTATTTGCATGACCCATTCTTCACTTATTTTAACATTATCATCCAATGGTCATAAAATAATTCAGAATCTCCATACGGGTATTTAACAAAAATATAATAAAATTGATCATGGTTGTCCATTTCTGCAACCATAGAAAGAATAACCATTGACATTTGTTAAAAACAATACTAAACTGATTGAATGGACATTACACTGCGTTCTCCTCAGGTAACCAATTTTTTTAGGAAAGGATAGTTAAAGTAACCTTAAAACTTCATCAGCTTTGAAATCTTTTTACTCTAAAACTTTACATCAGATAAGGTGTTGTCTATTAAAAAAAAACATCCAATCTTATCTATGTGAGAAATCTCTTTTAATTGCAGTATACATTATGTTAAACAGTTAGATTAAAAGAGATATCTAATTACCATTTTTAATAAATTTAAGGTTTCCCTGATAGCTCAATTGGTAAAGAATCTGCCTGCAATGCAGGAGACCCTGGTTCAATTTCTGAGTTGGGAAGATCCCTTGGAGAAGGGATAGGCTACACAATCCAGTATTCTTGGGCTTCCCTTTGTGGCTCACCTGGTAATAAATTTAAGTCAAGTATATTTTTGGTTGAGATCTGTAAGTGCTAAACTTTAATTACTTAATGCATGTTAAGACATAAGTTCAAAAGTACTCAAGAACTTTTAAGAAACAATGAATTTTATCTTTTATAAAACACCAAAGCAATGAACTATTTTTCATACTAGCAAGGAAAAAACACTTCTTCAAAGATTTTTTGGGTTTTATTGGCCACGCTTTGATTACTGTGGGATTTTAGCCCCCCAACCAGGGTTCGAACTGGGGCCCCCAGCAGTTTTAGTGGAGTCCTAACCCCTGGACCACCCAGGAATTCCCTGTCATAGATTATTAAAGTAATGTAAACTTTATTGCAGGTTCATTGGCATTTAAGTATATTTTTCAACATTTAGCTTGTGTCTCAAATTTGTTTTGATTTATAAAATTTTATAATTAACTCACCATAGTTTTATCTACAAATAATCATTCATTGCTTATCATGTTCTTAGTTTTAATGAGAAGTACATGATTTGAAAGGAAGAAACAAACATAAACATCAGAAAAGCAAAAAACTATAGAAATACACACTTTATCACCATCAGAAAAAATTGAGAGTCCTCTATGTAGATGAATTAATAGCTTACCTTCACAATTTGTGATATTTTCACTGAAAGACCTTGTCTCCCTGACTCAACCTCTGGCATTTTATATAACTCAGAAAAAAGTACAAGTCATGCTGGAAAATGTCACCCTTCTTAGTTGTTTGAACTCATGTCTCTGTATTTAGTCAAAATGAGACCCTCCTTTACTGCTAACTGGGTTTTCCAGATGGTGCTAGATCTGCGAATGTTGGAGACAGAAGAGACATGGGTTCAATCCTTGGATCGGGAAGACTCCCTGGAGCAGGAAATTGCAATCTGCTCCAGTATTCTTGCCTGGAAAACTCCATGGACAGTGGAGCCTGGTAGGCTACAGTACATGGGGCCAAAAAGAGTCGAACATGACTGAATGACTGAGCACACACTTACTGCCAGTTATCTGGTAAATGAAGTCCTAATATCACTGCATTTTAGCAACCATCTTGAGGGCAGCCATCGTTAGAGCAGACATATTTAGGGCAGCCATCTTTATAAACTGTCTGAGTGAATTATAAACATCACTATGAACAAAGCTAGTGGAAGTGATGGAATTCCAGTTGAGCTATTTCAAATCCTAAAAGACGATGATGTGAAAGTGCTGCACTCAATATGCCAGCAAATTTGGAAAACTCAGCAGTGGCCACAGGACTGGAAAAGGTCAGTTTTCATTCCAATTCCAAAGAAAAGCAGTGCTAGAGAATGCTCCAACTACCACATAGTTGCACTCATCTCATCCCCTAGCAAAGTAATGCACAAAATTCTCCAAGTTAGGCTTAAAACCTATATGAATCATGAACTTTCAGATGTTCAAGCTGGATTTAGAAAGGGCAGAGGAACAAGAGATCAAATTGCCAACATCTGTTGGATCATCAAAAAAGCAAGAGAGTTCCAGAAAAACGTCTACTTCTGTTTTATTGATTATGTCAATGTCTTTGACTGTGTGGATCACAACAAACTGTGGAAAATTTGTCAAGAGATGGGAAAACCAGACCACCTGACCTGCCTCCTGAGAAATCTGTATGCAGGTCAGGAAGTAGCAGTTAGAACTGGACATGAAACAACAGACTGTTCCCAAAGTGGGAAAGGAGTTCGTCAAGGTTGTATATTGTCACCCTGCTTATTTAACTTCTATGCAGAGTACATCATGTGAAATGCCAGGATGGATGAAGCACAAGCTGGAATCAAGATTGCTGGGAGAAATATCAATAACCTCAGATATGCAGATGACACCACCCTTATGGCAGAAAGTAATAAACTCAAAGAGCCTCTTGATGAAAGTGAAAGAGGAGAGTGAAAAAGCTGGCTTAAACCTCAACATTCAGAAAACTAAGATAAAGGCATCTGGTCCCATCAGTTCAGTTCAGTTCAGTTGCTCAGTCATGTCCGACTCTTTGTGACCCCATGGACTGCAGCACAATAGGCCTCTGTGTCCATAACAAACTCCTGGAGTTTACTCAAACTCATGCCCATTGAGTCGGTGATGCCCTTCTCCTCCCTTCTTAAATCTTTCTCAGCATCAGGGTCTTTTCAAATGAGTCAGGTCTTTGCATCAGGTGACCAAAGTATTGGAGTTTCAGCTTCCACATCAGTCCTTCCAATAAACACTCAGGACTGATCTTCTTTAGGATTGACTGGTTGGATCTCCTTGCAGTCCAAGTGACTCTCAAGAGTCTTCTCCAACACCACAGTTCAAAAGCATCAGTTCTTCAGCACTCAGCTTTGTTTATAGTCCAACTCTCACATCCATGCATGACTACTGGAAAAACCACAGCTTTGATTAGATGGACCTTTGTTGGCAAAGTAATGTCTGTGCTTTTTAATATGCTGTCAGGTCACCATCACTTCATGGCAAATAGATGGGGAAACAGTGGAAACAATGACAGACTTTATTTTCTTGGGCTCCAAAAACACTGCAAATGGTGACTGTAGCCATGAAATCAAAAGATGCTTGATCCTTGGAAGAAAAGCTATGACCAACCTATACAGCGTATTAAAAAGCAGAGACATTACCCTGCCAAAAAAGATCTGTCTAGTCAAAGCTATGGTTTTTCCAGTAGTCATGTATGGATGTGAAAGTTGGACTATAAACAACGCTGAGCGCCCAAGAATTGATGCTTTTGAATTGTGGCGTTGGAGAAAACTCTTAAGAGTCCCTTGGACAGCAAGGAGATCCAAACAGTCAATCCTCAAGGAAATCAGTCCTAAATATTCATTGGAACGAGCGATGTTGAAGATCAAACTCCAATACTTTGGCCACCTGATGTGAAGAACTGACACATTTGAAAAGACCCTGATCCTGGGAAATACTGAAGGTGGTAGGAGAAGGGAACGACAGAGGATGAGATGGTTGGATGGCATCACCTACCAAATGGACATGAGTGTGAGCAAGTTTTGGGAGCTGATGATGGACAGGGAAGCCTGCTGTGCTGCAGTCCATAGAGTCGCAAAGAGTCGGACACAACTGAGTGACTGGACTGAACTGAACTAAACTTAACTAGTCCATTATGATAGGAGAGGATTTAACAGTTTCTCAATTTTGGAATGAAAACTTTACAGAAACATAAATCTGAAAGATAGTTTGGAGTCTGGCTGCAGCTCTTCAAATAACTGTAGTTTAGAGAGAAAATAATGATTGATCTTCTGGAAAAGCTTGTGATCTGAGCCTTAATTGTCTACTCCCAGTTAGCTGGTTTGTGTAGTCACTTGGTCAGTATCTCTCTCTTTCTGCTCAACTTTAAGGAAGCTCCTTTCTAATTTTCTGTTTTGCCATTGTTTTTCACAATAGACCTCCTCCATGCCCATTTGGTAGCAGTAGTGTTAGTCACTCAGACTCTTTGCAATCCCACCAACTGTAGCCCACCTGGCTCCTCTGTCCATGGGAGTGTCCAGACAAGAATACTAGAATGGATTGCCATTCCCTTCTCCAGAGGATCTTCTCAACCCAGGGATTGAACCTGGGTCTCCTGCATTACAGGCAGATTCTTTACCATTTGAGCTATAGGAAAGACCTTCATGCCCATCTTACCTACAGGCTGAAAACCAATCTACAATAGGGTTCTCAGTGCTAACTATACATTAGAATGACTGGGGGAGCTTTAAAATCTTAATGCCTAGGTTTCATCTTAGACCATCTAATTTCAAATCTCTGGAAATGAGACCCAAACATCCATGTTTTAAAGCTTTATAGGTTATTCCATTGTGTATGCAGGGTTGAAAACCACTTTTTTTAAAAATATAAATTACACCTGTTATTTAAACTTAGCTTAATTGTGAGATGAAGACTTTCCATGAAGAGAAATTTTCCTCCTTACTTGCTTCCTACAATTTACACAGCCCAATATACAAATCTTCTTGCCATGTAATCAAGGCTTAATAGAACTTATTTCTAAAGGACTACTCTGGTATATGTGCTTTTTATTATCAGAGTATTATATCCTTATTTCACATGAAAGTTATGATCATGGACAACTGCTGTGGAAATGACCACCTACTCAAGTTCAGAGCACTAGACTCTGCCTGCTCACAAAAATTACTTAAGAGTTTTAAACTATAACCTTTCTGGGAGTGGGCCCTGATCAGGACAAAAATCCCCAGCATTCTGTCTAATATATAAATTAAAAACAAATTCCTCCCATTCCTCCTTCTCCTCCTCCCACTTCATCCTTTTTGTATCTTATTGATGATTTTACTTGATTTTGGTTATGACTGCCTTAAAAAAAATAAAATAGATCCCTTAAAATTTAGTATTTTATAACATTTATAATTAATTTATATGTTGTGAATATTTGATTGAATACACACAACTTTCCAATTTAATTAATATAGTTTTAAGAGTAAATGTATTATACTACCTTTTTTCCTCAGAATAAAAAAAAAAATAATAAAATGCCTACAGATCTGTAATAGGGTTTAAACTACTATTATGTGTATTTTCTTTGCTATATCACTGCTCCTATTCCTCTAAATTATTTCTTTATAATTTCAATATTTTACTCAAATTGAAGATCTCTGTTCCTAAAAAATATCAGAGTCATTAATATAAAATACTACTTACATGATTCTAATTTAATTTGCCTGGGTGGGCCTGGCATTCATATACTTTAAATTCTTCTCAGGCAACTCAAAAGCATAGCTCAGATTGAGACTCATTGCCCTAAGCCTTGGATAGAAACTGCAGCCTAAAGAAACATTCTTCAACCAACAAGAATGTATGAATAAACAGCCTCTTGGTGATTTTTAATACATAAATACAGACAAGTACACACACCTTAGAGTGAGGACTAGTAATATTTTAAAATATTTAAAATTGAGAAGGGGATGCTCATCATGGTGTCTAATGTACTCCAAAGCTATGGCTGGTCTATTTGCTTTTTCTTTAAAACTATTTTTCTACCTTATTGTCCTCCTCATACATATGGTCAGTAGCTACGGAGTGGTTCTAAACCCCTTCATGATGACATCGGCTCCTCGAGACTAGCAGAAAACCTTTCATAAAATGAGCACTTAATTGTATTGAACTCCCCATTCACCAAAATCTAATAGATTGACCTTCCCCCACTGCCTCTTTGGAGCAGTCTCTCAGAGCTATCTGAGGTGCTGCGTCCCAGGCTGGAGCCTCATTTTGCCCCTAATAAAAGTTAACTCGCAGGTCTCAAGTTGTGAATCTTTTTCAGTTGGCAGAGGCAAATAAATTTTTTTGTTTTTTCCTTCTATTTACTTAATTCTCAGTTCAGAATTTGCATAGTTTGTTCATTGCAGATCTGTGCTACAAACTAAAATACAGTTACTTAAAACATTGTGCTTAAAGAATTCTATTATTAAAGTATTTACCTATTTTTTTTGTTTTGTTTTCAGGTTTCAACACAGTTTTATTGGGTGGTCTTATTGTCTGTGAAATACACCAGAGGTTGGGGGAGGAGACACCCATTGCATTGACTTTGCAAGATAAGGGGTTTTCATCACTAAGAAAAGGCTTGGGGTGGGGCAGGGTAGGGCATTTTGGGTTTGGTTTCATTTTCCCATCTTCTTTTGCTTTGTTCACATTTCTTTTCTCTCTCAGAAAGTACCAGAGGACACACACACACGGAAACAAAAATAGCAAGATCAGTCTCCAACCACTTCACTCCCAAGCCCTTCCCCAGACTGTACCAGGGATGGGAGGAGTCAGATAGCTACTCCTCAGCCAAAGAACACACCAGAACCCACTACCTTTTTCAAATATCTGCAAACTCAATTCTGTGTCTTTTTCTGACAGTGACTCACCCAGATATTCCCATCTTGATGGTAGGGTTTCCAGTTTCTCCCAGTGTCACTGTACAGCATGCGATATTGGGTCACCCAGTCGGAGCTGCTGTATCTGCCTTGAGTCGCTATGGCACTGAGCTGCTTCCGGTTGCCAAAGTTAACCTGAAGCCACTGATAATGGTCACTGTCTGATGGAGACCATCCCCCAGCACCTGAATAAGGCAGAGACAAGAGGAGGGAAATAGGTATTTAATGTTGAACTTCTACAATTGCCAATGGATCATTCTACATCTTTTAATTGGCGTTGGAAGTACTATATTTCACAGATACATTATCAAGCGTCCTTTATAGATGCCACAGGGATTTCGACTAATATTCTTCTAGGAGGGTAACATTGACACTCTGACCCCTTTATGGTGTAATTATGTGCTCATTTTCTCCTGAGCAAATGTCTTCATAATTCCTCAATTAGATCTTATTAGTACATGTCAAACTCTAATTGGCTGAGGCTTGATCAATTTACCATGAATTCTTCAACTAAAAATCACTAGGAAAAGATATGTAGCAATCTAACATTTCCTCATGTAAAGATTTATCTTTAAGTAGATCATAAATGAAACAAAATGCAACCATACACACTCTAAAATATATATTTACTTTAGAAAGTTCAGGGTTGAAAAAACACTACTAGGTCTCAAGACGAGGCCTCATCTTACATCGACTCCTGAGACCTAAAATATACAGTAAATTAGTCAATATGCTCATTAACACTTAAGAGCCATACAACCAATGACTCTAGATGAACACATTTCTAGGAAAATCATAGAGTCACTAGATGAAGTGAAGCTTTTTTTGGTAAAATAAAGTAAACGACTGGCAAAGAGTAAGAATGTGAAAATATCCATTAGAGAAACAGCACTAACCTAGAACAAAAAGACTCCTAATTTATAACACTATGTGAAATAACTATGATTGCACATAAATAGATTACAGAAAATATGGCATGATGCTCAGTTCTAAGAAGCAATATAATTTTTTGAGTGAGTTTGATTACTAATGGTAGTAAATAATAGGAAAATAGTCAACAAATTATCCAATGTACAGTATATGAGAACACATGCCTCACTCTTCAAATGAGGAATTTAAAAGCTGACAATAAAATAATTTATTTTATGAAGTCTATGCTAATAAAGATCATTTTGAAAATCATCACTGATATATCACTCATATAATGATATTTACAGGGCTTATTTCTGTTCTCAACTATGATGGAATAGCTCTCCCACCACAAAGAATTACAAATCCAACAACATGTATAGGATTATACTTTTAGGAGATTAGACAAGACACTGTACTGCACTCTGATTCATGAGATAAAATAAACAAATGAGGTGAGCCCTGCCAGCTTCCTGGCTTTCTTCATGGTTCACTTTCCAGACCATGGCATTAAAGAATATTCTGGACAGACGCAGAAGCATCTCTGAATTGAAGGCAGAGCAGAATCAAGGCTCTCAAGGAATCCAGAATTCGTAGGACAGAGTATCAGGGACGGGGCAGCTGTGCAGAGAGGAAGCTTTGGGAGTGTCCATTGGGTCACCAGTGAGTATCTTCACTTCAGACTTTGGACGAATGCTAAGCTGTGTATTTGCAGACTAAGACTCAACAAGACAAAGAGAAGTGAGATCTGAAATGAACAACAGCCAGAAGATGCACAGTCCTGGGAGTAGTTTGATTTCAGACTGGACAAGATTGAGAGTATTTGAGCAACCTTAGGCATTCAACCCTAGGAGAAGGCAATGGCACCCCACTCCAGTACTCTTGCCTGGAAAATCCCATGGGCAGAGGAGCTCGGTAGGCTGTGGTCCATGGGGTCTCTAAAAGTCGGACACGACTGAGCGACTTCACTTTCACTTTTCACTTTCATGCATTGGAGAAGGAAATGGCAACCCACTCCAGAATTCTTGCATGGAGAATCCCAGGGACGGGGAGCCTGGTGGGCTGCCGTCTATGGGGTTGCACAGAGTTGGACACGACTGAAGCTACTTAGCAGCAGCAGGCATTCAACAGAGATCTCAGAAAGGGAGCAGAATAATTTTATCCTAAAATAAGGATTCTAATTCTAATCCTACTCTGAGTGAGTGAGTGAAGTCACTCAATCATGTCTGACTCTTTGCAACCCCATGGACTGTAGACTACCAGGCTCCACAGTCCATGGGATTTTCCAGGGAAGAGGACTGGAGTGGGTTGCCATTTCCTTCTCCAGAGGATCTTCCTGACCCAGGGATCAAACCCAGGTCTCCTGCATTGTAGGCAGACGCTTTACCATCTGAGCCACCAGAGAAGCCAATTCTATTCAGAATACATCTGAAAAAAGGTTGGTAATAAGTCTGAAAGGATCATTCTGATCCACAAATGAATTAACCCCTTGGTTGAATGAAACTCAACACTCCCTTACAGAGACCGTGGAAGTTTATTTTTTCATGAGATTTCCATGAAAATATGAAAGAGACTCAACAACATAGAATCCATAATGTCCAGTAAAAACTTTTTTTTAATATTAGATATTTAGGTAAGCAGTAAAATATGACTCATAACCAGAGAAAAGTCAGTCAGTGGTAATAGACACAGATGATGAAATTAACATAGCACAACTTTACAAGAGAGATTATAAATTAGTTGCCTTACTTGAATAAGAATGTATAAATATTGAAGAAACAAATATGAAACCTTAATGGAGAAAAGAAGCAACAAAGGAAAACAACATGGGAGTTTTGGGACTAGAAATTATATCTGAAATAAAACATTTACTAGATGAGCTTAACAGCAGATTAGAAACTGAGAAGAAAATAGTGCATGCTAACTCCCCTCAGTCCTGTCTGACTCTTTGCACCTCCATAGACTATAGACTACCAGGCTCCTATCTCCATGGGGTTCTCCAGGCAAGAATACTGGAGTGGGTTGTCATTTCCTTCTCCAAGGAATCTTCCCAACCCAGGGATCAAGCCCGCCTCTCTTATGTCCCTGCACTGGCAGGCTCTTGACCACTAGCACCATCAAACTGAGAAGAAAATAGTAGTGTACTCAAATATAGGGTCAGATAAACCATTCAGGCCTAAGCTCACAGCGGGTAATATGGCTTAATAAGGAACAGTAGTCCAGTAACCTGTAGGATAACATTAAATGTCTTAACAATCATGCAAATGGAGTATGAAAAGCAGAAAGGGTAGAGACTGAGGCAGAAAAAAAAAATACATTTGAGGAAATAATAGTTGAAAAATACAAGCCTAAATATCTGAGAAATTCACTGAAGACCAGGAAGAGTAAATAAAAAGAAAAATACACCAAGGCACACCATAAATAATTGCTTAAAAAACCATGCTAAAGAGAAAATCTTAAAAGTGTTCAGAGGGCAATAACATCTTAACAACAGCAGTGCGAGCCAGTGAACAAAGAAATGAAGTGATGAAAAGAAAAGAAAAAGAAAGTGTCAGTGTAAAATTATACATCTAGCAAAAATACCCTTCAAACATGAAAGCAACATAACGATACTTAGGACAAATGCTGAGAAAAGTTATCATCAATAAGCACGTTGTATAAGAAACGGAAATTTTTCAGCTCCAGGGAAACCTGGCCATGCTGAAATCACATGAAGAAACAAATGCTGAAAATGGTAAACGTGTCAGTAAGTACGAAATACTTGTTAATGCTTTTAAAATTTCTTTAGAAGATAATTGCTTGGAACAAAATAGCAACAATGAATAAGAGGGTTTATAACAAATGTAGACGTAAAATGTTTGATTACCATAGCACAAAGGATAGGAGGCAAGGAACAAGTGCACTTTACTGAGTTTCTTTTACTACATTTGAAATGATACGGTATTACTTGGAAGTAGTAAACCCTAGATCAAGGGTCTGCAAACTTTTTCTCTAAGGTTTAAACACTGAGTATTTTAGGCTTTGCAGACCATGCTACCTACGTCTATAACTACTAAACTCTGCTACTGTAGCATGAAGCAGCCACAGAAGATCCAGAAACAAGAGCGTGACTGTGATTCAATCAAATTTTATTAATAAAGACAGGAGGCTGGCCAGAGAGCTGTAATGTGTTAACCTCTGCTCAAAAGCAACTTCTCTTTTACATCTGTGCATTTCACTATATCTAAATTATACTTCCAAAAACATTTTGAAATGCTCCATCTATATAAAGTGTGTGTGTTTAGTTTACATGTATACTATCTATAGAACGTGTGTATAACCACCTCACAACTACCTTCTCAGTCTTCATTCCCCTATTTATTCAAACTACACTTGTACACGAATGATGTTTCTATAAGGCAGATCTAATCATAGTTAATCCTAGTTCAATATTTTTCTTTCTTTTTTATTTTTTTAAATTTTATTTTATTTTTAAACTTTACGTAATTGTATTAGTTTGCCAAATATCAAAATGAATCCGCCACAGGTATACATGTGTTCCCCATCCTGAACCCCATCCTGAACCTGAGTTCAATATTTTTCAACTGATCCTCATTACCTCCAGAAATAAATGGTCCACGCCTTCACAAACAAAAGACTCACGTGGAACACACCCTCTATACCTTCCCAGATCCTCCCTCAACTTATTATGATACTCCCTCAAAATATTATTTCTCCTTCAAGGATCAGGAAGTTCACTCCAAATATTACTTCTGCAATGGGTGCTGTGATTTGCCATTTTGCTTCTAATATATGACTGGAGGACTTATTCTTTCAGATATTTACACTGCTGCTGGAAGACCAAATGTAGCTGTGATTCCCCTCAGGAATTCCCTGGGTTAAAAAAGAGGCATTTTATACAAGGTCATGCCCCTTCCCAGGGTTATGCAGATGTAACAATGGGCTATCTAGGGGCTGCTGCTGCTAAATCACTTTAGTCGTGTCCGACTCTGTGCGACCCCATAGACAGCAGCCCACCAGGCTCCCCCGTCCCTGGGATTCTCCAGGCAAGAGCACTGGAGTGGGTTGCCATTTCCTTCTCCAGTGCAGGAAAGTGAAAAGTGAGAGTGAAGTCGCTCAATAGTGTCCGACTCCTAATGACCCCATGGACTGCAGCCTACCAGGCTCCTCCATCCATGGGATTTTCCAGGCAAGAGTACTGGAGTGGGTTGCCATTGCCTTCTCCAATCCAGGGGCTAGAAATGGTCAATACCATTGTCCCAACTGGGGAAAACTATAAATAGTCACCACAGTCTGGTCTCAGAGCTCCCTGAGAAATTGGAAGTTGAAGCTTCCATGGAGACTGCATCGCATGTTGACTACTGCCTCTGCCTATTTCTATTTCCTCCCCTTCCCTTATCCCAGTTTTCATCCTGAAGGTACTGCCTACAAAATCTGCACTTCTCTGACTCATAATTTTTATCCTGGGAAATCCAGTCTGCAATATTTTTTGGAATCACTTTCCTTATAACCTGCATATGAGTTTGTTTTCCCAGCTTTGTACTTCATTTGCTATTTCTATGCTTTCTTCCTTTTTGTAGTATTTAACATTTCCAATAGCCATATGTCATCCATGTGTTGATTTTCCCGAGAATTCTGCAAAAATTTGGAAGAGCCATAGATTAATTTTGGGGTCTTTCTGGTGGCTCAGATAGTAAAGAATCTGCCTGCAATGCACGAGACCCGGGTTTGATCCTTGGGTGGGGAAGATCCCTTGGAGAAGAGGATGGCTCAGTTCAGCTCAGTTGTTCAGTCATGTCTGAAACTTTGTGACCCCATGGACTGCAGCACATCAGCCTTCCCTGTCCATCACCAACTCCCGGAGCTTACTCAGACTCATGTCCATCTAGTCAGTGATGCCATCAAACCATCTCATCCTCTGTCATCCCCTTCTCCTCTTGCCTTCAATGTTTCCCAGCATCAGGGTCTTTTCCAATAAATCAGTACTTCACATCAATATTGAGGTTTCAGCTTCAGCATCAGTCCTTCCAATGAATATTCAGGACTGATTTCCTTTAGGATGGACTGGTTGGATCTCCTTGCATTCTAAGGGACTCTCAGGAGTCTTCTCCAACACAGTTCAAAATAATCAATTCTTCAGTGCTCAGCTATCTTTATAGTCCAACTCTCACATCCATACATGACTACTAGAAAAACCATAGCTTTGACTAGACAGATCTTTGTTGGCAGGTTAATGTCTCTGCTTTTTAATTTACTGTCTAGGTTGGTCATAACTTTTCTTCCAAGGAATAAGTGTCTTTCAATTTGTTTATGGTCCAACTCTCACATCCATACATGACTACTGGAAAAACCATAGCTTTGACTAGATGGACCTTTGTCAGCAAAGTAATGTCTCTGCTTTTCTAATGTGTTGTCTATGTTTGTCATAGCTTTTCTTCCAAGGAGCAAGCATCTTTTGATTTCATGGCTACAGTCACCATCTGCAGTGATTTTGGAGCCCAAGAAAATAAAGTCTGTCACTGTTTCCATTGTTTCCCCATCTATTTGCCATGAAGTGATGGGACCAGTTTCTAAGATCTTAGTTTTTTAATGTTTAGTTTTAAACCAGCTATTTCACTCTGCTCTTTCTCCTCATCAAGAGGCTCTTGAATTCTTCTTCACTTTCTTCTATAAGAGTGGTGTCATCTGCATATCTGACATTATTAATATTTCTCCCAGAAATCTTGATTCCACCTTGTACTTCAACCAGCCTGGCATTTCACCTGATGTAGTCTGCATATAAGTTAAATAAGCAGGATGACAATATACAGCTCAAATGGCAGCCCACTCAAGTCTTCTTGCCTGGAAAATCCCACAGACCATGGAGCCTGGTAGGTTACCGTCCATGGGGTCGCAAAGAGTTGGACACGACTGAGTGACTTCACATTCACTTTCTCCCAATTTGGAGCCAATCCATTGTTGAATGAGTAGAGAATGGATACTCACTCCAATAATCGTGCCTGGAGAATTCTATGGATAGAGGAACCTGGCAGGCTTCAGTCCATAGGGTTGCAAAGAGTTGGACACAACTGAACAACTAACACTTTCACTTCCATATATGAATTTGGGGGATACCAGTATCTAGTCATCAAGAGATAATAAATATATTTGCTTATCTGTTAGATCGTTCCAAACTTTGGAAAAATCCTATACCCAGCTGCATATGAATTTCTCTATATGCATTACTAAAAGCAACAGGATGGTTTCGGTTATTGAAATAAAAAAGCAAGCATTACTGTGAGTAAAATAAGAAACATATGTGCATTTGATTGATGCAATTTAGAATATTTCCCCTAATTTTGCAAAATGAATTTCAGGATAAATTTTCTTAATTTACCTTTTTTTTTTTTTTTTTTGCTGTTACAATTTTTCAATAAAGAAGCAATTAACAGATAGCTACTTAATCTCATTTACCTCATTACTTAAATAAATGAATTTATGGTCAACTTTAAGGGAGGCAAAAGTCTAAAAGCAGTAAAAATGTAAGTTAAAACTTACTCCTTAGCCGAAGGGAATGTGAAGAGACTAGTGATCAACCTCCAGGGGAGGGCAAATGTCAGGCTTTCATGAGAAGCATGGTGGAAAGATCGATGGGAAGTTCTCTGTTTCTCTTTGATCTCTCTCACAATGTAATTTGGGGAAGTTGATTTCTTTGTTCATTTGGCTTGTGAAATGTGTAACCTCTATCGATCTAAGGATTAAGAATGATACCTCTTTCATGACAAAAACCTCAGGAAATGGTATATAAGAGAGCAGAAGGGCTCCCCCAAAACACTATGGAGAATATATGAAAGAGGACAGAAGTGTTTCCCAGTGGATACAGTAATAGCTCAAGAGAACTAAGTGGAAAGTCAAAGAGGAGAACAAGAAGGCAAAGATAGTGAGCAGTCATAAACTCTTAGATTCTAAGATGATTTAAGAATAACTTTTATCTAGGAATAACAGAGCCAAATTATCTATTAGGTAGCTAATAAATTGTTACAGTGACTTGAAAGATGTGTCCTTATACAAAACTCCTGCCATTCCCTAAACACTGAGATGCTGTTCCTGCCCTATATTTTCTTTCCTCTCTCTCCATCTTCCTCCACCCCTTCATCTCTCTCTCCTTTTTTTCTCTCTTGAATACACATATTTTCCCCCTCCAGATATGTGTGTGTGTATGTGTGTGTGTGTGTGAACTATAAGATACTCAGCGTTTGCATTCTGGATGTTCACCCCCACTGGGGTTACCTGAGTAAAGAATTATAATAAAAAACTTGGAGAAGTGGAAGAAATCAGCACTCTAAACTAGGAGATAGGTTATAACTGTGATAGCCATTTCCTCTTTGTAATTTGCACCTCTGAGAGCTAACAGAAACAAGAAACTTTGTGTGTGGTTCAAGAGAGGGCATGGAGTTTCTTTCCAGTGATAAATGGCTCTTGCATAAACCTGATGCCTAGGTAAGTGGCTATAACACCACTGGAGACTACAAGCCTCAATTCTAATTTAACAGAAAAAGGTAGAAAAGAATTCAATTAAGGCTAGAACTACCTTTAATAACTGGTTGAGAAATATGTATCAGATGAAAAGGATAAATTGAAAAGGAGACTTGAAGGCCAGATAGCATTATAAGTTCAGGCTGGGAGACCTCCTGCTCTAAACACATAGAATTTTTAGATAAGACAGATAAAAAGAAAATTGAAAAGACATATCCAGGATCAAAAGTATGATAAGCTTCTCCATACACAAGAAATGCAACCAAAATGCAAAGTGGTAAGTAGGACCATAACCAATTCCTGCTGGAGTCAGGGCTGAGGACAGACAGAGGGACACTGGGTTCCTGGGGAGTGTTGGTGAATGCACATCCCTGTGTGTGTTACCAAGAGGAAGCCTGGGACAGAGCTGAAAACCAAACGAACCCAGGACTAACTTGCTGTGAAAAGAGACTGAAACAACTGCTTACTGACTTAGAGATGTAGGTAATAGGAGACTGTATAGTCCAGGGGGTCCCAACTTCCAGAAGCTAATGCCTGATGATCTGAGGTGGAACTGATGCAATAATAATTAGGAATAAAGTGCACATTAAATTTGATGTACTTGAATCACCCCTAAATCATTGCTCCCTCACCGTTGTCTGTGGATAAACTGTCCTCCATGAAACTGGTCCCTACTGCCCCAAAGGTGGGGGACCACTGCCACTTAAGAAATTTGGAAAACAGGCATATCTAAGCCAAGAGAAGGTACCCATTGGCTTGTTGACTGGACTTATGATTCCCTAGTAACACTGGCAGGCAAGAACACAGGGTCCTCCATGTAAAATGTGTTTCTGCACTGAGGACTAGGAAGCTGAGGATAAAAATCACCAGATTATAGAGAAGAAAAGAAAAGAGGGTGAGAGACAAACAGCTGACTGCAAAGAACCTAAAAAAAAAAAAATAGCAAAATCACAGAAAAAATATGCTGTAAGTCAGCTAACAAAGTTAAAACGTCAATGCAAATGTCTCCAGATATAATAGCAAGCGAAGAACAGGGGAAATAAAAGGCTCAGGTGCTCAAAAATATAACATAAGTAATGCCATCCATTAAAAACCAGCAGTAATGATCACATCCAAGAGGGAGAAATAAAAGATTTACAGATAGATACTAAAAAGAACTAGATAGTGATCTCAGAAGTAAAACAAGTAGACTTTGACAGGAAAATAACCTCATGAGAGGAATATCCTGAAATTATCTGTGTGTGTTTAGTCACTCAGTCATGTCCGACCCTCTGTGACACTGTAGCCTGCCAGGCTCTGTCCATGGGGATTCTCCAGGCAAGAATCCTGGGGTGGGTTGCCATGCCCTCCTCCAGGGGATCTTCCCAACCCAGGGACCAAACCCAGGTCTCCCACATTTCAAGCAGATTCTTTACCATCTGAGCCACCAGCGAAGCAAAGAATATTGGAGTGGGTAGCCTATCCCTTCTCCAGGAGAACTTCCTGACCCAGGAATCAAACTGGGGTCTCCTGCATTTCAGGTGAGCTATCAGGGAAGCCATTCTATAACCATATAATGGAAGCTATTCAGCAATAAAAAAGAAAGGGCACTGATACATGTTACATCAGTTAAGTACAGTTGCTCAGTTGTGTCTGACTCTTTGTGACCCCATGGACTGCATCATGTCAGCCTTCCCTGTCCATCACCAACTCCCAGAGCTTACTCAAACTCATGTCTATAGAGGTGGTGATGCCTTCCAACCATCTCATCCTCTGTCGTCCCCTTCTCCTCCTGCCTTCAATCTTTCCCAGCATCAGGGTCTTTTCCAAAGAGTCAGTTCTTTGCATCAGATGGCCAAAGTACTGGAGTTTTAGCTTCAGCATCAGTCCTTCCAAAGAATATTCAGGACTGATTTCCTTTAGGATGGACTGGTTGGATCTCCTTGCAGTCCACAGGACTCTCAAGAGTCTTCTCCAACATCACATGTTACATGATCAGTCTCAAAATAACTATGCTGAGTGAAAGAATCCAGAGAGTAAAAGTACATACTGTACAATGCAAATAAAGTTCTAGGAAATGCAAATTGATATACAGGAATAAAAGCAGATCAATAACTGAGTAGGGATGGGGGACCAGAAGGAGAAGAAAGGAGTTATAAAGTGGAAAAAGAAAACCTCTTGAGGTGATGGATATATTCATTATATTGATTGTGGTGATGGTTTCATGGCTGTATGCATGTATAAAAATGAGCAAATGGCACAATTTAAATAGGTACATTAGTATACATCAGTGATGTGTCAATTAAACTGAAAAATTGTGGGAGTAAAGAGATAAATAGGTTAAAGTGTGAATTTCAGTGATAAGACTTGAAGTTCTAGAATAAAACAAAGGCACAGAATATAAACATTTGAAGAAGTAATGACTGATTATTTTTTTCAAAATTAAAACAACAAAAAAAGATACCCCTCAAAAATTAAAAGGATTCTCTGAAAATTGTAAAGCATACATGAAATGGGCATATTATGAAAAGTATGCAATGAGATACAAATGAAAGCTGCTCTAAAATAGTAAGATTGATGAATTGTGACATTTAGAATGTAAAATTCAAGTATATAAATTGTGAATTATCTCACTGATAAAGAAAAAAGTGTTGATGTCTTAAGAAGTGATAAAATCTGCTTGCTAATGACTTCAGATTTTATTTACAGTGGGAACAGCTAGAATGTGTGGCATATGACCTACCTATGAGAAGGCTATACTTATTAAGATATACTTAATCTACACAATTAAGATCATGGCATCCAGTCCCATCACTTCATGGCAAATAGATGGGGAAACAATGGAAACAGTGACAGATTTTATTTTCTTGGGCTCCAAAATCACTGTAGATTGTGACTGCAGCCATGGAATTAAAAGACACTTGGTCCTTGGAAGAAAAGCTATGACCAACATAGACAGCAGAGACATTATTTTGCTGATACAAGTCTGTCTAGTCAAAGCTATAGTTTTTCCAGCAGTCATGTACGGGTGTGAGATTTGGACCATAAAGAAGGCTGAGCACCAACGAACTGATGCTTTCAAACTATGATGTTGGAGAAGAGAGTCCTTTGGACTGCAAGGAGATCAAACCAGTCAGTCAATTCTAAAGGAAATCTATCTTGAACATTCATTAGAAGGAATGATACTGAAGCTGAAGCTCCAATACTTTGGCCATCAGATGAGAAGAGCTGACTCATTAGAAAAGACACTGGTACTGGGAAAGGTTGAAGGCAGGAGGAGAAAGGGACCATAGAGGACGAGATGGTTGTATGGCATCACCAACTCAATGAACATGAGTTTGAACAAATTCCAGGAGACAGTGAAGGACAGGGAAGCCTGGCATGCTGCAGTGCATGGGGCCGCATAGAGTAGGACATGACTGAGCGACTGAACAACAGCAAAATGAGAAGTAGTGTAAATAATCAAGTATGGACAACCAAGTGTAGACACTTCTTGATTGGAAGTAGCCGGAAAAGAGAACCTTGGCCATCTATTAATGTTTGTCATGAGCTAGAGAAGGAAAAACAGCCATGCTACCATCATTCCTAAAATATGGAATAAACTGATAAAATAATGCTAAAATCAAAGTGTAAAAGCTAACTTTGAAACAAAACAGAAGAAAAAAAAAAAAAGACATGATTTTTATCAGAGTACAGGAAGTTATCCCCAGAGACAAATTAGGATGTAATTAAAGAACTATAGATGCTTTAACATTTTGAAACATTCAGATTATATCTCAAAGGACTGGTATTACTCATAAAAGTAATGTTAGCTTCCTTGAATACTTATCAAAGGAGCTGCCAGAAAAGTAGAGGTAACTAAAAACAAACACAAACCAATAACATCCCCCTTCAAAAAAAAAATACATTTTCTAAACAAAGACTTGGAAAAAATAGACAAGAAGAGTGGTGGTGGTGATGGTGGTGATGGTTTAGTCGCCAAGTCCTGTCTGATTCTTGTGACCATATGGACTGTAGCCAAGTAGGCTACAGTCCATGGGATTTCCCAGGCAAGAATACTGGAATGGGTTGTCATTTCCTTCTCCAATAGACAAGAAGGTTCTTCTTTAAAATCTGGTGTGTGAGTTATGAACATTTAGAATAAAAGTGAAAAGTGGGGAGTTATTCATACCAAAAAGTGGGGAGTTATTGATACCGGGGGTGGTGTTGGTGGGTTATAAGGATTTCCTGTTTTGATCATGTTCCTCTTTAACATGAGACATTAAATTTCACAGCTGTATCTTCAAGTTAACTTTTGCAAAGCATTTTGGCAATATTCTGTTAAGTATAAAATAGTAAAATGTGGTCTAGGAAATATTTTTGGTAAATTCAAAAATGGTTAATAATTATGCCTCAAATACATTGATTAATGACTATGTCAGTTTGAAGAGAGGTCCTAATGATGAGCGACAAGCTTTGGTCTTGTATGCTGTCATTTTTAATATTTTTATTATCTAAGGCATGGAAAACATGCTTATGAAATTTGTCAATTACATAAAGCTGGAAAAGAGACCTAATACTGTAACTAGCTGAATTATGATGTTAAATGTTCTTGACTGGCTGGAAATCTGAGCCTCTCCTAGCAAAATTTATTTTAGCATCAGTAATAACCTAAAATGCCCATTTTGAACAAATGCATTATCAACTTTATTATTAAGGTATATAATGCTTATAAATAATTATGCAACCTTAATTTACTTTATCACTGACTCAGTGGACATGAGTTGTTGAGCAATCTCCAGGTGATAGTGAGGGACAGGAAAGCCTGGCGTGCTGCAGTTCATGGGGTTGCAAGAGTCAAACATGACTTTGTGACTGAACAACAACAATTTACTTTATGGGTAATGCAGTGTTAAAATTATGGCATCTATGATACTATATTTACACTATTGCTTCAAAAATTTTTGATACATTTTAATTAAGTCTTTGCACATAAATAAGAACCTAGGAATTATCACACAATGAACCCAACCATACCATCACCACCCAGATCTATAAAGAAACCACTGCCAGCAACACAGGCGCTCTTACTACGTCCTTTTCCAAACACAGTCACCTCTCTTCCTCAATGAACTGCCCCAGAGATTCATCCATGTGGTTGTGTTTAGCTGTTGATTCCTCATTTCCTTGTTGTCTAGCATTACATTATGTAGTATACAGCTCTTTATTGATCAAGTCTAGGGTATTGTTGAACATGTGTATATTTCCAGTTTGAAGTTGTTATAAATGATGCTGCTATTAACATCCGTGCTCATGTCTTTCACCAATTCTTTGTGGTTTTCTCTTGGATACATGCCCAGGAAGAGAATTGTGAGTCCAGAAACTTTTGTATATATATTTTTAAAAATTCTATTTATTTTTTCAGCTGTGTAGGGTCTTAATTGTGGCATGTGGGATATTTTTCACTGTGGTGCATAGGCTTAGTTGTTCTGTGGCATATGGGATCTTAACTCTCTGACCACAGATCAAACCCACATTCCCCCTCACTGCAAGACAGATTCTGAACCACCGCACCACTAGGGAAATTCCATGTTTTTTAAATTTAATCAATTTCGCCAAAATTTTAAAAAGTAGTTGAACTGATACACCAATCAGAGGGATGTATGGGGAGGGAGGAGGGAGGAGGGTTCAGGATGGGGAACACATGTATACCTGTGGCGGATTCATGTTGCTATTTGGCAAAACTAATACAATTATGTAAAGTTTAAAAATAAAATAAGATTAAAAAAAAAAAAGTTTCTGCTATTCCAAATCCTTGCCACAACTTGGTGTAGTTAGCCTTCTTTTTTGTTGTTGTTTTCTAGCAAAACAACAGTTTGTTTGCAGTCTTGCAGGTTTGACTTGTATTTTCTTGGTAACCACTTTCATTCTGTTGATAGCAAGACTCATTATAAAACTATTGTAAACTAAGACAAAATGTTATTAGTGCAAATAGGCCATATAAACAAAACATAGATTCCCTAAAATAAAACTACATGTATACATGTGTATGCTGCTGCTGCTGCTGCTAAGTCGCTTCAGTCGTGTCCGACTCTGTGCGACCCCATAGACGGCAGCCCACCAGGCTCCCCCGTCCCTGGGATTCTCCAGGCAAGAACACTGGAGTGGGTTGCCATTTCCTTCTCCAGTGCATGAAAGTGAAAAGTGAAAGTGAAGTCGCTCAGTCGTGTCCGACTCCTAGTGACCCCATGGACTGCAGCCCAGCAGGCCCCTCCGTCCATGGGATTTTCCAGGCAAGAGTACTGGAGTGGGGTGCCATTGCCTTCTCCGATACATGTGTATAACTAGCATGTAAATTGTGACAAAGGTAGCATAGGAAAATAGTAGAGAATAAAGGTATTTTTTCAATAATAAATTCAGGATCAACTGGATATCCATGTGTAAAAAAGTGAAAGGTGGCCTTGCCTTATAGTATACTGAGATCAAGGTAAAAATGTGTAGCTTTAATTGTGAAAAGTAGAACACCAAAGCTTATAGAACTTGATTTAAGAGAATAACATCGTATTCTTGGGGTTGGGAATGATTTCTTAAACAGAAATACAATCATTAGCTATAAAGGGAAAGATGCATAAATTAGGTTATATTAAAATTAGAAATTATTATCAAAAGACACTAATAAAAGAGTGAAATGGCTAACCATGGATTTGGGGCAGCATATTTTCAAACATCACTGACTCAATGGACATGAGTTTGAACAAACTCTGGGAGATGGTGAAGGACAGGGAAACGTGGTGTGCTGCAGTCCATGAGGTCATGAAGTGTCGGACATGACTGAGTGACTAAACAGCACATTTCCAAACATGTAAGCAAGGAAAATGCTCATATCCAAATGGTAGGGTGCGCCAGTGGCTAGGGATCTGCCTTGTAATGGAGGGGGCGCTTGTTCAATTCCTGGTCGGGGAAATACCATCCCACATGTGCAGGGCATCTACTGAGGCTGGGTGCTGCATAAAGATCCTGTGTGCCACACCTGAAACCCAGTGCAGCCAGATAAATAAATATTTAAAAACACAACAAAATGTATAAACAAGGCCTGCAAATCAATAAGACATATTCAGACTTCCCAATTTTAAAAATGGATGAGGAACTTTAACAGGCAGTTCCCAAAAAAGGACTATACGTTACAAAACATATAAAAAGTTGCTCAACTTCAAGGGCTCGACATTTTTAGAAAACAATTTAAAAACTAAGAATATTCAAAGAGAGTAACATCATTATGAGAGGACTTAATCTTACATATTACTTTGGGGAAACCAAAGATGCTTAAGTTTTGTAAGAGGAAATAAAGGAGTAACTTAATTTCCATCTTCTACTATTTAAAAGCCTAAAGATATAAAGTTTCCCAGTGATGTTACAATACAAAATATTCCAAATGTATATATGCTTCATGTATAAAGATTATATAGTTTTAACTTATTTTTTTGAAATGAAAATTTTGCTTAGACTAAATGAAAATTTTATTTTTTAACTCAGTACTCTCAATTGGATTTGTCTGTCCACATATTTCTCAGTATACAAGTTCTTTTCATTTTGGATTTTGACCAAAGAAGAAAATTAAATATCAAACTGATTTTAACAAATCTGAAACAAGTGCTTTTCTGGAAGAACAAAAGTTTCCTTGTCAAATATGATTTTCCTTCAAGGGTCCAGCATACTATACGATACTATGCTGCTGCTACTGCTGCTAAGTTGCTTCAGTCATGTCCAACTCTGTGTGACCCCGTAGACGGTAGGCCACCAGGCTCCTGAGTCCATGGGAATCTCCAGGCAAGAGTACTGGAGTGGGTTGCCATTACCTTCTCCAATGCATTAAAGTGAAAAGTGAAAGTGAAGTCACTCAGTCGTGTCCGACTCTTAGCGACCCCGTGGACTGCAGTCTACCAGGCTCCTGCGTCCATGGGATTCTCCAGGCAAGAGTACTGGAGTGGGTTGCCATTGCCTTCTCCAATACTATACTATAGTATATAAGAAAATATGCAGGGATGTTTCTTTACAATGTTGATATTATCCAGATATGAATTGTCTCATTAGAGTCAGTACACTTCATGTGATTAGGAAAAATCACAAGCAAATTCATCTGTCAAGATCTCAGTTTCATATCCATCACTCCAGGGGTAAATGACTGTATCTGAGTTGTGAGAAACTGACTTTCTGCAGAGCAAGTCTGCGCTGTGCTGTGATTAGTCGCTCAGTCGTGCCCAACTCTTCGTGACCCCGTGGACTGTACCCCGCCAGGATCCTCCATCCACGGAATTCTCCAGGCTAGAATACTGGAGTGGGGCGGCCATGTCCTCCTCCAGGGGATCTTCCCAACCCAGGGATTGAACCCAGGTCTCCCACATTGCAGGCGGATTCTTTACTGTCTGAGTCACCAGGGAAGCCTGGGAGGGCAAGTTTATTTTCATGTATTTTTCAAAAATATTAAGTATTTCCATGGAATTTCACCAGTAAGTTATATTAAGATCTTTGATTCAAAATGTCAGTTTTTCTTAAAATATCAATTATTACCTTAAGATTGTGCTATAGGATATAAGAAAATAAAAGCTACACAGAAGAACTATATGGTTGCATAAAACTTCATTAAGGCTAGATAGCAGCTGAAACTAATGTGAATCCCATATTAGCTTCTTTTTCTGCATATTAGAAAATCTTGAATATGTATATAACCTGTAATTCTTAAAGTTACTTACCAAATAGTATAAATGATATATGGTCTTATTTTTTTTTTTTTAATGTCCTAGCCATACACAACTGGGTGAAAGCAGACTCTCGTGTGTATTATTTCAGGTGATTGTATTAAGAAAAGAAATTGAAAGTTATAGATGGTCAGATTTCATTGTAACAATTTTTAAAACATCAAAGCTGATAACACCAGCAATAGAAAGGATTATCACCATCATTAGTGAGCTCTCCATTCCTGGAGATACTCAAGTGAAAGCTGGAAAATAAGAATTTCCTCATAGCAAAATATTACAGAGTCTGATAGTAGACTCAATGTCCACTAATTTCATTTACTAAGAAAGCTGAAATGGAATACAAACTATTCAGCTCAGTTCAGTCACTCAGTAGTGTCTGACTCTCTGCGACCCCATGAATCGCAGCACACTAGGCTGTTATGTTGAATTTTTTATCAAGTTTTAACATTTTTTCTTATTGCCTTTAAAGTAACAGTTATGATCCAAATTTTGGTTGATCTATTTTATTAACATCAGGGCAGATTTCATTTCTACCACTGCTAAGTAACATGTGACTATATATAACTTTCATTATTAAAAAGTGGATGGCCATTTCCATTTTTACTGTGAATAACTCCCCTGGCTCATTTATTCAACAATTATTTACAGAGCACTTCTATATACCATTCTTTGGGATTGGAATGAAAACTGACCTTTTCCAGTCCTGTGGCCACTGCTGAGTTTTCCAAATGTGCTGGCATATTGAGTGCAGCACTTTCACAGCATCATCTTTCAGGATTTGGAATAGCTCAACTGGAATTCCATCACCTCCAATAGCTTTGTTCATAGTGATGCTTTCTAAGTCCCACTTGACTTCACATTCCAGGATGTCTGTCTCTAGGTCAGTGATCACACCATCGTAATTATCTGGGTCATGAAGATCTTTTTCATACAGTTCTTCTGTGTATTCTTGCCATCTCTTCTTAATATCTTCTGCTTCTGTTAGGTCCATACCATTTCTGTCCTTTATCAAGCCCATCTTTGCATGAAATCTTCCTTTCGTATCTCTGATTTTCTTGAAGAGATCCCTAGTCTTTCCCATTCTGTTGTTTTCCTCTATTTCTTTGCATTGATCGTTGAAGAAGGCTTTCTTATCTCTTCTTGCTATTCTTTGGAACTCTGCATTCACATGTTTATATCTTTCCTTTTCTCCTTTGCTTTTCTCTTCTCTTCTTTTCACAGCTATTTGTAATTGCACTCATCTCACACGCTAGTAAAGTAATGCTCAAAATTCTCCAAGCCAGGCTTCAGCAGTATGTGAACTGTGAACTTCCTCATGTTCAAGCTGGTTTTAGAAAAGGCAGAGGAACCAGAGATCAAATTGCCAACATCCGCTGGATCATCGAAAAAGCAAGAGAGTTCCAGAAAAACATCTATTTCTCTTTATTGACTATGCCAAAGCCTTTGACTGTGTGGATCACAATAAACTGGGGAAAATTCTGAAAGAGATGGGAATACCAGACCTCCTGATTTGCCTCTTGAGAAAACTGTATGCAGGTCAGGAAGCAACAGTTAGAACTGGACATGGAACAACAGACTGGTTCCAAATAGGAAAAGGAGTACGTTGAGGCTGTATATTGTCACCCTGCTTATTTAACTTATATGCAGAGTACATCATGAGAAATGCTGGACTGGAAGAAACACAAGCTGGAATCAAGATTGCTGGGAGAAATATCAATAACCTCAGATATGCAGATGACACCACCCTTATGGCAGAAAGTGAAGAGGAACTAAAAAGCCTCTTGATGAAAGTGAAAGTGGAGAGTGAAAAGGCTGGCTTAAAGCTCAACATTCAGAAAACAAAGATCATGGCATCTGGTCCCTTCACTTCATGGGAAATAGATGGGGAAACAGTGGAAACAGCGTCAGACTTTATTTTTCTGGGCTCCAAAATCACTACAGATGGTGACTGCAGCCATGAAATTAAAAGATACTTACTCCTTGGAAGGAAAGTTATGACCAACCTAGATAGCATATTCAAAAGCAAAGACATTACTTTGCCAACAAAGGTCCGTCTAGTCAAGGCTATGGTTTTTCCTGTGGTCATGTATGGATGTGAGAGTTGGACTGTGAAGAAGACTGAGCGCGGAAGAATTGATGCTTTTGAACTGTGGTGTTGGAGAAGACTCTTGAGAGTCCCTTGGACTGCAAGGAGATCCAACCAGTCCATTCTGAAGAAGATCAGCCCTGGGATTTCTTTGGAAGGAATTATGCTAAAGCTGAAACTCCAGTACTTTGACCACCTGATGTGAAGAGTTGACTTATTGGAAAAGGCTCTGGTGTTGGGAGGGATTGGGGGCAGGAGGAGAAGGGGATGCCAGAGGATGAGATGGCTGGATGGCATCACTGACTCGATGGATGTGAGTCTGAGTGAACTCCGAGAGTTGGTGATGGACAGGGAGGCCTGGTGTGCTGCGATTCATGGGATTGCAAAGAGTCGGCCACGACTGAGCGACTGATCTGATCTGATCTGATCTATATACCAACCATTAAAGGTTTTTTTTAAAGAATTTTTCATAGGCAATTTCTACTAGACCTTTTTTATACTTGATGATACAGTTTATGTATTTGGAAAATGTACAAAAATCTTCTTTATCTCATAAGCATTTTATTACTGCAAAAATCAAATAACTAACATACTTTTAATGTGCATAGAAATGAGATTTTGTTTGAAAAAAAAAAGGCAAATGAAAATATTATACGAAAGTCAGGGTCAATGAAGTCATGTTTCTTCTCTGCACCTACTAGGAAGCTGCTCTTTGATCCTTACCTGTAGGAAAGGCTGAAGAATTTCACCTTGTAATGTGAAATTCAAGTGTGAGCCAAAGGTCAATTTGATGTTTGTAAATCTACTGTCTAATTCATGTTCTTCATCTCTGGTCTGCATTCTTATTAAAGTCTACAGAATTTGGAAATAATATGATTAATTAGAAATGATTTGCCAAGTGCTCTAGTCAAGTGCACACCCATTGGGATTTTCAGAAAATGCCATCATTCTCAAGATGTCATTCTTTGTGATAAGAAAAGAAAAAACATTGTTATCTGTGCAGCTCACAAAACTTTGTTTGGTGGGGGTGAAGGAGATAAGTTTATAGGTTAAAAAAGGTTTCAGCACTCAAATACACATCTTTAGGTTATCAAATACATCTAACCTCTATTCATAGAGTGAACTGAAACAGAGATATAGCTGCAGAAATCAACTAAGTGATGTAACTCCAAACAAATCCTGAATACATGAATAAGTAAATTCAGGATAGCCCACTTTTTTGAGTCAAGGAATGAGTTTTATTTGTCATTTAACAACCACCACCAAGTATGATACCCTACATACAGCACTCAATAAATACATGTTATATATGAAAATGATACCATTATAATGGCAGAAAATGAAGATTAACTAAAGAGACTTTTGATGAGGGCAAAAGAGAATGACAAAACTGACTTGAAACTCAATGTTAAAAAAAAAAAATATCATTGCATCAGGTCCCAAAGCTTCATGGCAAATAGAAGGGGAAAAAGTGGAAGCAATGACAGATTTTATTTTCTTGGGCTCCGAAATCACTACAGAAATTAAAATAAATTTGCTCTTTGGAGGGAAAGCTATGACAAAACTAGGCAGTGTATTAAAAAACAGAGACATCAATTTGCCAACAAAGGTCCATTATACTCAAAGTTATGGTTTTTCTAGTGGTCATGTATGGATGTTAGAGTTGGTCTATAAAGAGAGCTGAGTGCCAAAGAATTGATGCTTTTGAACTGTAGTGCTGGAGAAGACTCTTGAGAGTCCCTTGAACTGCAAGGAGAACAAACCAGTTAGGCATTCCTAAAGGAAATTAACCCTGAATATTCATTGGAAGGACTCACATTGAAGCTGAAGCTCCAAAGCTCCAGTACTTTGACCACCTAATGCAGAGTTGACTCATTAGAAATGATCTTGATGCTGGCAAAGACTGAAACCAACAAGAGAAGGGGACAGAAGAGGATGAGATGGTTAGATAGCATCACCAACTCAGTGGACATGGATTTGAGCAAACTTCAGGAGATAGTGAAGGACAAAAGAACCTGGCGTGCTGCAGTCCATGGGGTCATAGAGTTGGACATGACTTAGCAAGTGTACAAAACAACAAAGTAAATGAATTTCAGAATTGCTTGCTTGCTCAGTGTGTCCCACACTCTCCTTCTGCTGCTGTGTCCACAAGTCTGTTTTCTATGTCTGTGTCTCAATTCCTGCCATGCAAACAGGTTCATCAGTATCGTTTTCCTAGATTCCATCAGTTCAATTCATCAGTTCAGTCGCTCAGTCATGTCCGACTCTTTGCTACCCCATGAATCACAGCATTCCAGGCCTCCCTGTCCATCACCAACTCCTAGATTCCATATGTATACATGTGTGTGTGTGTGTGTGTGTGTTTGTGTGAATATACGGTATTTGTGTCTCTCTCTCTGACTTACTTCACTCTGTATAACAGGTTTTAGGTCACCTCAGTTCAACTGACTCACATTTATTCCTTTTTATGGCTGAGTAATATTCCTTGGTAGGGCTTCCTAGGTGGCACTAGTGGTGAAGAATACGCCTGACAATGCAGGAGAAGTAAGAGCCACAGGTTGGATTCCTGAGTCAGAAGATTCCCTGGAGGAGGCATGGTAACCCACTCCAGTATTCTTGTCTGGAGAATCTCATGGGCAGAAGAGCCTGGGAGGCCATCATCCATATAGTGTTGCAAAGAGTCAGGCATGACTGAAGCAACTTAGCACACACACATACAATATTCCATTGCTTGTGTGAGCTTCCCAGGTGGCTCAGTGATAGAGAAAAACTCACCCTGCTAATGTAGAAGACCCAGAGATGTGGGTTTCATCCCTAGATGAGGATGATCCCTTGGAAAAGGAGATGGCAACCTGCTCCAGTTTTTTTGCCAGGAAAATTCCATGGACAGAGGAGCCTTGCAAGCTACAGACTATGGGGTCACAAACAGTCATACAAGATTGAGCGACTGAGCATAATATTCCTCTGTACATATGTACCACAACTTCTTTATCCATTCATCTGTTGATATCTGTAGATATCTAGAAAGTAGCATTGACATATATACACTACAAATAGATACATAGTAGGAAGCTGCTATATAACACAGGGAGGCCAGCTTGTGCTCTGTGATGACTGAAGGGAAGGGATGGAGGGATGGGAAGGAGGCTCAAGAGGCAGGGGATATATATGTGTATATATATATATATATATGTGTATATATATATATATATATATATAGTTGATTTGAATTATTGTATTGCAGAAACAACAACATTGTCAAGCAATTATCCTCCAATTAAAAAAGAATTAAATTATAAATGAATATATGAATGAACAAACTGATAAATGAATGAGATCCTAGAAGTAAAAGCCCTGAAAGAAGAGGGCAAAATCCTTGGCCCCAAGGATCTATGCAAGAAAGGCACAGATCATGAAAGGCAAATATAAATGGATCAGTAATAAAAAATAAAATTTTAATAATGCTAGTGATTTTCATTGTATCTTCAACAAAGAGGAGCTGAAATTTTTCCCAATGCACTCACTATATATATTCTAAATACTATTCTTGGGTTAAAAATAGTTCATTCTCATTAAAGAATATTTATTTTAATTTTAAAAAACATTTGATGGTCAGTGTCAATTAAATTTTCAAAAATTATTAATACATATTTTAGCCATTATCTTCAAAAGGATCTAAGTGAAAGTGAAGTGTTAGTCATGTCCTATTCTTCACGATCCCATGCACTGTAGCCCAAGAGGCTCCTCCATCCACAGAATTCTCCAAGCAAGAATACTGGATTAGGTTGCCTTTCCCTTCTCCGCAAGATCTTTCCGACCCAGGGATCAAACCCAGGTCTCCTGTGTTGCAGGCGGATTCTTTACTGTGTGAGCCATCAGGGAAGTCCTTCAAAAGGACCTATGACTTGAAACCCTAGCACTCAGAGTGAACAAAACTAGGAAGGGAGTAGCTGTCTAGAATACCATTTTTACATTTTTTTTACGTGGTCTACAGTTATTTCTCATGCATTAGCACAGTCCATTCTGCAAACATGATAACAATCACTTCTTTAGCACGGCAGGAAGCGATCAACCAATCAGAATCAGCAGAGTGAGCTGGACAGTGTATTTTGAAAAGCTGGAAACAAGCAAGGTCTTTCTTAGTTTTTTCACAAAAGATGGGAGATCTTGGGACTGGCCTGCTCCAGAGGTACCCAGGACACTTGACTGAGAGAATGCACAATTCAAAGTGAAAGCTTTAAGAATTCAGATGTTAACTCACCACAGTAGGAAATATCTTTAACTTCTGCAGCAGTTTTTAGCTCAGTGTTTAAAATTGAGTGAATTTAAAAATTGATTCTCATGTATATCATCAAAACCTAGGCTCCCAGCTAGAATTTTGTACAAAATAAAATTTGGTTATTTATTGTTTCATTCACTTAAGAAAGAAAGGAAATCAGAAGCACATTTACATAATGGAAATGTTCTCACTGGTAACTAAACATAGTTTATTGTTTATTAACAAAATAATTAAGGATGCAAATAATATCTCCATGCCATCTGCCTCAGGGATCTCTTTATTGAAGGCTCATTATTTTCTGGGGCAGAGGCTTTGCCATAAAAGAGATCGCATGAAGAAATGCAGAATTGCAAAAAGAAATGCACACACTGTGCATTCACAAAATCTGTCACTGTGTATGCCATCATGTCAATGATAGAAGCAAAACTGTATGGAAAATTGCGGTGTGTACAGTAACAGTCAAGTAATGAATGCAGATTTTATATGTACATTGGTGTCTGCACAATGCAAAGCTGTTCTATGCAAAGATACAAGGGAAATATCTTATTGCATAAGCAATGATTTCTAAGCTAGGTCCACATGAAAATGCAGAAACATGAGGCCATTTTCCCCAGTGACATACCATGATAATTGAGACAGATATTTCTACTGACTTGAAGTGGAAAATTGCCTTGTATCTCCACTTTTCAAATTTGCACACTCAGGCTCAGACTAGTTTTGGAGCAATTCCAAATGTTTGAAAACATAGGTTATAAAGACTTTCTCTGCTAAAGTTCTGTTTTGTGTTTTTTTGTTTTTTTGTTTTTTTTTTTAGAGAGAAGATGCAAAGAGATTATGCTGAAGATCAATATAGTTAAGTATAGTAAATATATCCTTTAGATAAAATTCAAATGTCTTTTATGAGTTCTCTGATCTTCCCCATAACTCATGCATAATAAGTAACTTCCTTCTCTTCGGTCAGCACATTTTGTGCACATTTTTTAAAATTTCAATTGTAGTCTCGGTTCCTGGATGGCAGCAGGCATCATGTCATTACCAAGTTCACGCTTAGAATTCTTATTATCAATTTGAAGGTGTACAGTATCATAACAGGCTCTTTCAATAAATACCTTCTGTAACTACAGAGTCTATTTTAGTAAAGAGGAAAGGTTTTTGGCATTGGTACAGCTGGCAACATGAAACTCTCACCAAAAATGTAGTGGGTGCATTTTGATACAAATAGAAAATATTTATAGTAGCCCCAACTTCTTAGGCTCTGAATCAGTAGAGAAACAATACTAGGAGAGAGATACATAACAAATGGAACTTGGAAATACAGTTGATTTTCGTACGATCTTCTATAAATGTGATCTTCCTATACATAAACTCATCAGTTTTCCTTGCAAAGAACTTAATGGGTTTTTCCATAGGGCAAGCTTGAAATTGGCTGTTCTAGCAATGGGATAGAATGAGAGAAAACAGGAAATAAAAAACAGTATCAAAACAAAACAGGACCAAAAGTTTTATTCGTCCTCATAGAGTTAACACATTCCTCTTTCATGAAAAAATGTCTCCCATCTTCATGACCACCACATCATTAATTTTGACTCTTCAAAATAGATTTAAATCTATAGCTTGAAATTGAGGGAATATAGTATAACAGAAAGCCCACTGGATTATATTAAGGAAGGAATGAGTCCCTTTTTAGTGCTAAAATAAGACCACCACAGACAGGGTGTTTCTGTAGTTCTAGATGACTACAGCCCTGAAATTAATAGATGCTTGCTCCTTGGAAGAAAATCTATGACGAACCTGGACAGTGTATTAAAAAGCAGAGACATTGCTTTGCCAACAAAGGTCCATACAGTCAAAACTATGGCTTTTCCAGTAGTCATGTATGGATGTGAGAGGTGGACCATAAAGAAGGCTGAGCACCAAAGAATTGGCACTTTTGAACTACAGTGTTGGAGAAGACTCTTGAGAGTCCCTTGGACTGCAAGGAGATCAAATCAGTTAATCCCAAAGGAAATCAAGCCTGAATATTCTTTGCAAGGACTGATGATGAAGCTGAGGCTCCAATACTTTGGCCACCTGATGCAAAGAGCCAACTCACTGGAAAAGACCCCGATGCTTGGAAAGATTGAAGGCAGGAGGAGAAGGGGATCACAGAGGATGAGATGGTTGGATGGCATCACCGACTCAATGGACATGAATTTGAGTAAGCTCCAGGAGATGAGGACACAGAAGCCTGGTGTGCTGCAGTCCATGGGGTCACAAGGAGTCAGACATGACTGAGCAACTGATAAACACCAACAACAGAGTTTGGCAAGTCTAAGATCAAGGCACTGGCAGATTCTTGGTCCAGTGATAGCCATCTTTCTGGGTCATAGATGGGCGTTTTCTCCCTGTGTTCTCATGTGGTGGAAGAGGTGAGGGCCATCTCTCTCTGGGGCCCCTTTAAAAGTGCACTAATGTCATCATGGGTGTCTCAAGTGGCTCAGTGGTAAAGAATCTGCTTGCCATTGCATGAGACACCAGAGACACAGGTTCAATCCCTTAGTCAAGAAGATCTCCTGAAAGGGGAAATGGCAAGCTGCTTCAGTATTCTTGTGGGGAAAATCTCACAGACAGAGGAGCCTGTCAGTCTATGTGGTCACAAAGAGTCAGACACGACTGAGTGACTGAGCACAATGTCATCAGGAGGGCACTCTGATGACCTAAACACCTCCTAGAGACCCCAGATACCATCGCACTGGTGAGGTTTCAACAGGTGAATTTCAGCAGAACACAAACATTCAGTTTTTGGCAGGCTCTGCATCAAGTTACAAAATAAGCCTGTGTTTTCATATGAAATATGGTGTCTGAATGATAAGCATAAACATTTTGATTCAGTCATAATAAAGATTCAAAGAAAAGTCGTAGTAGTTTTTAATAAGGATCTCTATAACAAGAAGACATAATATTTCTGGCATAAGTGCTTTGATAAGTAATGTTCTTGTGATTTTGTTAGCCATCTCATCCACAAAACATCACATAAGAAAAATACTTTAAACTCAATGATTGTAGGAGTCGAGCAAGAGCAGTTTTAGAGACAAGACTGGATGAGAAAGGTATCTAATGTACATTTAAAAATCTGTATTTTTGGTCAATTTTCTCCATTTTTCTTTTTATTTATTGACTTACAATATTTTTATTTATTAAAGAAGCAAGAAATGAAGGCATTCAATGGCTAACTAGACAGTTTTTGATGAATTCCTCTCAAACATTATCTTCAACTTTATCATCACCAGAGTTTATAAAAGTGGTTGTTGTAGGAAATAGAATATTCATATTTCAAACTACAAATGAACACCAGTTTTGTATTAATGAATTTTATCAATATAAAGAAAAAAATCCACAACTCACTAGCTTTAGGGAACTTGCCCTAATATCTATACTATACACTTTCTCTAGTATTTCTGAAAGCATAAGATAAACAACTTCTGATCAAATTACAATGGTAACTTTGATGTTGGAAAAAATACCATTGTAACTGGTACATGAAGAATAATTCTAACGGAATACAGAGGCTAATAGCAGAAGTGAAAAAAAAATCATAGGTGACTTGGTTTAAGGCTGTATTGGCAGTGGGTGCAGAGGGAAGTGATGGACGGGAGGGTTGATAGAACAGGCTGCTGGGGTGGACTTCAGGGTCAGGGCGAGTGGCAGCAATGGCAAGGAAAAGGAAGAATCAAGAACGGCTTCTAGAGATTTGGCTTGAGGGAATTCGAGTGTGTTCTGTGTCAATTCCCAAGACTAAAAGACAAACAACAAAAACATATTAGAGAAACACATCTGGGGAAGAAAATCAGGAGTTGTGTTTTCACTTTAAATTTGAGATGTCTAGTAGACAGTCAAGTCAAGATTCCAAGTAGCAAATATGCATCTGGATCTCAGGAAGAAGTCAGGAATTAGGATAGAAATAAAGAAGTCATGGACTTCCCTTGTGGTCCAGTGGTTGAGAAGCCACCTGCCACATGCAAGGGGACATGGGTTCAATCCCTGGTCTGGGCAGATTCCACATGCTGCAGCTGAACCCATGAGCCACAAGTACTCAAGTCCATGAGCTCTAGGGCTCACGTGCCCTAACTAGAGAAACCTGCACACCCTAGAGCCCGTGCTCTGCAACAAGAGAAGCCACCGCAGTAAGTCTGCACAACACAACTAGAGAGAAGCCCCCTCACACCGCAACTAGAGAAAGCCCTCGCGCAGCATCAAACACCCAGGGCAGCCAAAACAAACAAATAAATAAAAGCCATCAGTATATGGATGATATTTAAAGATGACATTAGAATGAGATGATCTAGTGAGAGAAGTGAGGAGGCTCCAGAATGCCAGAGGACAGGCAAGATTTGATAAATATTTATAGAAAAAGGAAATAGAAAATCCAACTGAGGTACGAATAAAATTAGGAGAGTATGGTGCTATGGAAAACCAAATATAAAAGCTAATCTAGAAAGAAGAACTGTTAGTTACATACAGATTTTTTGAGACAAAGTGGCATCATGCTTTTTTCAAGAGTCAAAATATCATCATGCTTTCAGTCTATTAAATCTACCTTGCCAGCACTGAAATATTTTTTCCTGTAGGAATAACTCTTATTGCTCACCACCATTCTCTCTCCTGATGGTCTTTGTTCCATTATATCACTATTTAAAATCAACTGAAAATGAGAACATCTAAAATTGTATATATGAGGGTCAGTTAGGAAATTTTGGACAAAGCAATTGTATAGAATGCTTTGTTACTAACAGATATAATAACAAGTATCATTTTCAAATTATTTATGAAAAGCATGGAATATTCTTCAATTAAACTAATAAACATTGATTAAAAATAAGTAAAATTATGAAAAATATGGTCCAGGATTAATATAAAATTTCATCTTTACTAGTTCTATTTATCATTATTTTTAAAAGTAAAAAGTTTATCACCATGGTTTTACATTTTTGCATGACAATTAGTGTTGTTAAATATTTTACACACACACAAATAATAAAGCTTCTAACTGAATAATCTCTATGATTCTTGTCTATTGACTTATCGATATCTTAATGATTTTCTAATCTTATTTAGTAAGCTTTTTAAAAATAACAGAGATGCTATTCTTTCTACTCTTACCCATATACATAAAATGCTAATTTTAAAAAGTATACATTCAATGATCTTATATAATAATAGATTTGAACATTCCCAATTTACATGTGTTTATAAACAAAGTCTTAGAGAGTTTAGACGCCCCTCCCAAGGTGCAGAGAACAAAAGGGTAGAAATCATTTTGACTCTTGATGATTCTGATTGCAAAGCTCATGCTTTCTTTCTCCATGAAAACAATATTTTCATATGGGCTATTAAAATAAAAGCAAACTGTTGTAACTTTAAACTCTTGACATATATCTTTTGTTATAAAATGTGGTTTCAGTCAATAAAGAAACATGAAAAATATGTTAAACAGAGAGTAATAACAAAAATACTTTGACTTTCTTAAAAAACTGAAAGTAAAGGGATTCTATGAACTCATTAATAGGCAAATCAAATTCCTTTAAAAATTAATGATGTGTCACTAGTTTAATACTAAAATAAAGGCAAGAAGCATCATGCTTCATTAGGAACATGGTCACCTGTTATTATTTGAATTTGGGGTTAAAGATGAATCATTCTCACCATCTATTGACAGAAAACTTGCCAATTCAATGCAACTATTAAAACCATCTGGTACAAGAACTAATAAGGATATCTAATACATAATAAATATTTATAATAACATCTTAATAATAATATGAGGAAAATGATATAAGCTCATGAGGAAAAATAGAAAATATAGCAATGCTTAATTATATTACTAAATTTAGTTCTAAATTTTTTTCTACTCTCTCAAAAGTTTTAAATGTACATGCTGCTGATAAGGAAGTATAATTTTATTTAATATAATTAATATAACGCTGTATGGATAGACTTATGGATAAGATTCTTATGGATACAAGAATGTTTTTATGATAAAGGCATTATCATCTAACTTATCACATCTACTGAATTTCTGAAATTGCTACTACTCAGCAGTGAAGCAACATGGTGTGTGGTGTATTTGCTACAATCTTGTCAATAGATTAACAAGGCAAGATAAGAATGTGCACTTAGCACTAATTCATGGGAAACAGCATTTAGCATCTTAAAAATATGCTCTCAGATGCTATGAAATTTCTTGTCTAAACAGTTTGTGACTTCAATGAAATTATGGGTCACTGAATTGCAAGGTACACATTCAATAACTGAAAAATAAATTTTTGAAAACATGAGACCAAATTACTTCTTTAAATTCATATATTTTTTCTTTAAAAATATATACTCTAATTTCAGGAAATGTTACACTATGTCATGCTAATAAGTTGGTGCATTATAAATTTTTTTTTACATAATAGGGGCTTGTGGGATATATCTGGTTGACCATAAGTGAATGTAAGATTCATCTTGGAGCTGGCTTTGCATAGCTAATCATTATTTATATATATTCCTGGTGGCTCAGATGGTAAAGAATCCGCCTGCAATGCGTGAAACCTGGTTTCAGTCCCTGGGTTCAGAAGATACCCTGGAGTAGGAAATGGAAACCCCTTCTAGTATTCTTGCCTGGAGTATCCCCGTGGACAGAGGAGCTTGGTGGGCTACAGTTCATGGGGTCACAAAGAATCAGACACAACTAAGCATTTAAGCATACACACACACACACACACACACACACACACACACACACACACACACACATATGTGTATATGGGATGCCCCAGTGGTTCAGGGGCAAAGAATCTGCCAGCAAAGCAGGAGACACAGGATACGAGAGTTTGAACCCTGGGTCGGGAAGATCCCCTGAAGGAGCGCATGGCAACCCACTCCAGTATTCTTGCCTAGAAAATCCCGTGGATAGAGGAGCCTGGTTGGCTACAGTCCATGGGGTCACCAAGAGCTGCACAGGAGCATGAAGTGACTGAGCACAGCACAACACATATCTATACATGTGTGTTTGTACATATCTATCTATCTATCTATATGTGTGTGTGTGTGTGTGTGTGTATGTGTATATATATATATATATATATATATATATATATATATATATTTAAAATTATCCTTTAGGGTAGCTTTAGATTGTTAAGGCATCTGAATACAATGTGGGAGACCCAGGTTCAATCCCTAGGTTTGGAACCCCCTGGAGAGGGAAATGGCAACCCACTCCAGTATTCTTGCCTAGAAAATACCATGGATTTAGGAGCCTAGTAGGCTACAGTCCCTGGGGTCACAAAGAGTCAGACACGACTGAGCGACTTCACTTCACTTAGGTTGTTAAATACAATGAGTGTGGCTAAAGCCCATGCCTTCTTCTGTTCACCTATCCACTCACTGTTATCACTTCAAGGTTAACTTTCTTTTCAGAGTGCTGATTCTCCTGCAATCCCAACAAATTCTACAGATTGTTTATTGTCAGGAAGCATTTAACAGGAGGCTTCCTGTGTGCTGTTTTGGATCTGTCAGGAATTCTCTGCTCCTTATTAATTCCTCACGAATTAAGAGGAGAGGCAAGCTTCTCCCAGGACTGAGGAATCCAGGCATTTCCTTCATTAGCGTTTCTTTATGGTGATAAGTACCCTCTTTCTTCATTTGAACCATACGGTAAAATTAATTGTTTACAAATCTCTCTCTTTAATATGGATTGCCTATGTTTTGTAAGTCTGGAATTTTAATCTTTATCTTTGCTGAGAATAACTACTTTGTAAGACAGTATATATGCCCACACCATGTTGATTAAAACACCTTTGCTCCATCAGAGCTCTGGTCCCCATGTCTGTCTTTCTCTCTCTCTCTTTTTCAGGCTGATCCCCTGGAGCTCAGAGGCTCTCTGAGTTCACTTTCCTGCCCGGGCTTCTAAGACCCTCTCGAGAAGGTGCTCTGCTCCTTCACCCCATCGAGAGGGTGCCTGAGGCCTTCGTGAACAGAGCAAGCCCCATGCAGGGTCTTTATTGGCTTTGTGTGTAAACCAAGGAATATCAGCCTCTTTCTCTCCTTTACTTTCTTATCCTCAACTCCGGACCACCAAGTTCCGGTCCATTAAAGGACCTCAACAGTTTATGGACGAATACTAATCATTAATTTCATGGCTGGTTTTGAAAAGCTAAATAACATGGGATCCACAGACTTGGTCTACAGTTTGTGATCTCTTTTTAGAACTGCTACATGTGCTGTGCTCAGTCATGTCCGACTTTGCAACACCCAGACTGTGCCTGAGACCCCCAGACTGTGCCTGCGACCCCGCCAGGCTCCTCTGTCCACAGAACTGCTCTTATTCAAACACAGTGAAAGAGTTCTATATTACTGGTTTCTTGTTGTTTGTTTTTTTTTTCTCTACATTTGCTTCTTATTTACAGTGTGATAAGCATTGAGCTAAGCGGCTGTGACGACCGGCGCACTAAGAACGGGCGGCTGCGACGACCGGCGCACTAAGCACAGCCGAGAGGAGCTACCCCACGTCTGAGGTCAGGGGCAGAAGCCAGGAGGACCCCATGCCCGAAGGGCGGTGGCCAAGAGGAGTTATCCCACGTCCGAGGTAAGGGGCAGCGGCCGAGAGTGCCAGGCTGCGACGGCGCAGGAACTGCCGAGAGGAGCTACCCCGTGTCCAAGGTCAGGGGGGAGGAGCCGATAGGAGCTACCCCGAGTCCGAGGTCAGGGGCGGCAAGGAGAGGAGTTACCCCGCGTCCAGGGTCAGGGGTGGCTGCCGGGAGGAGCTACCCCACGCGCCCACGCCTGAGGCCAGGGGCTGCGGCTGGGAGGAGCAACCTCATGACGGAGGCCAGGGGCAGTGGCAGGGAGGACCAACCCCACATCCAAGGAGCCCTGGCTGCGCGGGTGCAGGAGGGCCTAGAGGAGCTATCCCACATTGAAGGTCAGGAAGGGCAGCGGTGAGGAGATACCCCTCGTCCAAGGTAAGGAGCAGGGGCTGCACTTTGCTGGAGTAGCCGTGAAGAGATACCCCACACCCAAGGTAAGAGAAACCCAAGTAAGATGGTAGGTGTTGCAAGAGGGCAGACACACTGAAACCATACTCACAGAAAACTAGTCAATCTAATCACACTAGGACCACAGCCTTGTCTAACTCAATGAAACTAAGCCATGCCTGTTGGGCAACCCAAGACGGGCGGGTCATGATGGAGAGATCTGACAGAATGTGGTCCACTGGAGAAGGGAATGGCAAACCACTTCAGTATTCTTGCCTTGAGAACCCCATGAACAGTATGAAAAGGCAAAACGATAGGATACTGAAAGAGGAACGCCCCAGGTCAGTAGGTGCCCAATATGCTACTGGAGATCAGTGGAGAAATAACTCCAGAAAGAATGAAGGAATGGAGCCAAAACAAAAACAATACCCAGCTGTGGATGTGACTGGTGATAGAAGCCAGGTCCGATGCTGTAAAGAGCAATATTGCATAGGAACCTGGAATGTCAGGTCCATGAATCAAGGCAAATTGGAAGTGGTCAAACAAGAGATGGCAAGAGTGAATGTCGACATTCTAGGAATCAGCGAACTAAAATGGACTGGGATGGGTGAATTTAACTCAGATGATCATTATATCTACTACTGTGGGCAGGAATCCCTCAGAAGAAATGGAGCCATCATGGTCAACAAAAGAGTCTGAAATGCAGTACTTGGATGCAATCTCAAAAACGACAGAATGATCTCTGTTCGTTTCCAAGGCAAACCATTCAATATCACAGTAATCCAAGTCTATGCCCCAACCAGTAATGCTGAAGAAGCTGAAGTTGAACGGTTCTATGAAGACCTACAAGACCTTTTAGAACAAACACACAAAAAAGATGTCCTTTTCATTATAGGGGACTAGAATGAAAAAGTAGGAAGTCAAGAAACATCTGGAGTAACAGGCAAATTTGGCCTTGGAATACGGAATGAAGCAGGGCAAAGACTAATAGTTTTGCCAAGAAAATGCACTGATCATAACAAACACCCTCTTCCAACAACACAAAAGAAGACTCTCTCTACACATGGATATCACCAGATGGTCAACACAGAAATCAGATTGATTATATTCTTTGCAGCCAAAGATAGAGAAGCTCTATACAGTCAGCAAAAACAAGACCAGGAGCTGACTGTGGCTCAGATCATGAACTCCTTATTGCCAAATTCAGACTTAAATTGAAGAAAGTAGGGAAAACCACTAGACCATACAGGTATGACCTAAATCAAATCCCTTATGATTATACAGTGGAAGTGAGAAATAGATTTAAGAACCTAGATCTGATAGAGTGCCTGAAGAACTATGGAATGAGGTTCGTGACATTGTACAGGAGACAGGGGTCAAAAACATCCCCATGGAAAAGAAATGCAAAAAAGCAAAATGGCTGTCTGGGGAGGCCTTACAAATAGCTGTGAAAAGAAGAGAAGTGAAAACCAAAGGAGCAAAGGAAAGATATAAGCATCTGAATGCAGAGTTCAAAACAATAGCAAGAAGAGATAAGAAAGCCTTCTTCAGCGATCAATGCAAAGAAATAGAGGAAAACAATAGAATGGGAAAGACTAGAGATCTCTTCAAGAAAATTAGAGATACCAAGGGGACATTTCATGCAAAGATGAGCTCGATAAAGGACAGAAATGATATGGACCTAATAGAAGCAGAAGATATTAAGAAGAGATGGCAAGAATACACAGAAGAACTGTACAAAAAAGATCTTTACAACCCAGATAATCACGATGGTGTGATCACTGACCTAGAGCCAGACATCCTGGAATGTGAAGTCAAGTGGGCCTTAGAAAGCATCAATATGAACAAAGCTAGTGGAGGTGATGGAATTCCAGTTGAGCTATTCCAAATCCTGAAAGATGATGCTGTGAAAGTGCTGTACTCAATATGCCAGCACATTTGGAAAACACAGCAGTGGCCACAGGACTGGAAAAGGTCAGTTTTCATTCCAATCCCAAAGAAAGGCAATGCCAAAGAATGCTCAAACTACCACACAATTGCACTCATCTCACACGCTAGTAAAGTAATGCTCAAAATTCTCCAAGCCAGGCTTCAGCAATATGTGAACCATGAACTTCCTGACGTTCAAGCTGGTTTTAGAAAAGGCAGAGGAACCAGAGATCAAATTGCCAACATCCGCTGGACCATGGAAAAAGCAAGAGAGTTCCAGAAAAACATCTATTTCTGCTTGATTGACTATGCCAAAGCCTTTGACTGTGTGGATCACAATCAACTGTGGAAAATTCTGAAAGAGATGGGAATACCAGACCACCTGACCTGCCACTTGAGAAACCTATATGCAGGTCAGGAAGCAACAGTTAGAACTGGACATGGAACAACAGACTGGTTCCAAATAGGAAAAGGAGTACATCAAGGCTGTATATTGTCACCCTGCTTATTTAACTTCTATGCAGAGTACATCATGAGAAACGCTGAACTGGAAGAAACACAAGCTGGAATCAAGATTGCTGGGAGAAATATCAATAACCTCAGACATGCAGATGACACCACCCTTATGGCAGAAAGTGAAGAGGAACTAAAAAGCCTCTTGATGAAAGTGAAAGTGGAGAGTGAAAAAGTTGGCTAAAAGCTCAACATTCAGAAAACGAAGATCATGGCATCCGGTCCCATCACTTCATGGGAAATAGATGGGGAAACAGTGGAAACAGTGTCAGACTTTATTTTTCTGGGCTCCAAGATCACTGCAGATGGTGACTGCAGCCATGAAATTAAAAGACGCTTGCTCCTTGGAAGAAAAGTTATGACCAACCTAGATAGCATATTCAAAAGCAAAGACATTACTTTGCCAATAAAGTTTCGTCTAGTCAAGGCTATGGTTTTTCCTGTGGTCATGTATGGATGTGAGAGTTGGACTGTGAAGAAGGCTGAGTGCCGAAGAATTGATGCTTTTGAACTGTGGTGTTGGAGAAGACTCTTGAGAGTCCCTTGGACTGCAGGGAGATCCAGCCAGTCTATTCTGAACATCAGCCCTGGGATTTCTTTGGAAGGAATGATGCTAAAGCTGAAACTCCAGTACTTTGGCCACCTCATGCGAAGAGTTGACTCATTGGAAAGACTCTGATGCTGGCAGGGATTGGGGGCAGGAGGAGAAGGGGACGATAGAGGATGAGATGGTTGGATGGCATCACTGACTCGATGGACGTGAGTCTCGGTGAACTCCAGGAGTTGGTGATGGACAGGGTGGCCTGGCGTGCTGTGATTCATGGGGTCACAAAGAGCTGGACACGACTGAGCGACTGAACTGAACTGAACTGAAGCAGTTTATTTCTTTAATACTTCAGCACAGCTCTAAGAAATGCATGTTATACCTACTTAAAAGAAGATGAAATTAAAAATTAGAGGGGTTTGGTGATTCTCCCTGGTTTGCACAGATGGCTAGGGGAGGGGGCCTGGAATCAGATCCAAGACTGTGAGATTCTAAACTCTGTGCCCAAGAGTCTATCAATATCAGTCAAACTCTGCTGTGGATTTTGGTTTATTACCTAGTAATTTCTTTCATTTATATCTGGATGTAGCAGAAAAGAGTTTTTTCCTAGTAAAGGGAAAGAACTGAATAATAAGATGAAGTGTAAGAATGATAATTATATCAGAAAAATTAAAGTCAGGGGTGAGCAAAACCAAAAGTCTGCAATCTCTGTTCTTGGAAGGACATTTGAAGCTTAGACGGATAAAACCATCTAAGTTGAAGTGAATTCTAGCCACACATTACCATTTAGTTTACATTCTTTGCAATGCTCTCGATCAATGCACAGAATCTTGTTATATTACATGAAATACAAATTGCAAATATCTATAGCAGAATTATTTGAAACATATAATGTTGTTGTCTTTGGGGTTTAATTTTGTATATTGTAAGGAGATGAAAATAAACCTCTAAGGCAGAAACACAATTGTATGCTTCAATGAATAAATTATATTAGGGAATGTACTTGAGAGATGGCAAGGAACATAAGACAGCCTGCTTATGTAATAAACTCTGTCTCCAATGAAAAGTAACAGACTTTGTAGGCTGCTGTAACAACATCATATCAATAATTTTGCTATTTTCCAAGACACTTATTATCTCTCCACATTTAAAACCAAAATGAAAATGCAGTTTTCTGGAGGACCACTACCAGCAAGATCACAAGCAAATGTAATACACCAGAACAGGGAACCTGGATCTGAGAGATTCTTAATTACAAATGAAGGAGGGGGTCATCACTTTGGAGTTAAATTCCATCTAGGAATTCCACGAATATTGGAAGACCCTACATCTCCATATGCCTTCAGCAACACTGTCCTGATAAAAAGGACAGGCACGCAGAAGAAAACACAGAGACAGAAAGAATATAGATCAGGGGAGAGAAGTGAATCAGGCATTGAGGGTGTGGAGGGAGGGAAGAGACGTGATTGGCTCCCAGGTGTGGGTGGATTAAGGTAAATGGACCTGGTATAACTCTGTTAGGTGGTCACAAGGAAAGGCAGGCAGTGGTCATATTACAATTGCAAATCAATATAACATTTCCAGGAATAATTTTGGCAGTATTTCTCTAAGATCTTTAACATTCCTTTTCTTCATCCTGCAATTTCATTCCAGGTGTTTTCACCCTCCATAAGTCTTTGCAAAGACTTATGCAGATAATGTTTATTACAGCATTAATACCTAATAACAGGGCATCATCTAATAATAGCTGTGGACGAATGTCACCTGACACATCAGGAAACAAAGGATGTTTCAGCCATCAAGCCCTCAGTACTGCAGTTGCCCGAGGACAATGCACCCTGAGGGGGGTCAGGAGGGAAAAAGCAGGATACTGGCTTACAATAGTTAAGATGCATACGAAATGAATTATTTCAGTGAGCCCGGACTCTTGCATCTTCCCATGCACAGAAAAGCACTAAATTCATTGATCTGAGGTGTCTATTTTTCTTTAATTAAAATTAATCTTTTCATATTCCCTACTACCTGTTTTTGTTGTTGTTTTCAAAACTCCTATATATCCTTGCTGCCCTCTTACCTCTTCAGAGCGGTCACTCAAGAGTTTTATGAGAGGTTGCCTTCTGGGCTTAAGTCCTCAGCAAGAGGGCTGAATAAAATATAATTCTCAATTTCTAGATTCTGCTTTTTTTTTTTTCAGTTGTCATAGGGAATTGGTTTAATAAATATCTTATTAACAATATGTAGGACTATGGGATCATGCTTATAAAATTATAAAAAATAAAATGACATTATGGATAATACACCCTGTTATATTGTAGGATTCCAATTTTGCTTGTAAAAACAGAACAACACACAATAAAATAGTATCAGTAGTTAATCCCAGATAATAGGATTATGGTCATTTTAAATTTTCTTTCTTATTCCAGTTTAGTTTCCAAACTTTCTACAATGAGTATGTATGTAATATTTATATATTTTTAATTGATATTAAACATGAATGAACAAAAGTTTTTAACATCCACTTAAAACTGAGGAAGATGTTTCATTTACTTATTTATTTGTTGGTTTTTTCTCTCATTTAACGAGTACTTCTACAGTAACTACAATGTGCAAGCCATTATTCTAAACATTTCACAAATATAAACTAATCTTCCCATAAATTTTATACCTTTACAGGTATGTGCCAGGGCTGGATTCTGAAATTAGGGAGATTCTGAGAGTCCCTTGGACAGCACGGAGATCAATCCAGTCAATCCTAAAGGAAATCAACCCTGAATATTCATTGGAATGACTGATGCTGCAGCCTTTGACCACCTGAAGCAAAGAACTGACTCATTGGGAAAGACCCTGATGCTGGGAAAGTTGAGGGTAGAAGGTGAAGGGGATGACAGAGGATGAGATGCTGGGATGGTATCGCTGACTCGATGAACAAGAGTTTGAACAAACTCCAGGAGATGGTGAAGGACAGGGAAGCCTGGTGTGCTGCAGTCCATGGGGTTGCAGAGTTGGACACGAATTGGTGACTGAACAGCAATAGACTCAGAACCTGTCTTAAGCACTACACTCTGCTGCTACGTTCTGACTGGACCAGATAAAGGTGCCCATTTCAAGGGACGCTAATGTGGATCTTCCTCCAGACCAGTGGTTCCTCAGTTCGTTCTGTGCATATTTGATCAACAGGCAGATTAAGCTGAAAACAGAACAAATCCTGAGGCTACGCACATTTGTGACTATGTGCCTCACATGTATTGCAAGTATATTACTGAGATCTTTGCCCACCCTGGCAGTCACCAAGACTTACCCTATTGTAACAGCTACTATGGGATACATTATTAGTGTATTAACATAAAGTCTTTGACAGGCATTTGTAACACTCCTGGAGCAAAGAAGAGTGACGAGAAGTTGTCTAATTCACAACGGCATGCTGCTAAATGAGATTGACCTATCTTGTGTCCAAAAGGGCCTTAATTCCTGACTTACCAGAACCTGAAAATATGAAAACGTACAGCTTTAAATATTTTGGCCAGCTACATTTTTTTTTAATTTCATTTCTGTTCCTTATTCTTATTCTCAAGTATAGTAGCCATGTTAGTCTGGGTTAATAATAGGGGGCTAATACAAAAGTTCAAATTAACACAAAGCTTCTTCCATGGTGCAGACTCTCTATCCATTGCTCACCTTCTTTTTCCAATAAGATTGACCCTACTTTCTCTGGCCAACATTTCCTACTGGTTATGGTGGGGCTGCTTCCCTGTGGACTCAGAAATTAATATTATGATAGATCTGTAGTACAGACTGTTGGGCACTAATGTTCCTTCCTAGGTATCCATCTTCCTCTTCCATTCCTGCCCTTACCCCACCTTCCTTCTTTCATTTGTTACTTTACTTCTTTGTAATAAGCAAACCTCAATTTTTTTCAGATTCAGTGATCAATTTGATATAAGCCTATCTTATGCTCAATGATTTGCTTGGCACTCTGAGTCTACAATAGCTGTTTCTCCATGATCCTGAGAGTTTAAACACAGGAAATGTGGGCTTTTAAGCCCATAAGCTGATTTGAAGAGTTACTGGTCACTAGCTCTTTTCTAGAGTTTCCCTGGTGGCTCAGACAGTAAAGAATCTGTCTGCAACATAGGAGATCTGAGTTCGAGCCCTTGGTTGGGGCTCGAGAAGGGAGTACCCACTCCAATATTCTTGCCTGGGAAATCCCATAGACAGAGTATCCTGGTGGGCTATGGTCTTCTCTAATGCTGATAATTGGTTCATATCTTTCTTTCCCTCCCCTAAGGACCCCAAACACTATTATTCCTTCCTGTATTCCACTGAGATGAGCTAGAGAAACCTTCTTTCATAAGGCCACTGACTGCCTACTCTCAGTCCTTCATGCCCCTCTTGTTTGAATCTTGAATTTCCATCCAGTGGAACTAAGAAAATGTTTCAGGGAGTGAGTGGTGCTGATATCAGCAATGATTGGAGAGAATTAGAAGGATGCCGATGGGGCTTATGATACTGAACCTTCTTCAGTACCACGCGAGGTGGATTATGGGTAATAATTAGGAAGGAAAGATGGAGAACGTCACTGAGACTAGGGTTCGTGTGACTCTGTCACTTTACGGACACTTTAGACCAGTTGAGTGTTATTTCCTGTTAATTAAACCTCTTTATAAAACTTCATAAAGTATAGCTAGAAGGAGTGTTTATGAGGCCTTTCTGTAAGATTTATTTTTCCAGGTGCTGAATGGAGATTAAAGCCAAGTGACATCTGTGACATTGGTATGTAATTATTTTTATATTTTGCTATATCCAAACTTGGCTCAGTGGTAAAGAATCCACCTGCCAATGCAGCAGATGTATGTTCAATTCCTGAGTTGGGACGATACCCTAGAGATGGGAATGGCAACCTACTCCAATATTCTTGCCTGGAGAATTCCACGGACAGAGGAGCCTGGCAGGCTATAGTCCATGGAGTCACAAAGAGTCAAACATGACTTAGTGACTGAACAACAATACCCAAGCTCATATATAACCAAGATTTGATGTATTTAATGTATTGCACTTTGAATACTCAGAGCGTTTCTTTTACTCTTTTATTTTAGTACATTTTTCCATCCAGAAGGAAAATACATATTTATCTCTCCTTCTTAGTAGATTAAAAGTCCCTGGAGGACCAGGGCTGTATCTTACTCATCTTTGCATCCTTCCAATACCAAACACAGAGTTGAGCCAAAAGCATTCAACAAATATTTGTAAACCTGAGATGATTTAGGATTCTGAGGGTAGAATAAATTTTACTTTATAAACAAACATGATGAATAAACCTGAGTCAAAAACGTTGTTTTCTGAGCAAATAGATCATTAGTATCTACAAGCAGGATCAGTGAGTTTTTGTTTTCTGTGACTAAAAGTATAAACAATCCTGTGATATGTCTCTTCTTTTTGCAGAGAGGGGAGACCCTTGTTGATGAAATCTCTGCTCTTTACTTCCGTGGCTGTACCATCTCTAAATCTCTGCCTGCACATACACAATTAGAGGGTGCAGTCAGAGGTGTAGGCTACTTCTAATGGATTTATCTCAGGTAAAACTCAACAACTCTGAAGTCCAAAGAGAAAATTTATATCTGTAAATTGAAAACCTGTTACAAACCTCAGCCTAGAATTAAACTTTCCCACCCTCTATTTCTCATTCTAGGGATGAAGCACCTTTGAAATCAAAGGGACCTCTGTAAGGAGAGGAGGAAGCCAGATGAAGGAATTCAAGGCTTTAAATTGCATTCCGGCATTATTTGAAAATATGCAGCTCACATAAAACTATACCAAGGCTTTCCTTGGAGCATACATTTTAACACCCAACTGAATATTGTATCATGCATGCAGGGACACTGTTTCTAAATAATTCACTGCCACTTTTACAATTCTTTTAATATTTCATGATTATATGTTTGAAATGATATGCATCTGTGTTTCTGGGAAGAGTAATCTATCAAGTTCCCACCAGACCAATCCCTGGTACTAACAGCTCTTTTTTTGTTGGAACAGATTACACCCTATTATCTGCTTTATTTATTCATTTAATCCAAATCACCCCCTCAAATTTTATTTATTTAAAACTTATTGAGTACTAACTGTGAGCTGTTGCTCGAAGATTCAACACACCGTTGCTGCCTTTGTTTGGCCCACTATCCAAGACAGAGTTGTGCAAACAAGAGGCGATGCACATTAAGATATTCTCCCATAAGCCTGTGTGAATAGAAGACTTCACACGTTATTCCCCCGTAAGCCTGTGTGAACAGGAGACTTTGCACATTAATGTAATCTCCCATAAGTCTGTGCAGACAGGAAACTGCACATTAATCTCCCATAAGCCTGTGCGAACAGGAGATTTTTGCACATTAAGGTCTTCTCCCATAGCCTGTGAGAACAGGAGACGATGCACAATAATTTTCCAGTAAAGCTTTCCCCTTTCTATCCCATTCCACGTTCCTGAAGCCATACTTCCCACATAATCTGCATCCTCATCCTCTTGGCATCCCATCTTTTCACTTAATTGCAATGAACCATTCCTCAGAGGAGCGGTTCCTCCCACAGTGAGCCTCTCAGAGTGTGGTTTCTGTTGGGCCCACTCTGCTGGCTACCTGGGGCGGTCAGCTTATTCTTTCTCCCTCCCTGCTGCCATTTCAGGTCTGATGCTGGACCGCTTACTCATAAATCTTGCTTCTTAATTTTAAGTTGATGCCGTTTGATCTGGGGCTGCCTCTCCCTCTTCTCCACAGAGGACATTCTTCCTTTCCCTCTAATGTCATGACTTGTCACATAAACAGGTGCACATTAAATATCAGTTAACTAGGCACATTCAGATTCAGTCCCAAGATCACAATTTTCCTTTATTTTTTCTCTCTTCTTTTCCCATCTTTCCACTCAGGCCACTTTGAGTGCCTTGGCATCAGAGTCACATGACATTCTCAAGCACAACGATGTCAATTTACCCTTCCTCTCTCAATCCCTGATATTTACTTGATGGGTGAAATTTAAATTTTTCAATACTTGATTTTTACTTTTTTAAATCTGTAGGAGCTCAGATTTTTCATTTTGGTTGTCTCGATATACTTCTTGATTATATCATTCATTACTCTTCCTATCACTTCTAGGAGTGTTACTCTTAAATCTGTATCTTTAATTTCCATCTTCTTCCCAAGTTCCAGAGGGCACTTCTAACTGCCCATCATTCCCCTAGGACTCTCAGATGGCTCCAGGGTTTCCTGTCCTAAGGCCTGGGACTATGAATAGGAAGAGATAGCACTACCACAGTTGTGTTCCATCATATGGCAAAGGGCATTCTACAGATTTTCAGTTACTAATCAGTTAATCTCATGATAGAAAGATGATTCTGGAGGAATTAATCTAGTCAAACAAGCAAAGCGAAAGTGTTAGTAGCTCAGTCCTGTCTGACTCTTTGTGACTCCATGGACTGTAGCCCACCAGGCTCCTCTGTCCATGGAATTCCCCAGGCAAGAAAACTGGAGTGGGTAGCCATTCCCTTCTCAAGGGGATATTCCTGATCCAGGGATCCAACCTGGGTCTCCTGCATTGCAGGCAGATTCTTTACCACTGAGCCACCAGGGAAGGAGAGAGTTATCTCAAATTGATAGCAGAAGCAGAAATCAGAGAGACTCCAAGCATGAGAGACATCTGATATGAGGGCAGCTCTCTATCACTGAGGCCCACAGGGGTCTCAGCTCTACAGCCGCAAGGAATGGATCCATCAACCCGAATGAGGTTGGGGCAGATTCTTCCCCAAAGCCTCCAACTGACTCAGTCCAGCCAACATATTCACTTACAGCTTGGGATGCCTGGAGCAGAGAACCCAATCCAGCTGCATGAACTTCAAAAGCCAAGGGGAGGGGGTGGGGGGAAGATGTGTGCTGATAAATGGGTGTTGTTTTAAGCCACTGAAAGTGGAAGTGAGGTCGCTCAGTCGTGTCTGACTCTTTGCAACCCCGTGGACTGTAGCCCACCAGGCTCCTCCATCCATGGGATTTGAGTTTGTGGCAATTAGTTAAAGAGCAACAGAAAATAAGGGCTTCCCTGGTGGTTCAGGTGGTAAAGAATCGCCTGCAGTGTAGGAGACCAGGGTTCCATCCCTGGGTCAGGAAGATCCTCTGGAGAAGGGAATGGCTACCCACTTCAGTATTCTTGCCTGGGAAATTCCAGAAGAGCCTGGCGGGCTACAGTCCATGGGGTCTTATACAGTCAGAGACCACTGAGCGACTAACTAACAGAAAACAAATAAACACATTAAAATAAACACAATTTATCTAAGCTAATGATCTTCCTCCACAATATGGGTGCCATGGCTTTTCTATGGATGTTAATGACACCACTGTTCTTCCAGCATGGGCCCCGAGACTCACACCTGCCTTGCTCCCCACATCTGCATAACTGCCGAGAACCATGGCAACCCCATCATCTGCACCTCCCTTTCCACTCTCTTCTCTTCACCCTCATGCAGTCAAGATCCTCCTTATCTGCTGTTTGGGATAATGAAGTCGTTTTCTAATCGGTATCATCACTTTCAATCTAAGACTCTGTCAGTGGAAAGTTCCTGCTTTAATCATGTCAGTCTCTCTGCTGGAAAAACAACAGCAAAATGATAAAATGAACTTCAGACTTAAGTCCTCTGTTCTGGCATTTAGCTTCACCCCAATGTATTACTGGGCCCAAGCAACTTTTTAGGCCAACTGAACAGCCCATCTTAGCTTGAAAATTCTCTATATTCCCACATATATAACTTTGGCAATAAAAAATATTCATTTATTAAAAAGAAAATCCTTCACTGGCTGTAGACAATTGAGCATTTCCATGAAACATATATTGCTGGACTTTTAATCTTCATTTTCTCTGTGAAAGACATTCAGACAATGTTTGCACAAGGAGCAAATAAATACCTCCTTTCCGCTTGTTCTCCTTGAAGGAAGACACTTCTTTCAATGCATTTCCAGGGCACTTTTGCTTCCCACATGACTTGTGACATAAGGCACAGTCTATTCTTTACACCTGCCTTACATCGCTGTAAAGTGCCAAGCAGGGTTATCTTATTGTTCTCTGAATCTCGAGTGCAAAGCCTACAGGAGGTTGTATCCAGCAGATTCTGCTGAAGGTTTTTCGAATCTGTGCAAACATTGCAGCACTTCAACTCAATGTGAGAGCTCTACTTACTGGTACTGATATAGGAGGCACCAATCATCTCCATCAATTAAACTCGCCCTGAAGGTTCTTATTTGGACTGGTTGATGAGTCCTCTTCAGTGTCATATGCTTGAGGACATTATCCACACCCTCTGGTCAGGGGAAAACTATAAACAGCCTGCCTATCTGGGGAATTTCAGAATTTCAATTTTTTTCAACTTTGCTTGCAGCCTGGGTAGAGGCATGTGAGTTAAATCTGCCCAACAAGAAGTAGGGACACAGGATCTTGTTCTGGAAGAGTATAAAGTAGAAGTGGTGGCTGGGCAGAACTGGTTTTCTGATAAGAGTGGTGTGGGGAACTGCCTTTGCAGTCCCAAGTGGGGTCCTGGCATCAAGAGGTGTCCGTGAAGCGGGAGAGGCCATGCTCACCTCACAGGAGCAGGGGAGTCAGTGTGTTTTCTTTGCTGGCAGCCTGTCCATGCTGACTCTAGCTCTCCAGAAATTTCTGCAATTCTCTAATATCCTTTAATAAATTCTTTTCTGATTGAACAGCGAGTATGGCTGCTCTTGTTCACAACTAAAATCCTGAGCCATATGTGCCTAGAAACGAGGAAAAAAAATGTAAAGGAACAGGACCCATGGGGTTCTCCCAGAATGGACCTCTCCCCCATATTCTCTGCTTTGTATCTGCTCTGAAGGACCTAGAAAACAGAATCTGATGTACACTTCCTGAGCTGTGTTACATACGCTCAAACCACCACCAAATGGAAGAAATTAATGACTTGATGACTATGAACAGGGAGCCCCTGACCTACTGGCACCTAAGTATTGATAATGTTAACCCTGGTGACACCACCCTGCAGTGAATCAATCAGAGAATTTTTCACGAACTGATCTCATACCCTGAGACACCCTTTCCTTACCTGACTTTCAAAAATGCTTTTCTGAAACCCACCATGAGTTTCAGGCTTTTTAGCACTACCTGTCCCAGACTCCTCATCTGGCACCTGCAATAAATGCTGCATTTTCCTTCACCACAACCCCGTGTCAGTAGAGTGGATTTACTGGGCATGGGACAGGGGACCCAAGTTTGGTTCAGTAACAGAACACTTACTCAAAAGAATATGCCATATTAGTTATTAATAATGTCAAATGCATCCTCTACTATTCAGAATTAGAATATGGTTACGTCTTCATCAGTATAGTAACAATATAGATTTAATTGTCATATCAATTGCTTTGATGTGACAAAAATGGTTAAGACAAAAAAGTAAAAGATTAAAGCTTTTGATAATCCATGTAGTGAATGTACACACACATATACCTGAGACTTTTGGGGGGGCTGGAGGGGTTTGTTTTGTTGCCTTATCCACAGTTACAGAAAAAGAGACTGAAAAACGTCAATGAACAAGAACATTCATCTTGAATGCACCAGCTCATCCCGGATGTATCTTAGTGAGAAATAAACCTGCATTGTTCAAAATCACTGAGATCTGGGATGTGGTTTCTCCTGCTGCAGTTTTGCCTCTTTTTCTCTTTCTACATCCAAAGCAAATCAATAATGGAGGATAGTTAATTACAAAGAAGTGACCACTTAATCTCCCCTCTTTCTTTATCTACTGCTTTGCTTAAGTCCATCAATATTTTTCACTTGAAATAGCTTCTGAGTGGTCTTCTTCAGACAACTTTGTCCTTTTTCAGTTCATCCTCTAAAAGGCATACTTGGTTATATCCTAACTAATATGATTAGGCTGGGCTTCCCTGGTAGCTCAACTGGTAAAGAATCTGTCTACAATGCAGGAGACCCTGGTTTCATTCCTGGATTGGGAAGATCCCCTGGAGAAGGGATAGGCTACCCACTCCAGTATTCATGGGCTTTCCTGGTGGCTCAGATGGTAAAGAATCTGCCTGCAATGTGGGAGATCTGGATTCAACCCCTGGATTGGGAAGATCCCCTGGAGGAGGGCATGGCAGCCCACTCCAGTGTTCTTGCCTGGAGAATCCCATGGACAGAGAAGCATGGCAGGCTATAGTCTGTGGGGTGACAGTCAGGCGTGACTGAGCAACTAAGCACAGCACAGCAGCAATCTGATTAGGCTACATGATGTAGAAACTCTTCAATGCATCACAGATACTTCCAGGACAAAATTCATATGCATGAAGCAGGCTCACTTGATATCAAGGCATCTTCTGCCTCTTCCCATACCATCTTCCTCAACATGCGCTAACATCCCTTCATCCATTTTGATTCCTGTGCTTTTCTACATGCCAATTTCTCTGTCCAAAGTGACCTTTCTCATCCTGTGTTGATGGATGATCCCAAATGAAAACTACTTTAATATGTCTTTTCTTAAAGGTGAAACTGACCCACCCTTTTTTAGTGAAATCCAACTCCTGGATGATGAAAAGAATGCCTGTTTAATGAACAAATGCCATGGTTCTGTTGTGCTTGAAGCATTTTACATGTATTAACTCATGCAATCTTCACAAGTGAATGAGGTACGTAGCATTATTATCTCCATTTTTTAGATGGGGAAACTGAGGTTCCATGAAATTAACTTTTCCAAGGTTACTCAGCTATTAAGTGTCCTGGTCTTATCTCTAACAGAGTATTAGTTTACCCTCTAAGCCTCTGCACTGTTGTATCACTTCTTTAATTATAGAACTCTGATGTTGGAAAGTAGGTCTTATTCAAGTTCATATCGTGTGTTTCTACAAGAAGTCTTCACTCCTGGTCAGCACTCAAATATTTGCTGAGTGAATGCATTATGGATGAGTAAGCTGAAGGGAACCCATGACTTTCTCTCTCTCTCTGTCTTAAGCTGGATAAAAGCTTTTTCTTATAGATTGTCAGTGATTTTTTGAGTAACACAAACAGAAGAAAATAGATATGTTAAATTTAAAAATAAGCCCACTAATTTAAGATATAAGAGTCTTTTCAACCCCTCTGAAACCCCAGTGTGTCCCAATACCAACCCCTCCCTCCACTGAGTAATGATCAATATTCTGTATTTTCACATGAGCTTTCTCTTCCCTCTCTCTGTTTATGGTTTTATTACATTGCATACATTCCTACATAATATACTGTTGTGTTTTACCTGTTTTTGAATTTTATATAAGCGGAATTATATTGTATATATTCTTCTGTGACATATTTAATCCACCTTATGGTTTTTGTATTCATCCATGCAAATGTGTTTATCTGTAGTGCATCATTCACTTTCAACTATAAATTCTTTCTCATTCTATAAACAGAGTTTACGTTTTCTAACAGTGATGCTATTGAGGGATTTTGGGGGGGGTGTTTCCACTTTTTTGGCTATCATACACAATTTGATACATTTTTTTGTGCATTTTAACACATATCTTCTGATGAAAATGTACAAGTATTTCAGGAGGCGATCTCCTCTTACTGGAATTGTTCGAGCATAAAGCACGGACATGTTCAACCTCATTAGGAAAGAGCCAGCCCCTGTGTCTTCAGAATGACCTCAGGTTGTCAGAGCTCACCTTAAACGGACACTGGAGAGCTGAAATTTGTGAAAAGTACCACTGTCTGAAGGATGTATTCTAGCTCCCAGCCAGAGTTTTAGACATTTCAGAGATGTCACCTGTCCACAGAGCTGCCCTGGGGGGTCTGAGCCAAAGTCACATCCATGGAACTGGACTGGAGACCACCCACTGGCTTCCCTTCCCCATCTCACTCCCCACACCCTTGCTACTTTTCCCCAGGAACCCTTTCATCTTCAGTTGAACCTCCATCTTAGCAGTGATGCATTTTGTACTTTTAAGTATTTGGTGCTCAGATATTGATTTCTGAGGTTACAGTATATTATGGGAAACACTATGTGAGGCTTTAACGGAGCCAGAAGGTTAGCATGAAAGTTGACAGTGAAAGTGTTAGTCACTCCAGTTGTGTCCCACTCTTTGCGATCCCATGAAGCCCGCCAGGCTCTTCTGTCCGTGAAATTCTCCTGGCAAGAAGACTGGAGTGGGTTACCGTGTCCTCCTCCAGGGGATCTTCCTGACACAAGGGTTGGACCCAGGTCTCCTGCATTGCAGGCAGATTCTTCTCTGAACCATCAGCAAAACATCAACATACACAATCCAATTGTCTAAACTATCAACAGCACAGTCTCTTTTTTTCAATTCTCATCAATTACATTCCAATTCCCTAAAAAGCTATATAATGTAAGAAAGTATGCTTTTTATTATGAGGATTTGTCTTCATTGATTTTCAGATTTAAGGGAAAAGCAGTTATATTCATATGCTTACATTATGTCCATGATTAGCATCTTTTATTTTTTATTTTTTTTTAGATTTTATTTTATTTTTTAATTTTATTTTTAAACTTTACATAATTGCATTAGTTTTAATTGTTCACTGAAAACTCCTCAAAGGCAGTGGATGCTCCTAATTTCTACTTTCTCTGACTGCTCTGTTTATAGCATATAAAGCTGTAGGTCATATTCAGAGATGCTGCGTTTTAGAGCAGAACCTGATGAATATACAAGGCATTACATAATTAATGTTTCAAAGCCCTCACACAGTATTAATATTTTATTTTGCCACTTTTTTGTTTGTTTTATACATTTGCTTTATGAAATGCTGGGACAGAATTTTGCCACTGGAAGTTCTCTCTTTTTTTTTTCTGGATGAATAATTGGCAAAGTGCCATACATTACCTGTAGCTTATTATGGTAGCTTTGAGGTGTCCCTGGTTGCAAGCAGCTTCTCATTGTGAAAAAACACAAAGGTAGATTTCAGTTATTAATTATGGCTTCAGCACACATGTCTGTGGAACTTTGGGAGAATTAATTTATCTGTTTCTCAGTTTCCACCTCTGCAAAATTATGTCTACCCCATGATGACGAATACTTTAATCTCCATTTGCGAACTATAAGTCATGACTGATATCTCGGGTCATGCTATTTATGACACTGATATTTTACAGCGAAGAAATAATTGAATGATTTTTATTTTTAATGCGGTACATTATCCTTGCTAAAGAATGCATTCTCTTATAATTATTAAGTAATGTCCTCCTGTCACCTGTTAATCATCAATTCTCTGAAACTTAATAGAAATGATGCATATGCAATGACTTGGACAAACTTTTTGACTATGATACCAAACAGGAAGTTCCATAGAATGTTCGGATAGGCGCATGCAGCACTGCCCCCAACATAGGCACAGGGTTCAGTCTATGCCTTAGACTGATTAATCCACATTGCTAGGATTACAACCATGAAACCAAATATCCAAAGGCATCTGGTCCAGTTTTCACTGAAAGAATATCATGCTCTCAAACATCAGGCATCAGTCTGGTTTCATTAGAAGGATTTGCCTGCAGCTGCTCAAAAGAAAGATCCCAGTTCTTCATCTACAGAAGCCGAAGTTATCTCTGGGGCCTGATGAAAGAGTTATGGCTGAGCACACCCCAACATGATCTTGGTAAACATCAGACAGCATATACAATGTTCTGGAAAAGAAAGGCTACCCCTTGGGTTCCAGCCTCTTCAACAGCCAACAGAGTTCCTTACTTTAAAGAAGCTCTTCTTCTGTTCCCTAGAGTTGTAATCCACACACTACCTGCTCTTCTTTAGCTCCAAAGCATTCTTCCCGACTCCTCTCCTGTGACTAAAATCCAGTGTTGAGCCAGAGGCTGCACTTATCCCAGCAGCCTCAAGTCTGGAAGAGGTACTGACTTTCCATCTCAGACACTGAAAAGGAACCTCCGAATCTTGTACGTTCCTAAAGAATTTCTAACACGAAATAGCAGCTACCTGTGACTTCCCTGGCAGTCCAGTGGTTAAGACTCTGCATTTTCTATGCAGGGGGTGTGAGTTTGATCTCTGATCCAGGAACTAAGATCCCACATGCCATGTACCAGTAACCAACAAACAAAAATGAAACTGCTATCTTGTTCTGTCTCTGACATTGCTTTCCCCGATAAGCTGAGGCTGCCATGAAAGGTGGTATAAAGCACTTAGCTCTCTCCCTAACGCTCCAGTTATTACAATTCTGCTGTCTCCCAGCCACCACTTGGCTGTAATTGAATTTTGACTCTTCCCCAAGGATCAGTGTCACTGCATGTGGTTATACAATGCAAATCCCAAGAATCAACATTCACGCAGAAATAGGCTAACCAACATATATGGCTACCAGGCACTTGACCTGTGACCATAGAGATGACCACCTATTCCAGAGACTGAGGAACTAAATTTAAAATTTTTATTTTCATTAATTTAAAATTACATTTCAAAACTGATACTCATTTCAGCTATTGATAGGTATTTTCAGTATTCTGGGCACAACTTGGGTATGTGAGTTTAGCTGTCCAATGGTACATTTTAGGAAACTCAAATGGAGGTTAAGTATTCCTAATGAATATTTAGCTTCTGAACTAAGATGTGCTATAAAAGTGGTATATATGCCATCCTTTAAAGATTTACTATGAGGAAACAAAATATCAGATTAATAATGCTTATATTGATGACATGTTGAAATGAGATTTGGATAGTTTAGATTAAAAAGAACATCATAAAATGTATTTCACCCATTTCTTTTTATTTTTTTTCCATATGCTGCTGCTACTGCTGCTGCTGCTGCTAAGTCGCTTCAGTCATGTCCGATTCTGTGCGACCCCATAGATGGCAGCCCACGAGGCTCCCCCGTCCCTGGGATTCTCCAGGCAAGAACACTGGAGTGGGTTGCCATTTCCTTCTCCAACGCATGAAAGGGAAAAATGAAGGTGAAGTTGCTGAGTCTTGTCCAACTCTTAGCGACCCCATGGACTGCAGCCCACCAGGCTCCTCCGTCCATGGGATTTTCCAGGCAAGAGTGCTGGAGTGGGGTGCCATTGCCTTCTCCATTTTCCCATATGACTATGGGATAACTCAGTACATATGAGGCTCACTTTATATTTTACTGGATGGCACTACCATAGACCGTAATGTGGATGTTGCCCTTTAGAGTCATGCAGTGTACAAACTACACAATCAGACTTGTTGACTTTATCAATGACAGTGACTCCTCTGCAGCTCTTAGATCTGTGTAGTAGAGTTCAACATCCTTTATCCTTTATGGTTCTAGAGGACCACTTTTCTCATTTTCTAGAAACATTTTCCAATGAAGCAAACAAAAGTCACACAAATTTTTGTCCATTGATGTTAATGCCACCGGGTTCTACCACCTTCTAGCATTTCTTACTGTCATCTACTGAGCTCGTGGTCATTCCCCTCATTTCTTGAAGACATTAGAATCTGACTCAGTTTTCCTGGTGAACTCAAGATCCATCTACATGGTGCCTTTGCTGACTCTCCAAAATAACAGTCTCAGGCTTTTTGACATCCTCACCTTAGATGATTTTTCATACCCTGGTGATCTACCACCATGGCCATGCCCTGGACTTAGTCATTCCTCAGATGTCTGGTTTCTCTGAAATCCTATACTTCAATAGCTGACTATCTGGTTGTAATTACCTGTTCTAGTTCTTCCTTGTCTTTGGTTGTATTATTCACAGTGTTTGGTTGCTAAGTGACACCCTTGTCATGATGCTTCCACTTTCTCTCATGCAGCCTTCTTGGAACTGCTCACATTATCTACACAGATGTAATCTCAAGGACTCTTATCTGAACATACTTAAATTCCTGATATCCTGAACTTCATGTAATATACCCACAGAACTCAACCTGTCTTCTCTCTTCTACTGCTTTATGAATAAGCGCAGCTAGAGAAAAATGACACATTTTTACATATCCATGCCTCTATAAGTCACAAAATTGATGATCTTCAACAATTGTGCCCTTAAGGATGTCTACTAATATTACAATAGTTTTGGTTTGAGTCCTTTACATTCCTTTCTATAAGCTTTCCTATATGTATATATGTCGGCAAGTTTCTCGATCTTTCCCAATCTACTCATAGAAGAATTCTTCTTAAACATTACTGAGAAATCTAAATTATTAATTGTGATTGTCTTTCAATTATTTTTTTCTTCTCTATTACTCTTATTATGTGCTGTGCTTAGTCACTCAGTCGTGTTCAACTCTTCGCGACCCCATGGACTTTAGCCCACCAGGCTCCTCTGTCCATGGGGATTCTCCAGGCAAAAATACTGGACTGGATTGCCATGCCCTCTGCTAGGGAATCTTCCCAACCCAGGGATCGAACCCAAATCTCCCACATTGAAGGCAGATTCTTTATCATCTGAGTCACCAGGGAAGCCCAAGAATACTGGAGTGGGTAATCTTTCCCTTCTCCAGGGGATCTTTCAACCCAGGAATCAAACTGATACATGCATGCAGGTGGATTCTTTACCAGCTTGTATATCCACACAGATTCTTACCTCTCTTCTTTCAGTGCATGCTCAGTCACTCAGTCACGTCCAACTCTTTGAGACCCCATGAAATATAGCTGGCCATCCTCTACTTGTGTGGAATTTTCCAGGCAAGAACACTGGAGCGAATTGCCATTTCCTACTACAGAGGATCTTCCTGATCCAGGGATTGAACTTGCATCTTTGTGTCTCCTGCATTCGCAGAATTGTTTACCACCGAGTCACAGTGGTGCTATGGTAAAAAAAACACACACACACACATACACACAACTGCCTGCCAATGTAGGAGACATAAGAAACAGAGGTTTGATCCCTGGGTCAGGAAGATTCCCTGGAGGAGGACATGGCAACCCACTAAAGTATTCTTGCCTGGGAAATCCCGTGGACAGGGAAGCCTGATGGGCTAGGGCTACAGTTCATGGGGTCTCAGAGAGTCGGACACGACTGAAGTGACTTAGCACGAGCCACCTGGAAAGCCCTCTTCCCCCAGCATCAGAGGATAATTGTATCCTTTTACACTTAGTTTAAGTTCAACTCCTGTATCTGTATTTACAATATCAATACATATAATAATACATAAAACAATCTTCATTTTATGATAGCTAACCTTGTTCCAGGTAATGTGCTGAGTACCCTACAAAAATTAACCTCATTTATACTTAAAAATTTTTTACTTGGGAGATATTATTATGCCCATTTTATGTATGAATAAACAAAGTGGACAGATGTTTAATGGCTTTGCTAAAATTATGTAGGTAATATAATTTAGGGGCAAGTTTCTAAGTCAGGTCTGAATTACTCTAAAGGCTGTATTCTTTAACAGTGTAACATAGCAGCACATAATAGACCTCTAAGATCTCATAAACTTTACTCCATAAGTTGTAGAGTTTCTTGTCTATACTTTTAACTAACTTTCCACTTTTTTAGGGGTCTTTTTTTTTTTTTTAACACATTCTTATATCTCACTCATGCTAAAGAAGAAAACACATCTTGGTCACATTCCATCTCTCATCTTATCTAATTTTTCTTTTATCCCCCAAATCTAAAAATATAGTCTAAATGTGCTGTCCCCACTTCTTTAACTTAAATTTATTCTTCTTTCCACAGAAGTTTTGATGCTTCCACCAAAATTCTAATGAAACTACTCCCAAAAATGGCATAAGTGACCATCATATTGACAAATATACAAGATCTACGCTTCATATTACAAGACCTCTTTGCTGTGGATGACTTTTTAATTCTCCTGATCAAAAAGACACCCCAATCTTTCTTGGCTTTCTCATTTTTCTGTGATCTCCAAGTTGCTGTGAAGGCTTGCTCTTCCTCTAATCCTTAAACATTAAGCTTTCTTGATGTTCTGTGTCCAGTTCTTCTAACTCTCCACTAAATAACTGAAATATTTGCACATCTAACATTTCTGCAGAGACCATGGACACCCAACATCATATTTAATGTTGGATTTCTATCCTGAATTTCCACTTGGTATGTGTAAATTTGAATCGTCAAACATCTCCCTATATCTGTTCCCTTTTTCCTCCTTAACTGTGTTTGCTGCACTCAGAGGCAAAACCCTCTTATTCACCAAAGATAGCAACTTGGGTGGGGGGTCTTTTATTCCTTCTTCTATATGTTTATTTTTCCCCCTTGTGTCTCCAACTACCATTTCCTTATTGTTTTTGCTCTATAAATGTTTTAAGAATTTATCATCTCCCTCTTTTTAGAACTGTGAACCAAGTCTAGCTATAAAAAGCACATGAAGGAATTTCCTTGGCAGGTCATTGGTTCAGATTCTGTACTTCCAATTCAGGGAACATGGGTTCAATCCCTGGTGAGGGAACTAAGATCCCATATGCCATGAGGTTTGGCAAAGAAATAATAAAATAAAATTAAAAGAATAAGATGGAAAAGAAATGAAGGGCAATGTCATTGGAAGAATAGGAAAGGAGTGGAAAATTTGTATGAGTTAGTCAGATAAGGCTTCTAGAAGGTGGTATCATTTGAGTGGGAACTTGAAGGAATTGAGGGTGATAGTATCGTGAACAAAATTTTAGGTCACGACAACAGCAAGTACAAGAAATAGCAAGGGGGACTGTGTGGCTGGACAGAGGTGAGAGACCCTAGGACATGAGGTCAGAGAGATGAGAGTAGAAAAAGATAAATAAGGCAAGAGCTTATAGGTCCTTATGAGGTCTTTGGAGGTTTTTACTCTGAGTGAGACCCAAGTCTGTTGGAGAGATTTTTAAATGGAAGAATGGCAGGTTCTTCTCTGATTTTCAAATGATTATAATGCTACTGTGTTGATGAACTGTCTAGGGCAGTAAGAAGGGGCAATAATAGAATCAGGGAATAAAATTGAAAGCACATTATACAAATAAGACAAAATAGAATGCTGGACTAGCTCAGGTGTTAGTGGGGATATTGTAAGAAATGATCAGATGCTAAATCTCTCTTTCTCTTTTTAACTGGGGTGTAGCTGCTTTACAAGGCCGTGTTAGTTTCTACTGCACAACACAGTCCACAGGCTATATGAGTACATAAATCCCTTCCCTCTTGGACCTGCCATCCCCACCCCCATCCCACTCACCTAGGTCACCACAGAGCATGGAGCTGATCGCCCTATGCTATAGAGCAGCTTCCTTAAAACTCAGTGAGGTATCATCTCACACTGGTCAGAATGGCCTTCATTTAAAAAAAAAATCTACAAATAATAAATGCTGGAGAGGATGTGGAGAAAAGGGAACTCTCTTGCTCTGTTGATGGGAATGTAACTGATACAGTCACTATGGAGACCAGTATGCAGGTTCCTTAAAAAACAAAAAATAGAGCTACTGAATGTTAAATCTCTTTTAAAGGTAAGAGCTGGCAAGCTTTGCATGTGAGGTATGAGTGAAGGAGAGGAATGATGGGAGATGTCAAGGTTTCTGAACCAGCTGGAAGGTGGAGTTGCCATTTATTGAGATGGAAAAGATTCCAGGCCAAGGGTGCTTCACAAATCAGGGGTTTTGTCTTGCTCCCTCACATGGCAATCAAGTACCCGACCTCTGTCCATCTGAATCCATACATCTTGCCACATGCTAACTCTTGCCTAAAATTCCAGCAAAACCAATTACCAACTGATCCTTTAACAAACAATCTTTCTGACTTTGATATATGGGATTATCCTAAACACTTTACATGAGATTCTACACAGTAAATTCTATTACAACTTCCTCAAGAACTATTCCCTGAAGACTCCTCAGCAAATTAAACCATCAGCGCTCTATGATGCCAGAATCATCTTTGTACTTATACAATTTCACTGCCACAGAGTGGGATAGTCCTTTTGCAATCATCACGTTCACGCCATGCCCCCAGCCCAGTTCCTCAGTCGATGAGCTAACCAAGAAAGCTCATTGTTTTATATAATACTTCTGAGTCACCAGGGAAGCCCTAAACCAAGGAAATCAACCCTGAATATCACAAGAAGGACTGACGCTGAAGCTGAAGCTCCAACACTTGTACCACCTGATGTGATGAGCCAAGTCATTGGAAAAGATCCTGATGCTGGGAAAGATTGAAGGCAAAGGAAGAAAAGGGAGGCAGAGGATGAGATAGATAGAATCACCAAGTCAATGGACAAGAATTTGAGCAAACTCTGAGAGACAGTGGAGGACAGGGAAGCCTGGCACGCTGCAGTCCATGGAGTCCCAAAGAGTCGGACGCGACTTAGCAAGTGAAAAACGACCATTAGAAACAAGTGGGCATTTAACAAATATTTGAGTGACGTGAGTATATAAGGAGGGAAAGAAAAGAATAGAGCAAAGAGAGGAAGAGGTCGTTTTGTCTGTTCTCCCAGAAAACTCAGGTCTCTCAATGGAGTAACGGGGGAAAACTCTTTAATAAGCCCCTTCATTAAGATACATGTCTATGTCCTTCTGATTGACACTCATATGTCATCTAAGCCTTTTCTAAATGTGGAACTCACAACACTCATCAGTGGGCTTCAGACAAACAGCACCTCTCCTCACAATTCCATTTCACAGTTCCTAAAAGGCTCCCTTGTCAACTCTTCAGATATTTAAGTCCCACATGCAAACGTATCTGTAGTGGTGATGGGTACTCAGTTCAAAGCATGTTTATTAACTTGCTGGGCTCCCTTATTCCATCTAAACTGAGAAGCATTTCAAGTCTTATTTTGTTTCTTACTTAGTCTTCTCTGTTAGGACTTTCCAGGTTTTGACATGTGTCACTGAGAATTAGAACTACTTGAGAGGTCCATGGTTGAAAGAATCAATGGTGTTATCAGATCAGAGTCCATATGACCATTCTAACAGAATTGGTCCTAGTCCATTTGTTCAGATGGCTTCTTTGAATAGCTGAACGGACCATGTTTGCCTTGTTTTGTTGGAGATATAACAAATCTTAATTAGTTAAAATTTGGATTTGCATGCAGCTGACAGGGTATTTTTTTCTTTTTACAGTTGTTTTGGGCCTTCTTTTAGATACAGGACGTGTTAATAATAAAGAAAAAGAATGATTGCTAATGCTGTTTCCCAGTCTGAATAACTCAGAGTTACATAAGTGTTTATGAATAATGAATGTCTAATTGAGGTGCCTGAAATATGAATAACTGTACTATTCCAGACTACAGTGAGATGTAGAATTCTCATTCGGCAACAGGATTTTTATGTCCCCCTCTCTGCCTTCTGCTATCCCCACTGTTGGGTGTGAAACTAGCACAGATAACACTTCAGAGCTTCTGAAGGAATCAATCTCACTTTTATTCCGTACCAGCTAAGCCATCCAAACAAAGAAAGCAAATGGTAGTGGGAGATCTCTGTGAGTTGAGAACAAAGTCACCCTTAAATCTTGATGAATGCAATACACAGAAATAGAATCATAGGATTTCAGATGTTAGTCTCAGTGAGAAATCTATTTGAATGTAAATTGTTGGCATTCCAGAAGCTGATTAGCATGTTTCAGACCTTTAATAAAACATTGTGCCTGTCTATCTCTCCTTAGTGAATCCTTGCCACTTTATTGATAAATTGCTAAGAAAAATTGATTATTTCCAAACATATGTCATATCAATAGGAAGAACAGTTCCAAAGCTCTCACAATAAATTGAGATGGAACTACAACAAAAGGCTAGCATCTTTTCTCTCTGTCTTACTCATTGAACAGTATCCCTTGTCTCTCTGAGCCCTCCTCCCCAGCAATGCAAGAGGCACGTGGGGTCCTGGTGGGCATCTCTGGGCCTGCCCATCCACATTTCTCCTCTCTCTGAACCACAGGAAGCTGGGATATGGACTAAGAAACCCTTAATGAAATCATGCAAGTTGAGGAGTATTTTTCCTGGAATCATAGCACATATTCAAGAAGCACCCCTAATATGGGTCACTTGGGTGTCTGCTCCAAAGTCTGACAGCAACTGTTTGAGAGTCAGGCGCTTGCTTACAGGGAGGAGGTTAGGCTATTGGCGGGTTAAGTAATATCTCTGTTCTCCATTTGGGCTTCCCTGGTGGTTCAGAGAGTGAAGAATCCACCTGCAATGCAGGAGACCTGGGTTCAACCCCTGGGTTGGGAAGATCTCCTGGAGGAGGGCATGGCAACCCACTCCAGTATTCTTGCCTGGAGAATCCCCATGGACAGAGGAGCCTGGTGGGCTACAGTCCATGGGGTCAAAAAGAGTTGAACACGACTGAGTGACTAAGCACAGCACAGAACACTTCTCTGTTACTGATGCTTAGTTGGTGCTAGCCCTTTCAGTATAAGACTCATAAACAGTATTTGTTGTTCAAAATACAAGCATTTCAAATTTCTCTTTCAATTGTGGAAATTCAAGCACAATAGTATGAATTAAAACCCAAAGGCATTTTGGGCTTCTCTGAAATTCTCTTTGAAGTGAAGTGAAATTGCTCAGTTGTATCCGACTCTTTGAGACTCCATAGACTGTAACCTGCCAGGCTCCTCCATCCAGGGAATTTTCCAGGCAAGAGTACTGGAATGGGTTGCCATTTCCTTCTACAGGGGATCTTCCCGACCCAGGGATCAAACACGGTCTCCCGCATTGCAGTCAGACTCTTTACCGTCTGAGCCACAAGGGAAGCTCCTGAAGATCCTGAAATTCTCTTTAGAAAATTATTTTCCATCATTCATGATTAAGTCTTGAATTATCTGTAGAGAGGAGAGGCAACAATTATTTTGAAACAATTGGCCAGATCTCTGTTAATTAACTTATTCTAATACGTGGTAAAAAGAAGTTGGAGGAAAAATGGAATAAATTCCCTTGGCATTCTCTATAGGTTTCCAGGAAGCATGATCATTCTACCAAACAGTAACAAAATGAAAGGCAAATTCTAACAGTGCTGAAACCTTCCTTTGAAAGAAACAACTCAGTGATTAAGAATGACCATACGGGGGGATATTGTTATTACTAATCCCAGGTTATTTCAATCTCATACCAAACAGAGATCCAGCTTATGGCATATCTAGTAAGATCTCAGACATTTTCTATTTTGTGGTTGAGTTTTATTCCTGTTATTCATTTCCTTTCACTTTGTACTGACTTACAGCTTTTTCTCCATGTGTGTTTTGAATATTAAAAATGTTAGTGACTTAAAAAATATTGTTCTGTCAGTTTCTAGCATATTGGTGCTGCACATCGATAGTTTTTTTGTTTTGTTTTGTTTTGTTTGTTTGTTTGTTTTTGCCTTCTTATTTCAGCATTTTTCTGGAAGACAGAATGTTGCTCTCATTGTTTTGTTTCAATCTTTGGCTGTTCTCACATATATAATATTTCAAGTACAGTAATATCTTTTTTTTTTTTTAACCTACCACCTCATATCATCCAAATACAGAAACAAGATTGAAGGAACATAGCTTTGGGCTAGCTTTTGAGTGTAAGGGGAAAAGAAGGGGGTGGGTTTTTAGAAATTATTATTACATGTAAATATTTAAAATAATGTCTTTATTACTCTTTGAACACTTAAAGCAAGATAACAAGCATGAAAATAAATCACATAGTCAGTATATACTCAGGAATAAAATAGAGAAATATGTCTGTTTATTTTCTTAGCCTCCAGTGGGAAAAAATTTACCTGTTCTAAAACCAACTCAAAAAGTATTATAATTTTTCCTAAAGAGAAGCTCACATAGGCACAGAAACATGTGGAGAAGAAAACAGTGAGTGATTTTTGAAATCAGAAGAGTCTGTTTCAAATGCTCAAATCTGCTTTCTCTTAGCTGTAGCCATGGGCAAGAATATAAACTTTCTTGAATTTAAGCTTTCTTATACATAAAACAGAGCTGTACTCCTGCTAAATTCTTTCCTAGGGTTTTTTGTCAGGCCCCAAGGATAATGTGTGCATGCCAACAACTGTTTCTATCTGTGAGTATTTCTTCTGTGCTAGGCACAATTGTAGATGCTAGAGATGGTAGGGCTTGTGTTCCATTCACATCCAGCTTCATGGACTCAGAGAAATAAGGCTACTATCCAAAACTGTTTACTAAGTTCTGAGATAGGAAAAAAAAAAATATATATATATATACACACACACATACATACATATATACATATACGGCACACCTTAAAAGACCTCACTTAGCCACCAGGGATGACTTTTGGACAACTATTGAAGGACAAGCAACTTAAAAAGGGTCGATGCTATGTATAAAGAACAACGTATATAATTAAAATCTGGAGGCCCCTAAGAACTGCTGGTAAGTTAATACAGTTAAGATGTGGGCTGGCTGGGGTGGGGGCAGTGGAGAAACACTTTGCCTTCCTGGCCTCCCTGGGAAGCATTTGCTGTGGATTGCTTGCCCTTCCAAGGTGAGGAAGGGTCATCGCTTCTACTCTGTCTATGTGTTCCTCCTGTTGGAACTATTCAAAGCACGGTTTAATCATTCTTTTTCTGGGAACTCTATTTGACCCTATAGGAAAGCATGGCCTTATCAAAGAAGAGGCTCCAATAATTACTTATGAATCTCTAATACCACAGAAACAGGTAGACCGCAGAAGCACATGGTTTTGACTTCTGCTCTCTTTAGAACACTTGAGAAGGAACCATAGGGGAGGAAACAGCATGTTTCATCATCTTAACAGTACAGCCTTACAGGGCTTATCTCATGTTCTAAGCATCAGTTGAAAGTAAAATAAAAGCAAATGAACAACAACAAAAAAAAAAACTTCAATCAATAATCCTCTGATATTCATATGTGCCAGAAATTGGCTAGGGAAAAGTCCACAAAACATGTGTACTTACTCATCATTCACACATATGCTCTGGCACAAACCTTTTAACACAGAACAGTTCACCCTGGAGGCAGAACAGTCTACCTGGCTGCAGATGTCTGGTGACATGGAGACAGCAGATAATTTCAGACAAGGACCCTCTAACTGAGATAAATAGCACCACCCACCAATTTTAAAGTGGAAAAACAGGTACAAAGGAAATAAATTCCAGAAGCTACTGAGGAACAAAACAAAGCAAAATAAAAACATACAACTTGAATTCCTTGCATTGCTAAGAAAATAAAAATAGCTAAGAAAAAAAGCAAAATAAAAAGTGACCTTGGAATAAAAACCAGAATAAAGCTTTCTACAATTTGTGTTTGCATTTTAATGTTAAAGAGGCAAGAACAATAAAAGTAGACTGTTTTGAATGTCATGGTTTATTGTCAGCAATATTCATGTCAAACATATATCTTGGTTTTAAAGAAAGGAAATGAGTAAACAATGCAGATGTGGATTGCTCATTTGCAGAGTACAGAAAGGGCAATGCACCAACGGAGGCTGGACTGATTTGAATTGTTATTAGTGACAGTCTTTTCAGAATTTGTATTGCAAGACGTGAATATAAAAGAGCGGGTGATTCTCATGTTTTTATTCTTCCCATTGAAAAATGGGTGGAAAAAGTCATTAATTTGCTCAAGGTAAAAGGCAAGGGCCTATTCATTGTGATAAGCATGACCTAACCAGGTTCCTAATAGAGCTATTACTAGATTAAATCCTCCCAACTGTCTTGGAAATAACTTGGCCTCTTTTTTCTCTTATTGAATGAAATAAGGGGGAGGAGGCAAACAGGCAAAAAGCATGGAACGTTCTCTAATCATAGGAGGAGATATTGAAAGTTAATGAAGAGTCACTCATCTGTTGCAGAAGGAAGGTAATTATAGGATTTGAAGTGTATTTTTCCCACGTGTGGCTGTTTGTGCCGTAATCACGTTGAATGAATCGGTGCTCTTGTGCAGTGGCCCTCACTGGGCAGTGACCTTCATATGATCAGTTATGTGAAATTCCCAGACAGTAACTTGAAGGCATGCCCTGCTCATTTCTGACCTTCCTTTCTTCCCAGAGCTACACTGTGGCAAAAAGGACTCACAGTGTATTCCTCATGGGCGAGACACAGATGAAAGGACTGATGGAACATGCTTTGGCACCCAAAGGCACCTGTTACCACGTGGATGTAGCAGCTAAAACCGAAAGCCTCACCTGTGAAAGACATATCCTGAAATACGAGGGGCATGCTTTACCAACTCAACATCATTACCCTGATGGTAACTGTTACCCATTTTAAAAGCACTGGGAGAAACCAAGGGGACCATTTCTCAATTGATCTGCATGAAGACTCTACAAAACTGATATATATATATATATTTAGAAATGATGATAATAGCAGTTACTATGGCACTTATTCTCTATTATTGTCTGGACCCCAGTTGGCTACAACAGGGACTAAATAACTTGTGAAATAATTTTTTTGAAACTGAAAAATGTTAGCAAATACCCACTCTTGATTTAACAAATTATCTCAACAGAGAAGCAGCAAGCCTCTGAAGTTTAAAGTGAATGGAAATCTACACAATAAATATAATTCAATATACTTGTTCATTCATTCAGAAAATATTCTTTGAGAGTTGACCACAATACTGTGTTAAAGTGCTTTGGGTTGATGCCAAGAATTATCTTTTAAAACAAATACTTCTGATCAGGTACAAATCATTCACATAAATTCTCCACTTTCTTGGCAGAGATGCGGAAAGTATTAAGGTCTCTCTTTGAATACACTTAGCAAAGAGCAAAGGGATAATTAAACATTTGATCTCTAAGCATACCACTGGCATCTATTTTGGAATGGTTTAGAAAGAAAAAAATTCAACTTGTAGAAACTTTATTCCATAAATGTTTTCTCCCCAGATATCCTGGCTACTTTCAAGTTATTTAGTGGGAAATACTTCTGTGCACAAAGGAAGAAGTAGTCCAGACCATGAGATTCCGTAAGTGGCTCATGAAGTTTTAGACTGGGGAATTGTGATCGATCTTGGCTACAAGGTGAGGGTGTTCAGAGATGGCAAGGTCCCAGAGATCATCTCATCCAACTTTCTCATTACAGCAGTGACATACTTAGGGAAATTAAATGAAGGGAAGAAGTAGCTCAAGGTCTCTCCAAGGGTAAAAGAGAAACCTACCTCCTCTAACTCCATAGCAACACATTCACAAAGAGATATTTAATCTGTTCATCTTCTCAAAATACTATTTAAGTGTATTTCTTTCCTTCAGATGTCAAGATTTCCCACCCCACATGCCCTAAACTTATAAGGCAAGTACCAAACGGCATGGTTTTCAATATTGTGTGGAAAGGAAAATTAGAACACATAATATAGATTTCAGTGTAGACAATCGGGTATTAATATTGTGATATAAAGAGAGTGTTAGAAAAGTAATCCCAGAGTCATTTAGAAGATGGCAGCTTATGATTTTCTCGGTGGGAACTATGCACTATGGACATGGCAAAAGAGCAACTTCCTTCAGACAATTAACATTTCTTCATTTCAAATGCCTGGAATCTAAGAACTCCCTTTCTCTGAGAATAGCATGGAAACAGGTACATACCACATGTAAAAGAGACAGCAAGTGAGAATTTGCTGTGTGACCCAGGGAGCTCTCAACACCTTGCTCTGTGACAACCTAGAGGGGTGGGATGGGGAGGGAGACAGGAGGGAGGCTCAGGAGGGAGGGGACGTATGTATATCTGTGGCTGATTCTTGTTGATGTGTAGCAGAGGCCAATACAATATTGTAGAGCAATTATCCTCCAATAATTGTATTTTGTTCTATACTTCTCAGTATTATACAATTATAATCTTTGATAATTAAAAAAAATCTGCTAAACCAAAAATCATCATCCATCATATTCCTATCATACAGCCTTGAAAAGCAGTATTTTTAGAAACAGTAAGTAGTGAACTCATGGGACACAACTGTAATTCCAAGCATAGTAAACAAACCCTGTTGAAAACCATTAATGTACAGAATGTTTGGCTAAATGTTATAAGAGCTTCTTTCAGAGTGAGACTGTGTTCTGCTGGCTCTAAAGATATTTCATGATGAAGAGACTCTAGTTCCTCTAGAGAGTATCACCATACCCAGTATTTGCCTGGCTGATTTAACTGTGAAAAATGAAAGTGAAAATGTTAGTTGCTCAGTCTTGTTGGACTCTTTGCGACCCCATGGACAATAGCCTGCCAGGCTCCTCTGTCCATGGAATTCTCCAGGCAAGAATACTGGAGTGGGTTGCCATTTCCTCCTCCAGGGGATCTTCCTGACCCAGGGATCGAACTTGGGTCCCCTGCATTGCAGGCAGATTCTTTACTGTCTGAGCCACCAGGGAAGCCCATAATTGTGGAAAGGCTGTGTATATATGTGTGTGTTCATAGCTTGGATTCACATCACACACCTTGGGAAACAGTACTCTATGAGAAATGCTACAAAAACCAGCATATATTTCTATAGGGAACACAAAAGAAGGTATTACAATTTCATCATTATAAAATTTTATGCCGAGCAGAAACATAGCAATATTATTTGCGAATTAAAAAGGCATGTCTAAACAAATTTATGAATCATTCTCTAGTAAACATGCTTCCAGCATTCAGTAATTTTTCAAACACATATCAGTGATACAAATGTATCCTCTATTGCACATTTAATTTTTCAAAACTCCCAGTGAAGTAAAAAATTTGATTAATATTTGAGAATTAAATTTAAAAAATAAATTAAAATTTAGTATGTTAGATGGCAACTCGCATTCAATTGAAAAGGTGAATATAAAAACCTAATATGAAGAAGACATTTCAAATATATTTTTAAAACTAGTCAGAATTTTAAAAGATGAGGGGAAAATGATATTTTTATTCTCCCTAAAGTCCAGAACAATTATTTTTGGCTTTTCTGTGTATCTGAAAATTAATAAATATATATATAAGATTGGATTCTATAAGATCTAATTCAAATGATATACAAATAGTAACAATAACATTTGAAAATCACGGATGTCAGTTCATTTTTACTGAAAGGATTTGAGGTCAAAATAGTAGAGGGACATTTAAGCAATCTAAAATTTGTGTAAAAAATCATGAAAAAAATTTAAATGGTATTTTATTAATCTTTCAATTATTACAATATCATTTTTTATGTGATGATAGAAGAAAAACACATACATTGGAAAATACACAAAAGCTAGCAATCTCTTTTTAAGGAGGCATTGTTTTTGTAATGAGATACATATTTCATGTAATCTGTGTTATAAAGTATTAATATATGTGGTGCCATTTAGTTAGTTGAGGGTAATTGATCAGAAAGAAAATATTTAAATGCAGTACACTTTGTGTAGATTATTTAATCTTCACAATGGCTCTGCAAAATTATATAATTGATTACATTTCAGAATATAAACAGGGGCACCATATCTGTAGAATTTCCCTGGTAATACATCAGGAAGCTGAGACACAGAAAGTCAAAATAATTGACTAATACCATCCTCACCCTTGGTTGATTCTGTATTGGAATCTAGTTATGCATGGATACAGTCACTCTTTTTCCCCTACTTGGCGCCACATGAGAGCTGGCAACATCAGCAGGGCTTTGCAGGAGAGTAATTTGAAGATGAAGAAGTATAACCTGTCCAAGAGGAATGTCAAATATCCTGAGAAGCTACATAAGAAAAACAGTTCTCTGGACTTATTATTATTATTTCTTCTTGCTCCCAAAGATCTGATCTTAAAATGCAACCTCTCCTAGTAATACTTGGACCAAAGAATTCATATTAAAGCACAATCAATCATCAGTGAGTGGATTAAGAGAAATACTGCATAAGTGGTAGAGGCTAGAGAAGGAAAAAGAAGGGAATTAGTGGAGTGGAAGCTGAAAAAATGGCCAGGAGCATGGCAAGTGGAAACTTTAGTCTACCTCATACTAAGCCTGGATGCTGTAGTCTAAGGAAGAGCTTTCTCATACAGATTGAGTACACTACCTGATCTGGCGGATACTAATGGCCAGGCCTGGGCAATGGAGAACTGAGGAATGGATCAGAGGTTGGAGAGAGCAGCAAAGCAGCAGCGGGAGGCATTAATGGCACCAAGTCCTCATGGAATCATTGTAGCCTATTTCCTAATTCATAGCGTACCAGCTACTGTTTGGGGTTTAATTCGTTGTGACAGCTTCTTTTACTACTTAAAGCAGAAAGGGGAGAAAGAATAGAAAGAGGCAAAGAAGGGCTTTCACAGCTTAACTCAGGGACATGAGAACTGACAGTGCAACAGAGGAGAGAAAGCTCCACTTTCCACGAGTAGCAGGAATGAAACTTGGAAGAGCAGACAAGGTATGGTATGATGACTTGCTGAGCCACCGGGTGCTGCAAGAGGCAGTACAATATGTGTAAGTGTGAGAGTGTGAACTGCAGAAGAGGTTGGCATTCTGCTAATTGCCCTCTTGGCCAACAGGAAGCAGAAAAATGGCGAAGGCAATGATGGGACCAAGCTAAGGCATCAAGGCATGATAGGAATGCTTTAACTTCAGTGCTATATTTGAAGGAAAGGGAAGAGATGGACTGTGGTTCTTTTTTGGATATAAGTATGAACCATTAAGAGGCCTGATCCAGTGGTCTTTCTAGATTGACTCTTATAGACATATTCCTCCTCAAAGTGCTCGTCACTTCTATGGCCTACAAATGCAATCTGTTCTCCCTGCTGGAGGACCTAAAGGATGTACATGTTCTAAGTCGCTTTAAGTGTGTCCAATTCTTTGCAACCCTATGGACTGTAGCCCACCAGTCTTCTCTGTCCAGGAGATTCTCCAGGCAAGAATACTGGAGTGGGTTGCCATGCCCTCTTCCAGGGGATCTTCCAACTCAGGGATCAAACCGCATCTCTTATGTCCCCTACATTGTCAGGTGGATTCTTTACCACTAGCGCCACCTGGGAAGGCCCGCCACCATTACAAATCTCTGCCCTTGGGTTTAAGAGAGAAGGTGACAGGTTCCTAATAGAGAAGGGATTATCTAAGAAGCAAACCTAAAAATCTTTTTTTGTTTTTTTCTCTAAAAAGAAAACATCTGAGGAGCAGCAAGCAGTTCAGTATCTACTAAGAAAAAGTAAGTGGCAAGGGGGTGAAACTCTTGAGAGTCCCTTGGACTGCAAGGAGATCCAACCAGTCCATCCTAAAGGAGATCAGTCCTGGGTGTTCATTGGAAGGACTAATTTTGAAGCTGAAACTCCAATACTTTGGCCACCTGATGCGAAGAGCTGACTCGTTTGGAAAGACCCTGATGCTGGGAAAGATTGAGGGCAGGAGGAAAAGGGGACAACAGAGGATGAGATGGTTGGATGGCATCACCAACTCAATGGACATGGGTTTGGGTGGATTCCTGGAGTTGGTGATGGACAGGGAGGCCTGGTGTGCTGCGGTTCATGGGGTCACAAAGAGTCAGACAGGACTGAGCGACTGAACTGAACTGAAGGGGGTGAAAGAGACTTGTTGCAAAATCTCCATCTCTTTTCACATTCTATCTTTGGGTTAATTGCAATGCAGCACTGATAACATTTCATGGTTTTTAATCAGGAGTTCTTTGGTAACTAGATTTATTACAATCAGCTCAGACCAGAGGAGGTGATTATTAGAATTAAAAAGGTGAGTTTCCCAGGTGCAAGGAGAAGTGAGGCACACAGGCAGTGGAAGAGGAATGAGACCGGGGACTTTTCTATCCTCTACCTAGACCCACGTGCCCCAGACCCTTCATCTCTTCTCCAGCATCTGCGTCACTCCTGTCTGTCTTATTTATATGTGGCCTGCCATGCTTTGGGGGCTTCCCTGCTGGCTCTGCAGTAGACTCCGCCTGCAATGCAGGAGACGTGGGTTCAATCCCTGGGTTGGAAAATTTCCCTGGAGTAGGAAACAGCAGCCCACTCTAGTATTCATGCCTAGAAAATGCCATGGACAGAGGAGCCTGGCAGGCTGCAGTCCTTGGGATTGCAGAGTCAGACAGGACTGAGTGACTAAACCAACACCACCATCACGCTTTACCCAGTAGTTCTCTTGGTTCCTGAGTTTATGTTGCACAAATAAAACAGAGGTTCTGATGGCATCAGTTGAGATCGTGGGTTCTCTCTCATCACCTATGGCTACATGGAAGAATGACTGTCCCTTAGGGGAAGTAGACAGTAGAAGGCATGCGGGGAAAAAAGTTTGGGAGAAGAAATAGTTGGCATCTCTAATGTATTTTTTCTAAAAAGGTCATTGTGAAGATCAGGGGACATTTAGAACCTATATGAAGGCATTTTATAATCTGTAAAGTACTATATGATAAGGCGATGGTTATCTCACACAAAATTCTCAAAGGTTTAATATCTGTGCTATGTTTTGGAAAGAGTCATCCATCTATTTGCTATTGAGTCAGAATGACACAAGCCTGGGAAAGCATCAGTGAATTAAGATAAATCCAGAACACAGACCATAAGAGGTAGATATTGTTCCAACACAAACAAAAACTCTTAAAGCAATAGGCTTCAAAAGACATGATAGAATTACAAGTGGATTTTTTCATTTAAACATCTTGTCCCCCACCCCACCCCCAGCTTTGTCATGTTTCTGTCCCTGACACCAAGCTTGCAGCAGATGGATTTGTATCACAGGAACCCAAGAGCTAAACTCCATTCTGTAAACGTGTGTCAATCTGTCATCCGAATGTATATTTGCTTTTATACTCTGCTTTTCTATGTATTCATAAATCTAGCTCTCTAAAATGTATTTGAAGAATATCATTTAAATAAATGATAAAACTTGAAGCAATGTTTATCAACATAATGCTTAACTGAATTTGTTCTTTTCTGTATTTGTATAATTAGTAAATTACACTCTTTTATCCTTTTCTGTTAGTATAAGATCTCCCTGCTTTCAAATGGTTATGTGGTGTATAAATCAGATGATTCTTGCCAATAGTCAAGTAAGAAAATATATCTCTAGCATTTCTTGCCTCCCTGACATATTCTTTATATTTTTTCTCCCTGTGGAATGCTCTGTTGGCTTTAATTTTAAGATACATAATTTTATGCTGCACGAAAAACAAAACAATTCTCAATCAATGCTGGTTATTAGCCACTTATATCTTAAAATGAATTTCAGTCAACGTGACTTCTCTTCCCAGGGTGTTTGCATATAAAATTTATGATGGAATAAAAAACTTTGTTTTTAATTGAAAGAACCATATGTGGATTTTTTTTTTCTTTTCTTCTAGAGGAAGTAATCCTCCTCTCTGATACTTGCTACCTTGATCCACAGTTATTAACCAGGGTCAAGCTGGCCCTGCACATGGGTGTCTTTTATGTACATGCACAGGAATGGTGACATGATGAGTGCAGATATGGCCAGTGTGTGACAATTTCAAACAGGTAGATAACGTGGGATGAGCTAGGGGAGGGCATTATGGGCAACCAGGCACGTACACCACTGAGAAGCAAAAGAGGTCTCTGCGAGGTAAAATATAAGTAAATAAAAATCCTTGCAGAACAAATGTTGGTAAGATGGGCCATAAGTAAGTGCAAGACTATAACACAGACAAGGCTTTTCCCCTATGAACTACAGCATCACATTTTTACCCCAACACATGATAATCCACTGTATCAAAAATCAGAGAGAAGCTGCCAGTCAAACAACTAAGAAGCCACAAATATTTAAAATAATATTTTGCTTTTGAAACAACTATCTTACAGGAAATGCATTGTATTTATGCTTCTATTTATATACATGTGCATCTTGGGCTTCCCTGGTGGCTCAGACAATAAAGAATCTGCCTGCAATGCAGGAGATCCAGGTTCAATCCCTGGGTCAGGAAGATTCCCCTGCAGAAAGGAGTAGCTCCCCACTCCAGTATTCTTGCCTGGAGAATCCCATGAACAGAGGAGCCTGGCTGGCCACAGTCCACAGGTTCACAGAGTCAGGCATGACTGAGCGACTAACACTAAGTACTGTAGATATAGATGCATACATTCTAGAAACTATAAAGAAACCTGCTAAAAAGAAGATGAAGACATTACTCAAATGCCATCTTCCAGGTTAAAAAAGAAAGTTAACATTTTGGAAGTTTAATTTTAGATACCTCACTTTACATATATGAGTAGATAAACACCTCTAAATAATTCAAAGTGGCATCCTGTAATATTTTTAAAACAAAAATATTTTAATGTAACTTTACTAGAATGAAAGCAACAATACAAATATTGATGTTTCTTCAAAAACACAAAAACAAAATAAATCTGCACTTAAAAGTTATAGCATCCAGTGGCCTCCTGCTCTGAAAGTTTGGGGAGAAAAAGCATATATCTAATCCCATAGTTTGGTATTTAATATTTTAGATTCCACATCTGTAACATTTATGCTCTTTCTACAACTGTAATTCCTAGTTGTCCTGTTGTTCAGTTGCTAAGTTGAGACTGACTCTGCGACCCCAGAGACTGCAGCACACCAGGCTTCACTGTCCTTCACTATCCCCTGGAGTTTGCTCCAATTCATACCCACTGAGTCGGTGATGCTCTCTAACCATCGCATCCTCTCCTGCCCCCTCCCTTTTGGCTTCAGTCTTTCTCAGCCATCAGGTCTTTTGCAGTGAGTTGACGATTTGCATCAGGTGGCCAAAGGACTGGAGCTTCCACCTAAGCATCAGCCCTTCCAATGAACATTCAGAGTTGATTTCGTTTAGGATTGACTGGTTTGATCTCTGCTGTCTAAGGGACTCTCAAGAGTCTTCTCCAGAACCAATGTAGTCATGATCTTATATTTAAATGATTCATTGCTCAGTACCCATCATTGGATCATGGTTTCTTTATTTTTTTTTTTCACTCATCTCACTGTTGGTTGGGTTGTTTCATTTGTATGCCCAAAGAAGTCACACTCTTGACATAACTTGACTTTCTCAAATTCATTAGGTATAACATTTCATCGGTATTCTTTTCCCACAGAACTTCCTAAAAAAATATTTTGAGATTCTGCTTCCTTTCATTAAAGTTATTTTTGATCTTTCAACATCATGCTACTTCTTTTAGGGAATATCACATCCTCTTGATATCAGGAGGTATATGTATGATTTCTTTTCCCTTTTATATGTTGTCCCACATTTATTAGTACTGGACTGGTCTGCATCATAATTATGAATTTGGGTATGGCAAGTTTTCTGTTTTTTTGTTTTTTTTGAGGGAGGGGGTTGGTTTAGTTTTATTTAATTTAATGGAAAAGGAATACATTAAATTTTTCATTATTTGACATATTGAAGGAAAATTTTTGAAAACTTGTTTAGTAGTTCAGTTGTGTCTGACTCTTTGCGACCCCATGGACTGTAGCCTGCCACGCTTTTCTGTCCATGGAATTCTCCAGGCAAGAATACTGGAGTGGGTTGTCATTTCCTGCTCCAGGGGATCTTCCTGACCCAGAGATGGAATCCACATCTCCTGCCCTGGCAGGCGAGTTCCTCACCACTAGAGCCACCTGCTGCTGCTGCTGCTAAGTCGCTTCAGTAACTTCCGACTCTGTGCGACCCCGTAGAGGGCAGCCCACCAGGCTCCCCCGTCCCTGGGATTCTCCAGGCAAGAACACTGGAGTGGGTTGCCATGTCCTTCTCCAATGCATGAAAGTGAAGTCGCTCAGTCGTGTCCGACCCCTAGCGACCCCATGGACTGCAGCCCACCAGGCTCCTCCATCCATGGGATTTGCCAGGCAAGAGTGCTGGAGTGGGCTGCCATTGCCTTCTCCGAGTGCCACCTGGGAAGCCCTACTCACATAATAAAAAGAATGACTACACAGACACAGAGAACTCTCTGATGGTTCCCAGAGGCAGGGTGTTGAGAGTTAAGTAAAATGAGTGAAGGGAGTCAAAAGGTATGAATTTCCAGTTATAAAATAAGTCTTGAGGATATAATATGCAGTATGCTGACTATAGTTAACAATAATGTCCTACATATGTGAAAGCTACGAAGAAACTAGACCTTAAAGTCCTCACTGCAAGAAAAAATGTTTGTAACTGTGTATAGTGATGGATGTTAACTAGGCTTACTGTGGTGATCACTTTTCAATACATACAAATCTGCATACATGAAATCATTATGCTGTACATTTGAAACTAACATAATGTTACATCAATTATACCACAATTTTAAAAAACAGCACATTGAAAAAAATAGCTGATGAATACCACTTTTAAATCAAAGCTGTATGTATATATATACATATATATATATATATATATATATATATATTGAAACATGTAAAATATCATGTATGAAATGAGTTGCCAGTCCAGGTTCGATGCACGATACTGGATGCTTGGGGCTGGTGCACTGGGACGACCCAGAGGGATGGTATGGGGAGGGAGGAGGGAGGAGGGTACAGGATGGGGAACACATGTATACCTGTGGAGGATTCATTTTGCTATTTGGCAAAACTAATACAATTATGTAAAGTTAAAAAATAAAATAAAATTAAAAAAAAATATATATATATATTTGAAATTTATATTCATCTATCTTTACCTGTCGGAGAAGGCGATGGCACCCCACTCCAGTACTCTTGCCTGGAAAATCCCACGGACAGAGGAGCCTGGTGGGCTGCAGTCCATGGGGTCGCTAAGAGTCGGACACGACTGAGCGACTTCCTTTTCACTTTTCACTTTCATGCATTGGAGAAGGAAATGGCAACCCACTCCGATGTTCTCACCAGGAGAATCTCAGGGATGGGGAAGCCTGGTGGGCTGCCGTCTATGGGTCACACAGAGTCGGACACGACTGAAGTGACTTAGCAATCTTTACCTGTGTGATTTCTTTCACCAATTGTTTTCTGATTATGATAACTTTATACTTTCAGGAATTTCTGTATATATATATTATTCTATTTTTTCCTTATGTATTCTTTTCTCCCTTTTTTTCTGATTCTCTCTGATATTTTTTTCTCTCTTTGCTGATATGTTTTCTTTATTCCCATCTTCTTTTTTCCTCCCCCTTTGGGTTTTCTCCAATTTTCTTTTTTCAACCTTTGTTTATGCTTTTTTCCCCTGTTTTCCTTCCTTCTTTAATTTTTTACATTTTTTCCTGAATTTGTTATGATTTAAGCTTAGCATTCCTGTTTTATTGAATAAAAATTATGGCCTCTGTCAGTTAATACATATTTATCTAAGAAAATACTGTATCTTTCCAAGTTGTCGTTCATTGATATTTATACCAGAATTTCTTTGAAGCAAAAGAGTTTTAGGTTTCTGTTCTTAATTATCTTCTTTTACTTTCTATTAGCTGCTGTCCATTTTGAAATCATCATTTACTAATTATAATGGTACTATGACTTTAAAGTTTAAAAGTAAAATTTTAGCTGCACATATACAAATTTTTTCACATGACTTTAATAACAAAGCTAAATTCTGGGTACTAGGGGAGAAACTGCAAAGAGTCATAATTTTTCATCCTGCATTTTCAATAGAAACTAAATGTGTACATTAATAAAAGGAGAAAAAGCAGTTAATACAAAGTATTCTTCCTCATGCATGGTACACATATTTGGAACCTATTCTTTTTAACATCTTTCTAAATGATTTTAGGATTAACAAGCATTTCCTTAACTCAGAATTTTTATGTCATTTTGAATTCATTATCATATAAACTCCAAAAATTCTTCCTCTTCATTTTACCATCTCCTATTTGCAGCTCATTTTTTTTTTTTTTCTATATCACTCCACAATGGTTGTTGCTGTTTAGTAGCTCAGTTGTGTCTGACTCTTTGTGACCCCATGGACTAAGCCCACTCTCCATGGGATTTCCCAGGCAATAATACTGGAGTGGTTTGCCATTTCCTTCTCCAGAGAATCTTTCCAACGAAAGGATCGAACCCACATCTCCTGCATTGGCGGGCAGATTCTTGACCATTAGGGCCACCTGGGAAGCCCTCCATAGTGGCTGCAAAAAAATTCTTCCTCTTTAATACATCATCTGTTATTTCCAGCCCAATTTTATCGATATCATTCCAAAATAGTGGCTATGAAACAGGCTTATAGGAAGTGTCTGTGACTGTCAACAGAAATGGGAAGAATGATTTTGGTTGCCAGCCACTTAGCTGTTGTACAATAAAATATACTTTAAAAATGCCTTGTAAATATAATATGTTCTTACGTAACACATTTGTTGACAAATGAAATTTGCCTTACCCCCTCGCTTGTTGATCTTGGCATAGCCAGGTGAATAGCTCCCAGACATGGAGGATGAGCTGCTGAAAGCTGCATGGTGTAGTCCAGACACAAGGGGCTCATCACATTTTTCTGAAAAGAAAAGAAAGCCAGATTTAATAAAGACTGAATAATCACTGGCATATTTTTTGTTAAAAATCACTATTGACTACAATGAAAATTTCAAGATACATGATATATATAGCAAACAATTATAATTTATACAACTTAACACTGATGATTCTAATGAACCCTAGCACAATTTCAATAGCCTTCTGATTTTCAAGTTATAACTATGATAAAGTTATATATCATATTATTATTCCAAAAGACTTCAATGCAGGCCTGCTATCTCAGAATCATGAATAAAGTTGTGGCTGGTTATTTAACAAGATTTGGGATTTGGGGGTCTTGTCAAAATCTTCAGTTATTTATTCACTCTAAGGATGCAGGGTTAGAAATATGAGCTTGGAGGAGGGAAGACCAGGAGAAATAATACTCAAACTAAAAAATTAGGAAGGAGGTACCAGTAAGAAAGAACACAAGATAACCACCAACACGAAACCACTGCTGTCTAAAATATTAGTCAGTTCTCATTATACTTGACCAATGATCTGCTCTGGTGTTCTAATTTTCACTTGGCTTCTGCACTGACATGAACTATTTTTTCCCCCTCCTTCTTTACTACTGCTGACTCTCCCATTCCACTTTGATGGGTGGTTCTCACCTTCCTAGTGTCTATATACATTAAAGTGCCCAGGACTCAACCCTTGGAGCTCTTCTCTGCATCCTCTTGGTCTCCGGGAGACTGCATCAAGTGCTCTGTCTTGTCATACTGGAGTATCCCCAATCCTACCACCTCACTTTGCCCGATCCCCTGGTCCAGGCAGCCATCAGCCGTCACTTCTGTGACTGCACAGTCTTCCTTCCTCCTCCTCTGCCATAGTCCTTCTGTACACAGCAGCCGAAAGGGCAGTTTAAAAAATACGCAGGTGGGTAAGGTAGTTCCTGCACTCAAAATATCCTCTGGCTCCTGCTCTCAAGTCACTTGGAATGAAGTCCAAGGTCCCCCAATGGCCCACGGCAGCCTCTGCACTGCTCACATCCTCCAGCATTCTTGTCCGTTACCGTCCAGCCACCCTTTCCTTCTGACTGCAACTATAGACCTGCTCCTGCCAGGACCTTTGCTGTCACTCTTCCGATGACCTCAAGGCTCATCCCTCACCTCCCCCAGGCTCTGTTTAGTGTTATCTCTCACAGTGCAGACAAGTTTTCCTAGTCCACCCAGCTATACAAGCACTCACTGCCCTCACTCTCTGTACCACGCCTTGCTCTATTTTCTTTCATCGCATTTACAGCCATCTGATATGTTGTGTTTTCATGCATTCAGTTGTTTGATTGTTTTTCTCTCGCATGAGATTAGAAGCTCCATGGAAATAAAGGTTTTGAGAGTTTGCTTAATGCTTCCTTTCCAGTGATCTGAATAGCACCTGACACTTGACATACACTCTAATGACATTTGTAGAAGGAAGGAAGCAAGGGAGGGAGGGAGGAAGATGGGAAGGGAGAGGAGAGAGAAAGGGAGGATGGAAGGAAGGGAGGAAGAAAAAACAAGGACAACTAAACTTGACAGACTCAAAGAGTCTCAAAGCACGATGCTACATTACAACAGGACATAGCACCTAAGTTTTAGAGAGATGGTCCTAAATCCCCAACAAGTGTTTACATGTGCTCAGTATTTCGTTTAATATGACACAGAACTACACTGTATATTCTAAATGACTTCTCTCTCAGATATTCATATACAGGGGAAAAACAAAAAACTAGCAATAGAAGGAATGAACTAGTTTTCTTGAAAAGCCATTCAAGTGGAGTGAAGTCCCCAGTGATCCTGGGGAAATGAATTAGTTTTCATTATCTCACCACTCGAGTGTGTACAAAACTGAAGTTAAGAGGAACACATCCGTCCTTGTAAAACATAGTTAGATTTCTTACTTTTCTCAGTTATGCTGCGCGTGCCTCTGAGCAATGTGGCATGTAGTGTGTGAATATATTTCCCAGAAAGTTAAATGTAAATGACTGAAAAGAGGAACATAACATTTATTTTAAAAGTATCAGTTTACAAAGTGAGGATCCACAGTGAAGGGTTTCATATTAATTGTTTAAAACTTACTATTATTTTAGCTGCCATTGATCACACATATAAAACCCTGATTTTCTAACTTCTGTCTCAGTCTAACTTTGTAAAACTTTTTGATGTAAGTTCTGCTTGAATTTTAACGAGCAACTATTACTTCAGAATTTTCCATTATACTAAAAATGTGCTAATGTTTAGTCATGTTTATTTTATTCATTCAAATAAAACAAAAATTTTTGACATATAGACACTATTCTATACAAAATACACAAGCAATAACCAACAAGGATCTACTTTACAGCACAGAGAACTACACTCAATCTTTTGTAAGAACCTATAAGGGAAAAGAATCTGAAAAAGGTTCCAAAACACTTTGCGGTAACCTGAAATCAACTACACTTTAATAAAAAATAAACTAGATTTTAAAAAATTTAAAGAAGAACCTATGTTGTGTCAGACACAGGAAATGCAGCAGTAGATGAAACAGTGCTCCTGTCCTCACGTAATTTATGTTTCAGTAGAAACTAAAATCTAACTAGAACAAAAACAAACAGGTAAAAACATGAATTAATAGGATGAATTCATAGGACGGGATGGTGATAAAAACTACCAAGACACCCTAAATATGAAAGAGGGGCTAGGAGTCTGTGGGTAGGGCAGAGGTTGAGAGAGTTGCAGGCTTTGGGTGCCTAGCCAAGAAAAGTCTCTTTGATTGGGAAACACCTGCATAGTAACCTAAGGAAAAGAGGAACATGCTGTGACAGAGCTCAACAGGACCATACCAGGAGAAACTTTCTGTCCAAACCTGCTCAGTAGGACTAACCTGATACTCCTTGGAGAAGGAAATGGCCACCCACACCAGTATTCTTACCTGGGAAATCCCATGGGCAGAGGAGCCTGGCTATAGTCCATGGGGTTGCAAAGAGTCACAACTAAACAACAATACCTGATAACAAGGAATAATACATTATCCAAAATTCAGTATTCACTGAATATACAGCTCCATGTTACACATGGTAAATAATGAAAATGAAGTTGAATAATCAAGTGATCCATTTAACTTGCTTAAATTTAGAACTTAAATATAGCAGTTTATAAAATCCGAGGATAGTTTATCCATATTAGTTATTTTCTTTAAATTTGATTTCCATAACAAATTAATCTTTATACCAAATTAAATTTTTTTCACTAATTTTAAAGACTCATATAAATCAGAATAACAAAATTAGTGTAAAACGGAGATCAAGAAAGATAACAGATAAAAGATTATTTATTTTTAAAAAGTACTATAGAATTATTATAATAATTTAAGGATCTAAGTTGAGACAAAATCTATAAGTGCATAATTAAGCAAGAAAAATGCCACATGAATTATATGTTCTCCTGAAAGATGGTAGTCACAAATATTTATTATGCTCTTATTCCCTGCTTTGCCCTGTTCTAATCACTTTGGGCAATAAAACATCTATGTATCTATTTCCCATTCTCTCATGAGCAGTAACAATATATGGACCCACATAAAGTAATTAAACATGAAACAAGAAAATAATACCAGTCTGTAATTCAGTGCTGACTGGAACATAATCAAATCCTGAAAGTAACAAGTAAATTAAAAACACAGGACTGTGGTTTAGGTGACCTTGTCACTCCTGGCTTTCTCCTGTGTGTGACCCTGAGTACGTCAGTTAACCCCCTTTCTACAGATGAAAGTGTGAAAGTGTTAGTCACTCAGTCATGTCCAACTCTTAGCAACTCCATGGACTGTGGCCGGCCAGGTTCCTGTCTCCATGAGATTCTCCAGGCAAGAATACTGGAGTGGGCTGCCGTTCCTTTCTCCAGAGGATCGTCCCAACCCAGGGATCGAACCGGAGTCTCCCACATTGCAGGCAGATGCTTTACCATCTGAACCACCCTGACTCACACATAATATGAAGAAATTAGCTAAATTTCTCTCAAACTCTAATGCCCTCGAGCACTGTCTAGGACAAAAGTCCACAACTGTGTCCCCCAGACCAAATCTGGCCCGCTGCTCGCTTTTGTTAAGTAAAGCTGTGCTGGACCACACCCCCATTCACTCATTTATGTCTGCTTTCACATCCCAGCAGAATGTCACAAAAAGAGACCACACAGCCTCTGCAGCTAAAGGATTTACTATCTGACCTTCTACAGAGAAAGTTTTCCAACCTCTGGTTCAATATAATGAATATTCCATGTATCCACAAAGAAGAATGATTAACGATCATTTATGGTAACACAAATAAGACCTGAAGAATTGAGAGGATATAGATGAAGAGGGTTAAGAACACTATAGAGACAGGAGAAGTTTTAAAGCTACAATGAGGATGAAATTTCCCCGTGATGGCTGTAGCTATACTCCACATGTGCCCATATTGCCAGACTGACTATTAGGATGAATGATCCATTTTTATCTCCAACTGTAATAATAGTTATTACACCTTCCATCTTCCAAAGAGTCTGATTGCTTGTTGTTCTAGAGCATGCGTCTCAATACTCTGCAGACATTAAACATTAGAAAATCAAACAGATCCCTGGAGAAAGTTAGGATTTTTATACTAGTGGTAATAGTAGTAGAGAAAGAGGGAGAATGCTAACATTTGAAATAATTTAGTATTGTATTTTTCCATACTGGGATGTCTTCCAAAACTACAGCCACATAGTCATGGCAAATATTTGGTCTCCAGTGTATTTCCCTTCCAGGGAATCCTGGATGAAAACTAGAAGAGCAGATGGGCCTTGAGTTTTATTTTCACACAATTTCAGTCAATCAGGAAGGCAGACTAGCTGTAAGAATTCTGTATGAATTCAAGCTGGAACAGAGGAAGTGATCGGCAAAGTGAGACGAAATGGCTGTGGCCCTTCACCTCCAAGAGCATGGCTGAGAGTGATAGTTCTTGGCAATGGGGATGGACAGCAAGTTCGCGAGGTCAGAGGACTTTAGAACATATGTCATTGACATCAGAGTAGCATTCAAATGTTATCTCTGATTAAGAAATAATGTTGGAAAACATTCACCACATCTTTTAAAACCACAGCACTTACAATATATGTTTTATATCACACATTTAGAAATACAAGTAAATACCCAGAAAATAAGAATGGCAAAGAACTCCAGAACCAAACAGTGCTACCAGAATGGAAATCCTATTTTTTAAAATTTTTATTGGAGTTACTTTACAACGCTGATTAGATTCTACTGTACAGCAAAGTGAATCAGTTACACGTATATCCCCCCTTTTTTGAATTTCCTTCCCGTTCAGGTCACCACAGAGCATTGAGTAGTGTTCCCTGTGCTGTACAATCGGTTCTCATTAGTTATCTATTTTATGCATCATATCAGTATCATATATCATATCATATCAATACATCATATCTATCCCTACCTCAATCCATCCCATGCCCTCTTCTTCCTTTTGTATCCATATTTGTATCCCTTTGTATCCATATCCATAATGTATCCATACATTCTAGAAACATTTGATTCACACTCAGAACAAAAAAAAAGGCACTGTAAAAGGCATACTCTCAAGGGAATACATCATAAAATGTTCTCTTTATTTCCTGTGCATTCAACTCCTGACTTTTGAATCTAGAACTGTATGACCATCAGCCTCAGGTTTTATGACTCCATTGTCAGGGCAAAGTTAAGAGGCCAGACCTCCCCCTAAAGTCTTCTGTTTCCAATCAGTAGCCTCCTGCCTGGCTCCTTCTGGCCAAAACTATCTCAAATTGCAAGCTAAGTGGTGGTGGTCATTTCCTTCCCTGGCTCCCCTAAGAGCATCTCAGTTGTTCCCAGAGATGGCCTGTCTTTCTTGTGGCGATGCTCATTTCAAGGCCTAGAGGTCCATCTCAGTGGGTGCTCCAGGACTGCATGATGCCTCCCACTCCTGACTTTCCTTCTGCTCTGCTTGCTCCCCAAGGTGTCCAGCTACAGCCAGTCGGTGTCCTCAGCTGAGTCTACAACTGCCTGAGTCTCCAGCCATTGTTGAGGATGTTATCCTCTGTGCCATTTCCCTGAATTCCCGGACAAAGCATGCTTTGGCTACATTGTTTCATAGACAGTGGAAAATTCTTTGGACAAATAAGGTGCTATTTCTTATCTAGCCTCAGTTCAGTTCAGTCGCTCAGTCGTGTCTGACTTTTTGCGACCCCATGAATTGCAGCACGCCAGGCCTCCCTGTACATCACCAACTCCTGGAGTTCACTGAGACTCATGTCCATTGAGTCAGTGATACCATCCAGCCATCTCATCCTTTGTCGTCCCCTTCTCCTCCTGCCCCCAATCCCTCCCAGCATCAGAGTCTTTTCCAATGAGTCAACTCTTCCCATGAGGTGGCCAAAGTACTGGAGTTTCAGCTTTAGCATCATTCCTTCCAAAGAAATCCCAGGGCAGATCTCCTTCAGAATGGACTGGTTGGATCTCCCTGCAATCCAAGGGACTCTCAAGAGTCTTCTCCAACACCACAGTTCAAAAGCATCAATTCTTCGGCGCTCAGCCTTCTTCACAGTCCAACTCTCACATCCATACATGACCACTGGAAAAACCATAGCCTTGACTAGACGGACCTTTGTTGGCAAAGTAATGTCTCTTCTTTTCAATATGCAATATAGGTTGGTCATAACTTTCCTTCCAAGGAGTAAGCGTCTTTTAATTTCATGGCTGCAGTCACCATCTGCAGTGATTTTGGAGTGGATAGTTTTAGGATTTGGATGAAAAAGAGACTGAAGCCACGACTCAGGTGTGTTTCCTGAGGAATCACTGAGATTAATATAGTCCTGTAAATGCTTCACAAAGTATAACGAATGTCAGTTTCCACACTTAGATCAAACAAAGGCTGGTATGGGATCTAGCACTGCTTTAGAGACTGTATTCCCAAGACTATGATTCCATGTGTGCGTGTGTATGTTTTAAATATTCTTCTCAATAAAGAGGAGAGAAGAGGAGAGGAAGGGAGGTAGGGAGGAAAGGAGGGAGGAGGAGAGAAAAATGAGAGAAAAAAATGAGAGAAAGAACAAGAAAGAAAAAGAAAGGAAGAAAGGCACAGCACTAACAATAACTTCACAATCTGTTTCTCCACATTTAAGGCAGTCCCACTATTTTTATTCCCTATAAACATAGGCCACTGGTTCCAGAAGTCTTTGTTTTGATGCACTTAGAAACGTGGTGCTTTGTCTTCTTTCCTTAGCACACATTCCTTGCATAGGCTCTGTATTTTTCACCTCGGAACTTTGCTAACTTTAGCATTCTATTAAAAAACCCAAACAAACTGAGCTCATTTCCATATGCCATCTGTGGAAATCCCATACCCCACTTACTTTTCTCTATGGAAAAGGTGTAATTCTACCTGGGAGCCAAATGTCTTTGAATTGAATAATGTACATATACATTTTGATGTTTAAATACTGTATTACTCCTTGAATGTATGGCCAGTACCGGAAATTGAAACATGACATGCTCTTCCAGTATATTTTATAACTTTTTGTAAGTTCAGTTATTTTAACTTAACCTGATCTAATAAATAATTTCTAGGATAGTTGTGATTTGCAGAGATTAGTATTAGACTGAGGTTTTCCCAATATTAGCACATGGAAGAGAGCATGCTCTTTACAATTAAAAAAAATGATATTTTATTCCTAGGGGTATGAATTTGGATGACTAAGTTCCATCTTATCCAGAATGTCTTCAGGTTTGTTTGTTTGTTTGTTTGTTTTTCATTATTTCAAATGGCCATTTCTAATTTTGGATAAGTTTTTCTATGATTTCCTACATCATAGCAATAGACAGTAAATGGTTTTAAAAATCAGTAGGATAGGAGAATTCTGGAAAAAATGTTTGCTCTTCCTTAGGGCAAAATACTGATGACTCCAACTCAACTCTAATTTTATATATCTTCATTTTCATCATAATTTCCTCCCGTACTGTTTATGATTCATGCCTTGCTTTGTGTACTTCTTGCTCAAACATCCCTAGCCTACTCTTTGTCACTGGAAATAAGATTTCTTTTTTTGCCTGATCCTATAAAATTCCATACAATACAGAGAAAGAAAGGATTTTTCACAATCCACAGAAGTAATCACTGCTACTAGTTTTCACATACACATCCACACACTCACTACATTTGATACAACACGTATGTTTCAATGCGTGAGGACACTGACAATCTGGTCTTTAGCATACACTGACTTATCAAAGAAATGTCCATACAAATATTTCCTTTTGTTTTAAAATAAAAATAAATATTGCTTTGTATTTCATTTTATGAAGGGATCTTTTATTATCTACATCTGGATCTTCATAGCAGGGTTAAACTCCTTTGCACAGAAAATGCAGGAATGTTAGTTCATTGGGAAAAGAGATTATATATTTAAATTCAGAATTAATTGTCCTTTCATACAATGTATGGAGAATTTATCTAGTTTTCTTTACTTAAGGCATCTCACAAAAGACATGAAGCCAGCAATCATGAAGAGAAGTATAATTAGTTTGCCATTAAATGCTAATTTAGAAAAAGGTAAAGATAATAAATTTGGAACTAAATCAACTGAGTGGACATGTTTTACCTGACATATAATGAAAATCAATAAGGGAAAAAAGGAAACCTGTCTCTCCCCTTTATCTTCTCACTGAAACTTTCCTCTTTACACCTTCACGGAGGGGACCCTACTTTCCTTTTTGTTCATTTCCACTCAGTGGGAAACAACCAAATGTGCTGCCATATGCATTACAGCAGCCTTGAATTCAATGAGGCAGTGCCCCTTTTCCATCTCAGTAGCATAAACTGTAGAAACCACTAAGCCAAAATCAGCAAATAAATAGTAATAGTAATCATTTTTGAGTACTTATGGGGCAGGCAATGCAGTAAATATTCTGCGAGAATACTCTCAGTGAGTTACTTTATTTAGTAAGCCTTTGACATTGATATCATTACCATTATACAGATGAGGAAGCTTGAGACATCACAGTTAAAGAATAATAGTGAAAGTGAAGTGAAGGTCGTTCAGTCATGTCCAACTCTTTGCAACCCCATGGACTGTATAGTCCATGGAATTCTCCAGGCCAGAATACTGGAGTGGTTAGCCCTTCCCTTCTCCAGAGGATCTTCCCAACCCAGGGATCAAACCCAGGTCTCCTGCATTGCAGGTGGATTCTTTACCAACTGAGCTATCAGGGAAGCCCAAAGAATAATAGAACAAGGACAAAAGCCAAGTTGTATATGATTACAAGTTTTTGAGGTCTACCATCTCCAGGGTCACTTTGGATAAAATCTGTACACTGGATTTATTCTTGAGTGTGTAGATCTCCTAACAAAAATGAAATGGTCAGATTTTTCTTGCTGTTGTTTTTTAGCCACTGAGTCATGTCTTGACTCTTTTGCGACCCCATGGACTGTAGCCCCTGCAGGCTCATCTGTCCATGGCATTTTCCAGGCAAGAACACTGGAGTGGGTTGCCATTTTGTTCTCCAGTGGATCTTCCCAACATAGGGATCCAACCCATGTCTCCTGCATTGCAGGTGAGTTCTTTACTGCTGAGTCACCAGGGAAGCCCAGATTTTTCTTACCACTTCCCATTTTGATCCCAGGAATTTACTTGAAGTGATGCCCCCTCTGTCATGCAGCAATTTTAAGGTCTTCTGTCCACAACAAACCCATATCTTTCAAATAAAAGGAAGAGACACCCACAGTTTTAAATAGGTGTTCTCAGAGAAAATCATACAGGATCAGCATTTCAGCTCATATGCCTACATCCAATAAATATAATGTTCAGCACAGTACATCAAATTTATTCCATTTATTCATGTAATAAATATTTATTGGGCACTTATTTCCTGCTTCAACCTTTATCCCTTCAAAATCCATTTTCTTTGTACTTGCCTGATGGATCTTTTAAAAAGCAGATCAGATTATTCCTGGCCCTTGTTCCTGAGGGCTTCCCCTTGCATTGAGCATGGAACCTTAACTCCAGCAGAGCCTGTGATGGCTTGGCTCTCAATGATCTCTGGAGTTATTTTATTTCACTCTTCTCCTCTGAGTCGCTAAGCTCCAGTTTCACTTTCCTTTCTCTTTTTCAGACACACCAAGCACATTCCTGCTAAAGTGCCTCTTCCTCTCCCTGCCTCCTGGCTGGAATTCTCTTCATCAGCTCTAAAGAAGGTGGACTCCTTTCCAGACAGCCCCCAACTCAAATACCAGCCCACTCTTTCTCTGGCCAGTGTCTAAATGCATCAACTCAAATTCCAGCTTCATATTGGTATTTGACATTACTTGGTATTTGATGGCACGGTTTTATTTTGTTCATAGCACCAATGATAATCTAAAATATTCTCTTTTTACAATAATCATATAAAATGAGTAAATTTTTAGAAAAATATAACTTTATCAAATTTGACTCAAAAAAGAAGTCAAACACCTCATTAATGCCATAGCCATTAAAGAAACTGAGTCAGAAGCTTAAAATCTCACAAAGAAAACCTCAGGCCCTATATAGTTCACAGACAAATTCAACCAAACTCCCAGGTGGCTCAGTGGTAAAGAATATGCCTGCCAATGTAGGTGACATAGGAGACAAGGGTTTGATCCTTGGGGAGGGAAGATGCCCTGGACTAGGAAATGGCAGCCCACTCCAAGATTCTTGCCTGGGAAATCCCTTAGACAGAGGATCCTGGGGGGCTACAGTCCATGGAGTCACAAAGAGGTGGACACAATGGAAATGACTTAGCACACACAAATAAGTTTTATCAAACTTTCTTTTAAAAAATTACTTTTGTTAGGTAGGCTGTTTTTAACTTTTTATATTATACTAGAGTATAGTTGATTAACAATGTTGTGTTAGTTTAAAAAAAATGAAAATAAAATAATCCTGATTGTTTATCTTTTAAAAATGTTTATTACTTTTCTGAATTGCCTGGGATCAGGGTATGTGCCTGTCCTGTTGAGCCTGTATTCCCAGGGCCTAAGAATCTGGCATGCAGCATGAATACCATATAGGGCATTACTGACAATGATAAGTAATAAATCCATCTAAATGTGAGCAGGGCAAAATAGTTCCTAGATTTTGGCAACAGAGATGTATTTACTTTATCTAATGGACATTTTTGCATTTTCCCATTTTTAAAAATTGCTTGTGCAAAAAGAGTTGGCTTTATCCCATGATGTTACATGTAGAGCTTCCTCACTATATCCCACATAAGTAAGATCATCTCTCTGATCTTTATCAACTTAAAATGATTTGTCATGTGAACCTTTGTATTATACTGAGGGTTTTTCTACATCATCAGTACATGCCTTTAGAATTTTTAAAATATCTTGTCTCCAGCAGTGAATTTTGTAAGAGTTGAAGCTACTGACGTTTCTGAGAGTACTCTTTCAAAACCCCTTTTGTTTTTCTTTGTTTGCAAAAGAAAATAAGAATTTGGTATTTCTAAAATAACACTTTCCTCCTATATCATTGAAAACACACTGTGATAAGTATTTGGTTATATGTTGATCTCCCTGCTATATGGTGATCTGTTCTGAAGGAAGGGGAGTTTTTTACATTCTCAGTATATGGAAAATATAACGTATGGTAGGGATCTTCACATCCTTTGAAAAATACTGAACATAATCAGTATAGTAGCATCTGTTAATGAACAGATTCAATGTTATCATCTTAAAAAAATCAAATCAAATTTTTTCCTTTTTTTTTCAGTCTAATAGCTATGTTCACAAAACATTTAAGAAAATATAGCTAGAGAATCAGCCATGTTTGCAAGAATCACAGTTGTAAATCAAATAGGAAATTGTCTGCTCTGCACATACCAAGGGTGAATTACTCAAGAATTGCAGTTCAAATTATGCTGGACATTTAACAGCTGCAGCACATTTCTGACAGATGGTTTAACAGATTAATCAGTTTCAAATTATCTACGAAACTGTTATATACCAGGAAAAAAAAAAAAGATTTGTGAGAATAAAAAAGTTTTTTCTCCTCTAAGTCAATATTTTAATTTCAGAGAAATAAATTCTGTCACACCAAACAATAAAAATCAATGTTCACCTTTTGTACAATATAGAAAACATCTTGAAAATTGTATTTATATTACTTCATGCTAAAAAGCAAATGGTATTCAAAAGTAGCATCAACTAAGGATTTAATCTCTAAAATAAGGGTGAACATGGTCTTTTTTTCCTCAACTTATATTCTATAGTCTCATGAACAGGCAGAGCTACCCTGAAATTTTAATAAAACAGTAATTTGAAGAGTGCCAAGGTCAATTGTAGTGTGAGTAAATGAACCTTAGGCCACTTCTAGCTGTCATCGGTAATCTTCCTATGGACAAGACTCTTCTAGATTGCAATTTGTTGGTCCACTGGTAAACGACTAGATTTCTGACTCGGATCTAGTTTCATTTACTGGTTAACTCCAAGAGAGTATTCACTGATAAAAAGCAGTGTATTTATTGACAATCAAGTCTATATCCTAGACTATTTAATCCACTTCCATTTTTAATTAATTAACTAAAGGGCTTTATTTAAACCTCCTCCAGTGTTCCTGACTCAAGTTATATCAGATTTGATCATGAACTTGATTGGTCCAAAGTGGACAGTGGAGTACCAGACAGTCAATAAAGCAAAGCTGTCAGAGAAGGTTTAATTAATTAACATGCATTTATGGTATGCTAAGGTAAAGGAAAATGGGCCATGAAACAGTGTTTGTAATATAATCCCAATAGTATATACACATTTATATGCAGAATACATTATATGAATGCTGGGCTGGATGAATCACAATCTGGAATCAAGATTCCAGGAGAAACATCAATAAACTAAAATATGCAGATTATAACACTCTAATGGCAGAAAGCAAAGAGGAACTAAAGAGCCTCTTGATGAGGGTGAAAGAGGAGAGGGAAAAAGCTGGCTTAAAACTCAACATTCAGAAAACTAAGATCATGGCATCTGGTCCCATCATTTCATGGCAAATAGATGGGGAAACAATGGAAACAGTGGTGGATCTTATTTTCTTAGATTCCAAAATCACTGCAGATGGTGACTGTAACCATGAAATTAAAAGATGCTTGCTCCGTGGAAGGTAAGCTATGACAAACCTAGACAACAAATAAAAAAGCAGAGATATCACTTTGCCAACAAAAGTCCATACAGTCAAAGCTATGTTTTTTCCAGTAGCCATGTGCGGATGTGAGAATTGGACAATAAAGAAAGCTGAGCACTGAAGAACTGATGCTTTTGAGCTGTGGTATTGAAGAAGGTGCTTGAGAGTCCCTTGGACTGCAAGGAGATCAAACCAATCAATCCTAAAAGAAATCAACCCTGAATATTCATTGGAAGGACTGATGCTCAAGCTGAAGCTCCAATACTTTGACCACCTGATGCAAAGAACTGACTCAATGGAAAAGACCCTGATGCTGGGAAAGACTGAGGCAGGAGAAGAAATAGGGGCAACAGAGGATGAGATGGTTGGATAGCATCACTAACTCAATGGACATGAGTTTGAGCAAACTCCAGGAGATAGTGGAGGACAGGGAAGCCTGGTGTGTTGCAATCCATGGGGTGACAAAGAGTTTGACATGACTTAGTGACTGAACGGTAACAACCAACTTTATTACAAAAACAGTGAAAGTTTAATGTCAATGGTTCAATGTATTTCTATAAGACAAGTTTTTATAGAATTTTTATGTTTAGAACAAATTTAAGAGGGTGATACAGAGGTTTCACATACATCTCATATCCCAACACATGCATAGCCTTCCCCATTATCAATGTCACTCATAGAATGTTACATTTTTTACCAGTGTTGAATGTACATTGACCCATTATAATCATCCCAAATTCATGCTTTACCTTAGGATTCACTCTTTGCATCATATGCATGATGAGCTTGGACAAATTATGATGACATATATCCATCATTAGAGTGTATGCATGCTCAGTCATGTATGACTCTTTGAGACCCCATGCACTGTAGCCTGCCAGGCTCCTCTGTCTGTGGAATTTTCCATACAAGCATACTGGAGTGGGTTGCCATGTCCTACTCCAGGGGATCTTCCTGAGCTAGGAATCAGACTGTGTCTCTCGTGTCTCCTACATTGGTGAGGTAGATTCTTTTACCACTGAGCCACTTGGGCAGATCCATCATTATAGTATCATAGAGGAATCTTTCTGCCCTAAAAATGCCCTTTTCTATATCTGTTCATCTCCCCGACCCTAACCCTAAAAACCACTAATTTTGTTTACTGTCTCTATAGTTTTCCCTTTTCCAGAATGTCATATAGTTGGGATTACATGGCATGAAGTCATTTTGGATTGACCTCTTTCACTTGGCAGCATGTGGTGACATTTCCTTCATGTCTTTTCACAGCTTGAGAGCTCACTTCTTTTTAGTGCTAAATGATATTTCCTTGTCTGGATGTATCACAGTTTATCCATTTACCTACTGAAGGACATCTTGAGTGCTCAAAACTTTTGGCAATATGAAAAAGCTATTATAGATATCCAAATGTGGGTTTTTGTAAGGGGTAATGACAGTTTGATGTTTTAATATTTAAACATAAAAGTGGGAGGATAAGAAAAAAATGCATTAGATAGAAAATAGAAGAGAAAAACATTCCAGACAAGCACATCATTATCAGTATTACAAAAAGGGCTAGGGTTTTAGGGTGAAGGTTAGGGTTAGGGTAAGGGTTATGGGAATGCCTACTGACTTTAAGAAGGAATAACTAGCAGAATCTTAAAATAAAATAAAACAAAAACAACCCCAACAACTTATTGCAGCTGCCTAACACACTCTTCTCCCAATTTCCACTTGGAAACTTATCACATCTTCAATCAAATGCCAGGAAAAGAGATCTTCTCCAACTCTACCATACCTCAAGCTAAACTCAATCTGCCTCCCTTTCTCAGAGAACCCACTTCCTTTCCTTAGTAGCAACGCTGACAAATAGGAATCATGCACTCATCTGTGCATTTGCGTGTTTAATGGTGACTCCACCTTTGAGTTGCTCATCCTCACGGATGAAGCTGAGGATTGTTTTCTTTGTGTCTGCGTTCCCAGTACATGGAACAGTGATCGGTGCCCAGAATGAATGAACAGCAGATGGTACAGAGGGTAGCAATCATTGAATTCACAGAGGGATTTATCTGCATAAAGATGCTGAGGCCAAATTGTGTTGCAAAATCTCATTTGTTCATTCCTATTTTGCTTGTTCTCAATTATTCTTTCAACAACTGTTCACTGGGTACCTATTCTGTTTAAATCTAGGTTCCCTTTATCCCAGATTTCACAGTCTGGTGAAATCCATGCTAAAAATGTGGGTTATATTTCATGGACCTTGGGAAACCACTGATACGGTTTGCTTAACAGGGTAGTGATATGATCCAATCATAGCTGTATTTTAAAGCAAGAAAACTTTGATAGGAGGGCAAAACAGACTAGGAGGTATGTTCTGAAAACAACAAGAATATTACAACGTTGAAAATCTGAAGAGGCACACAGATGATTGGAAGCCAGTGACAGTGGCCTTATAAGAGGGGAAAGATGCAAAAGATATTTCTGAAGGTGACTGGCTTGGTTTTACAGGATGTATGAAGTAATAGAAAAAAGAAAGGTAGAAATTACTGAGATTTCTTTTGTGGGTGACAGTATGGTGTGAAGTCTTTCATCAAGTAAAGGCTATAATATATGCTATTGGACTAATTTGCTTAAATCATTTAATAAAACAAGATGTCTGAGTCATTTAAGAGCATATGCAAACATTATATCTTTAGTTAAAAGTTAGGCTTTTAACTAAAATACCAGTCATGGGTTCTGCATTTCATTCGTTGAAGCAATCAAGTCCCCTGGTGGCTCAGACGGTAAAGCGTCTGTCTGCAATTCAGGAGTCCCGGGTTCGATCCCTGGTTTGGGAAGATCCCCTGGAGAAGGAAATGGCAGCCCACTCCAGTATTCTTGTCTGGAAAATCCCATGGACGGCAGAGCCTGGTAGGCTACCGTCCATGAGGTCGCAAAGGGTCGGCTACGACTGAGCAACTTCACTTTCACTTTCAGGAATTAGAAAGCCAAGAATGTAGCACATTAAAATTTCCCCAAGACCCTTCAGATTCTCAGTGACCACATTTGAGACAAAACTATCCAGCACTTGATTTTACATCTACACATTAAATTGTAAAAATCCATCTCTTTCACTGGGGTACTTTGCTGATGAGTAAGATTGATTCAGCATGTACCAGGTGATTCGGTGGTAAAGAATCCACCTGTCCATGCAGGAGACATAGATTTGATTCCTGGGTTGGGAAGATGCCTTGGAGGAAGGCATGGCAACCCACTCCAGTATTATTGCCTGGAAAATCCCTTGGACAGAGAAGCCTGGTATGTGACAGCCCATAGGGTTGCAAAGAGTCGGACAAGACTGAAGCAACTTAGCACACACGTACAAACAGCTGGGCATGAATGCCTGTCCATTCCATTTTTTGATGGACCTTTCTCTCACCTTTCTTTCTTTCTTCTTATAACATTTTTTGTCGTGTCCTTTATAATGCCTCTGGCTTTCAGCAAATGCAAATTTCCCTATTTTAAGAAGGAATACTTTCAATGTCACCACTGGTCCTTCCTGTCAGAACCAGGCGCCTTGAATGAGAGTTTTGTATGCCACCACTAAGGAAATGTTCTGGGAACTTAGGACAAATCTAAAGAGAAAAAGATATTATATTGATATCCAGGGATACATTCTATTCCAAAGAAACCTGCCTGCTTTGAGATATATTTGATAATGGTTAAATTCTAAACAGATATAGTTTGTTTGTTTGTTTGTTTTTTTCAGAAGGCTTCTATGAAATGCTTGGGTAGCATCGCCAACTCAATGGACATGAGTTTGAGGAAATTCCTGGAGATAATGAAGGACAAGGGAGCCTGGTATGCTGCAGTCCATGGGGTCACAAAGAGGTGGACAAGATTTAGCGACTAAACAACAATGAAAAGGCAAAATCTATATCAAATGAAAAGAAAATGGAGACACAGTAATTCTTCTCAAATATACACAGGTAGATGTGCACTGATCTTAGTCAGGAAAGGAGACTGGATCACTTTTTGCCACCATTCCCAGTTACGAATGGCAATGGATGGTGTTACTTCACTAGAAACACCACCTGCAGGAGGTTTTGGAGACAAGCAGATGGGATCTAAGCATGACTCTGGTCTTACATAAAGGACAGGATGGAGTCAAGTCTAGAAAATCCAGGTCAGGAAGAAAGAATCCAAAAGAAAGTCAACTACAGGCAAACAAGGAGCAGAACCCAGCCAGACTGTGGACACCCAGTCCTGGGAGAAGATATTTCATCGCTCTCATTCTTTACACAATCTGCTGCACTTGAGAAGAGAAGCCCTACAATTTTAAGGATATTTAATAGTTAAAATGAGATCTTCCACCTTTCACAGAGAGAAAGAAAGAGAAACCACAAGCAAGCAAAGGCCCAGAAAATGAGATTAATTAGAGGTTACAAAAAGTAAGTTTGATTACTATGCTAAATGTGTTTGGGAAAATGGTAAGGAAGAGGAATTGAAAGTAAGTAGTATGTTGCGCCTTGAAAACTAAGCAGCTAATTTTCAATCTTCTGCAGAAGGGAACAAGGCACAATTAAAGGTTTCTAAACAGAGAAATTGCAGAGTAAAGTACAGGGAAAGTTACCAAAAAAGAAACACTGTTTGGGTCTTAAGCATCTTTAGAGAGGAGGTTCCCAAAGTATGAATTTCAGATGGAAAAAGAAAATGCATCTTGAGAAAACAATGTGATCAGAAATAAAGAGGAAACTGAGACAACCCGATTTACAGAATTCTACCCTGCTGAAGTTCATACAGCTATAGAGATGTGGGGAGTGTTGTTGGTTTTACATTCTGAAATGACACAGAACCATAGCAACAGTAAATAAATGAGACATATATATATTCATAACCATCATGATGGAGAGACAGCTTCAGTCTCAAGCAAACAATCATATTATTTCCCAACACACCTACACTTTTCCAAAAGCTGGCCTCAAACCTGAATATAGAAAACCCAAGTTCTAATTCCTATTCAGTCTCCAACTCTCTTGAGCAAGCCACATATGCACATTGAATCTCAATTTCTCCATCTGCAAAACAGGAACTATTGGACATACAATCCTCAGGGTCCCTTTCACGGCTGACATTCCTGGATTCTCTAACGTCATAAAGTGCTCTAGCGTTAGTGCCAGTGTTCAGTCGCTCAGTCGTGTCCAACTCTTTGCGACCCCATGGACTGTAGCCCACCAGGCGCCTCTGTCCCTGGAATTCTCCAGGCAAGAATACTGGAGTGGGTAGCCATTCCCGTCTCCAGCGGATATCCTGACCCAGGGATCAAACCCAGGCCTCCTGCATTGTATGTGGATTCTTTACTATATGAGCTACCAGGGAAGCCCTGTTATAGAGATATAAATGTTTCAAGAAAGTGACATGGGTGCATAGAGGTGGTACAACTAATTCTACGTAGAAGATAATATCACCCAAACATATCACTATGAGTCATGGTGGCTCAGACAGTATAGAATCTGCCTGCAATGAGGGATACCCGGGTTCAGTCCCTGGGTTGGGAAGATTCCCTGGAGAAGGGAATGGCAACCCACTCCAGTATTCTTGCCTGGAGAATTCAACGGACAGAGCAACCTGGCATGCTACAGTCCATGGAGTCGTAAAGAATCAGATATGACTGAGTGTCTAACTCAACACAAGCATATCAGTACGTTAGTGGAGAGTTCTATGAAATTATATAAAAGAAGATGATTTTTAAACTATAAAGTAACATACAAATACTAGTTTCTAATATAATTGAGTAAACAAAACTAGAGTTGACTATTTGATAGTTTTCAGATTTGCTATGATGAATTCATCTTAAAACATGAGAGTATAGTTAGGAATATAAAGATATACAGTTAGTTTTTGCAGGTAGTTGAAAATATTTAATTGTTGCTTGCCCTCCATTGTGTAAACATTGGAGTAGATCACAGTATTCTTTTCACCTATTTTTTAAAAATAGAAAATCCACTGAGACCTTAGACTCTAGACTTGCAAATTGATGGTTAATTTGGAAGAAAATGCATGTCAACCACTGTCTTCTAGAGAATTTCTTCAGCTAGCTGCCCACTTTCTATTCATATTCATGTACGCATGTGTGCTAAGTTACTTCAGCTGTGTCTGACTCTGTGACCCCATGGACTGTAGCCCGCCAGTCTCCTCTGTCCAGGCAAGAATACTGGAGCAGATGGCCACACCCTCCTCCCAGATATCCTCCTGACCCAGGGACTGAACGTGCGACTCCTGCATTGGCGGGTTCTTTACCACTAGCGCCACCTGGGAAGCCCTATTCATGTTCATAATTATTTCTAAATCTTTACTAAGCATATTCTCTTTTGAGAAATGCACCATCTCAAGGCAAATAAACCTGTGTTATGGAACCACAGCTGCCCATCTGCACTGGAGACTCCACAGGACAGGAATCTTTTCTATAATACCTGCAGGAATATCTATAGCTGAGTCTCCCAAAAATAGCAGTGTATTACTGAATGTTTCAATAAATCAGTTTACAGATGCACTCTGCACAGTTACACTGCCTTGATACATTTTATGACTCGATGTCACAAGCTAACCTGAAAAGACTGGAATTCTGTGTTTGTTGTTAGGTCTTCACTTGACATTTCGTATTTCTTATTGTTTAGAACAAAAGAATGTGCATGTTTATACATTTTTCTAAGTTCCACTTATTGGTGAGTGTTATTTGAAGCATAATATGAAAATGCACTTGACAGGTTACCCTGGAGGTGACACAGCAATTTACAAAGTATGAACATCCTGTATTCAGGGCAGAGCAATGCTCCCCTTTTGATTTAAGTTTTCTGATATCTGTAAATGCCACTATACTCCAATAATTATTTAGTTTTCAGTGCCACCATTGGTCATGTGGAAAATATTTTTTTCTGGATTTAAAAGAGCACATACATTCACACATATGCTTACAGCCTGTCCTCATTCAAGATATAATTTCAGGCAGATTGCAGATACTCTCCACTGTGTCTGACTGATCTCAGTTTTCACACCTCTCATAACACCAATGGTAGATATATGTTTGCTGGATGATCAAACATATATCTGTTAATTCCTATCTCTTAGGATGGGAGCCTGTGGGGTTTACAGACACAAACTCCAATTACATCTCCAACTAGCCCAAACCCTAGATATGCTAGGCTCAATCCTATTGCAGGAGAATGCCACCCCAAAATACTCCAGAAGAGTGTATTTTAGGGTTTACTCCATCTATAAATTAGGTACATAATCCAGGTATAATGGAGAAAAGACTACCTTTGTGAAATTTGAAGTAGTTTTCTCTTGGAGTAAAAGCAAATTTAATGTGAGCAGCAGCATTTTTTGTTGTTGCTATTGAGAATAATCCTTTACTTTGAGATGATTAGAGTAAGTTTTGAGGGAGAGAATGGAAAATAATTTTGAGAATACAGTGTCTGGTTTCCTGAAAATTGCACTTCTTAGAAACAGATCACCTAAAAAGTATTTTTCCATCCAAAACTACACAGGCAGAATAAATAGCATCTCTTTCCTAACCCCTGCCTATATCTGCTACACTTTTGGTCCAAGAATTCTGAAAAGACCTGCAGAGACACTGTTTGGCTCAATGGCACAGCGATAGAACTAGCACATGGAGATAACTCCGTCAAGGTCAGTATAACTACTGTGGTCAGGTAGATGCAGTATGCATTATTTAATTTTCTTTCTCATCGGATAAAAGCTATGATTGTTTGTGTGTATGACAAACTTTAGTCAGTTGCTGTGCATTTTTATCCCTCTTTCCAAGGATAGCAAACACTGCAATAAAGGATAAATCAAAATGTATTTAGTTGACATCCTGTTTTCTTCTTGAGCTTCCCTTGTGGCTCAGCTGATAAAGAATCCACCTGCAATGCAGGAGACCTGAGTTCAATCCCTGAGTTAGGAAGATCCCCTGGAGAGGGAAAGGCTACCCATTCCAGCATTCTGGCCTGGAGAATTCCATGGACTGTAGAGTCCATGGGGTCACAAAGAGTCGGACACGACTAAGTGACTTTCACTTTCACTTTTCTTCTTGGAGGAGAAAAATGTTTTAACCTGACTTTGCTCCTTTAATTGTTTACTGGAGGCTTAACTCTACATGTTAACACATCTATTTGTCTCAGGGTTTTATCCATTTTCCTTCAGAATTTGATTCCTACTATAATTAAAATGTTTCTGGGACAAATATCACTGGGAGGTATTATCAGGTCCTGAGAAAGTAGGCTTTGAATGCAACCTTTCATGGGTGATTGGGATGAAAGAGATGAAAGAAACATGAAAATATGAGATATTAAACTTCAAGAAGAATAAAATTAGGTATTGGCTGGAAGCAGGGGGGCCTATTACTACACCACCAGTTCATCTCCCACTAGATCTGTTTGTACATAATGTACCTATGAAAATGAAAGTGAAAGTTCGCTCAGTCCTGTCAGACTCTTTGCGACCCCATGGACTATACAGTCCTTGGAAATCTCCAGGCCAGAATACTGGAGTGGGGAGCTGTTCCCTTCTCCAGGGGATCTTCCCAACAGCAGGGATCAAACCCAGGTCACCTGCATTGCAGGCAGATTCTTTACCAGCTGAGTTACCAGGGAAGCTCTGGTATCCATGTATCTAATGTATCTATATGTTCACAGAAAAATCAGGAATTAATGTAGACACAGCTGATATTTTTCTCACATAATAACCTAAAAACAAATTATTAAGCTTATGCATTTTAAAAAGATTTTGTAGACTGAATTTTTGTAAAGATTCCAAACATTTGGACCTCCATGGAATTTCACCCTATATCCTACCCATCCTAAACACAGCTTTCAGTATTATAGATTAAATTAAAAGTAGTACCAGATGGTAAAATGATGGCTAAGAAAAATTCAGGAGACCTGGTAACTATTCTTAAGATGGAAACTTTCAGTAATAAACTAGGTTGAAACTGGTTTGAGTATCAAGGCATATTTGTGAAAATTATTTTAAAAGAAATCAATTTTTACTTGTATATTCTCTAAGGAATCGATGTTGTTCTAGTAATATATAAGAGATGAAGTTCAACATGATTTCTGTATGCTTCGATTTTTTTTAATCTAAATTTTATACAATTGGGTCTAGAGTGTTAAAAGTCATTCCTATAGCATTTTAAATTTCATGGAATTAAACAAATATACAATAACAAAAAAGAGCAATAATATGCTTTTCAAATGAAAGGTACCACAGTGAAATATAAGGAGACTTCCTCTGATCTGTTGTTCATTTCATTCCTGAAATCTGATTTGACTTAAAGAAGTATGTGCCAATAGGTGCACTGGAAAATTTTAGAAAATAAGATATAAATAGAAACTTTTATAATGTGTTTTAAAAATATATCTTACTCTGATCACATGTTTACATATAGCTTAAAGACCTTCAGGGATCCTACCTTAAAAAGAACAGTTGTTTTCATCTTTTTTATAGGCTTCTTTTGGAATTTTTCTCTATTTCCTTAATTAAATAACATGCTTAGATTGTTATGGGCTTCCCAGGTGGCGATAGTGGTAAAGAACCTGCCTGCCAATTCAGGAGACATAAGAGATTCAGGTTAGATCCCTGGGTCGGGAAGATCCCCTGGAGAAGGGAACAGCAACCCACTCCAGTAATCTTGCTTGGAAAATACCATGGACAGAGGAGCCTGGGGGGCTAGAGTCCATGGGATCACAAAGAGTCAGGCGGGACTGAGAGACTAAGACACACATAGATTGTTATACACCAACTTTTCTATCTTAAATATCTATGGACTCCCCACTATGAAAGATGAAGATTTAGTTCTCTCTCGTTCCTTCACCCCACCACACATAAATATCCTTTTTGTCTATTACCCCACATCTTACTAATCACACTTGCCATGACATCAGCATACAATATTTACATCACTGTGTGAATATTATTCACAGCTGAGTTAAGTACTTATGCTATGACAACTTTTCCTTTCCTGCATAATTTTTATTTTCTCTAGTAAAACTATTTCTTTCTTTAAAAATTAACATAAAGTTATACAAATAAAATAAAAAATTTTGTATTACCTAACAATGCTCCCAAATCTTTCGTGTCAATGACAGTAGAATTTATATAGATCTGCTTGATCAAGCATGATGAACTTTGGTCAGATAATTTGTACACAACTTGCAACATGAAAAGCAACTCTGTGGACCCCACAATGACCTCTGGTTGTAAAGAGACAAGTCCAATGAGACTCACTGACTTTCCATTCACTCTACAATTTTCATCTAGATTCAACCTTTAACATCTAGATTTAATCAAGAATCTTAGATGAGTTCATGGATAACTGGAAATACCCATTGTGTGTGTGAGGGGGAATCAGAGTGTGATCAAATTGAGGACTCAGGAGTTTCTTTAAAACTAGAAACCTAGGGCTTCCCTGGTGGCTCAGTGATAAGGAATCAGCCTGCTAAGGCAGACCCCTGATCCGGGAAGATTCCACTAGCCGCAGAGCGACTAAGCCTGTGTGCCATGAGTACTGAGCCTGTGCTCTGAGCCCAGGAGTTGCAACTACTGAAGCCCATGTGCTCTAGAGTCTGTGCTCAGCGACAAGAGAAGTCACCACAATGAGAAACCCTCGCAGCACAACTAGGGAGTAGCCCCATCTCACTGAAATAATTAAATTAAAAAACTAGAGACATACATTTATATCCATGCTATACCTGGGAAAACCTTAGGAATCGTTTAGTCTAAAACACGTACTTACTATTTGGAAACAGAGACCCAGAAAGGTACCTGATTCGGAGTCCATTAAAGTGTGTGCATGTATACATAGTTAGTTTCCATGTAACATTTCAAATTTCAAGTTATGTAGATAACTTACAAAGTACTTTATAGTAGGTAATCTGTAATTATATGCTGTTCTCACATAAGGATGTTAGGCTAAAATAAAGGTAAGGCTATTTTTATTAATTAGCATATATTAATGTTAAAACATTCCCCAGGTTGCTTGTCAAATTTATTATATGTCTGGGCAATAAAATTATTTTTTCTACACTATTAACATTCCTTAAGATAGTACCACATTAATCATCCAAGCACCATTTTATTATTATAAAATATTGTTGGATTTACTTCCAAGAAAACATAAAATTTCATTGTCCTATGTTATTAGAAAACACATTCTTTTGAATATAAAAGGGAAAGAATGAGTAACAGCACTTTATAATTTTCCTGTTTATTTCTATCAGCACTGTTCTCATAGTTCAGGAAACTATAATACACAATTAACCTCTATATAAATACTTAAATTTTCATGGAAAAAAATGACAGATTCCTGTTTCTTAATTTCTCAAGCAATATACTTACTAAGCTATATGGTTAAGTGAGTCATGTAAGGCAATAACAGAAAAGATATAAGAACTGTATAAATTTCTGACTGTGCCACCTCCCTGTAGTCATCAGGAAAAAATGAGTTAAATATCAATTTCAATGAGATGTTACTGAGGTTAATTTAAATATTATGGCATTTTATATTTGGAGAGAAAAGATAAAACCCTGACCAAAAGTTAGATTGTCAGTTGCAACCTGTTCACCAGGGCCATTGTAACATTGAAATCTTTAGAAAGGCAGTGACTAAAAGCAAGGACTAAGAGTTCAAGCACAGGACCAATCCAATGAGTCAAGGTTCTCTTTTCACTGAAGCAATCGTAGAGTCAAAATTAAAATCAATAATTGTATAATGAGCAACTGAGAATGTAAGGCCAGAGAGGAGAGAATATGAACACATCTCAAAGGATTCAGTCTCTAATAATAAGGGAGGAAAGTCAGGTGGGGCTGGAACCAGATGGGTTCCAGATGGGGCTGGGAAAGCAGATGCTTGAAATTTCAAATATGAGAACAAAATGGAATCTGCACAAAGACCATAGAATTTGGATTTCTTGGGCCAATATTTGATCATTCAGTCGTGGCATGGTGATCCTTTGACTTATACTACTAGGTACATCTTTTTTTTGTTTGTTTTTTTTTCATTATGTTATTTTCTTTTCCTTTTTTTTTTAATTTTATTTTATTTTTGAACTTTACATAATTGTATTAGATTTGCCAAATATCAAAATGAATCCGCCACAGGTATACATGTGTTCCCCATCCTGAACCCTCTTCCCTCCTCCCTCCCCATTCCATCCCTCTGGGTCGTCCCAGTGCACCAGCCCCAAGCATCCAGTATCGTGCATCGAACCTGGACTGGCAACTCATTTCATACATGATATTTTACATGTTTCAATGCCATTCTCCCAAATCTTCCCACCCTCTCCCTCTCCCACAGAGTCCATAAGACTGTTCTATATATCAGTGTCTCTTTTACTGTCTCGTACACAGGGTTATTGTTACCATCTTTCTAAATTCCATATATATGCGGTACATCTTGATATTAACAGGTGAGAAGGACCATTTACAAGTTCCAGGACCTCATAGACTTGGGAGTGTATCTGAGAAAACATAAAAGGTAACTTGTGGGTCATTTTCAAACACCATGAAACTATACCTTTCATCACTCTACCCACCAACCAGATTATTGTCTGTCTTTGAGAACAAGCCATGGAATCAGTCAGGTGAAATACAGGGTAAATTAGAAGCTATAGAAATAATTGTAACTCCAAGGTCTTCCTGTCAGTGATGGAAAATGGCATGAAAACTGATCTTTCAGATATTGAGGGATCAACACTATAACCCCTGTTTGAAATCCATATTCTACATATAAATATTTATGAAATTCAATTTTTTTTTTCTAATTCAGCAAATCTTCTTAATCCTTTGGGCTGCCCTGGTGGCTCAGATGATAAAGAATGCACCTGCAATTTGGGAGACCTGGGTTCAACCACTGGGTTGGGAAGATCCTCTGAAAGAGGGCATGGAAACCCACTCCACTATTCTTGCCTAGAGAATCCCCATGGACAGAGGGGCCTGGTGGGCTACAGTCAATGGGGTCGCAAAGAGTCAGACACAGCTGAGCGACTAACAGCACAGCACTTCATCCTTTATTCAGGCCTTTCTCCATAGCTGCTTTTATTCAAGCCTTTATCATATCTTTTCTGGGAGTATTTTAGCTCTCTCATGAGAGAAACAAAAGATGTTCTAATGACTAAGTTTCATGGATGGCCACTTTTTGCTTTCTGTTATGACCGGACTTTGTTTTGTTTATATCATAGAAGATGCTGAATATCAAAGAACCTGATGACAAAAAAGTAAAGCCTAAAACTAGTTTAACTAAATGTAATATAATCAAATTGTTAAGAGTAAAGCCCTTCATATCAATTATACAAGAGACAGTATAATTGGCCTGTAATCTGGCCTGGAGAATTCCATGCGCTGTACAGTCCATGGGGTCACAAAGAGTAGGACATGACTGAGCAACTTTCACTTTCATATAAGAGACAGTTGTTTTTAGGCTTAATAAAGTTCACTCATCTCACACTCTAGTAAAATAATGCTCAAAATTCTCCAAGCCAGGCTTCAGCAATACGTGAACCGTGAACTTCCAGATGTTCAAGCTGGATTTAGAAAAGGCAGAGGAACCAGAGATCAAATTGCCAACACCCGCTAGATCATGGAAAAAGCCAGAGAGTTCCAGAAAAACATCTATTTCTGCTTTATTGACTATGCCAAAGCCTTTGACTGTGTGGATTACAATCAACTGTGGAAAATTCTGAAAGAGATGGGAATACCAGACCACTTGACCTGCCTCTTAAGAAACCTATATGCAGGTCAGGAAACAACAGTTAGAACTGGACATGGAACAACAGACTGGTTCCAAATAGGAAAAGGAGTACGTCAAGGCTGTATATTGTCACCATGCTTATTTAACTTACATGCAGACTACATCATGAGAAACGCTGGACTGGAAGAAACACAAGCTGGAATCAAGATTGCCGGGAGAAATAACCTCAGATATGCAGATGACACCACCCTTATGGCAGAAAGTGAAGAGGAACTCAAAAGCCTCTTGATGAAAGTGAAAGAGGAGAGTGAAAAAGTTGGCTTAAAGCTCAACATTCAGAAAACAAAGATCATAGCATCTGGTCCCATCACTTCATGGGAAATAGATAGGGAAACAGTGGAAACAGTGTCAGACTTTCTTTTTTTGGGCTCCAAAATCACTGCAGATGGTGACTGTAGCCATGAAATTAAAAGACGCTTATTCCTTGAAAGGAAAGTTATGACCAACCTAGATAGCATATTGAAAAGCAGAGACTTTGCCAACAAAGGTCCGTCTAGTCAAGGCTCTGGTTTTTCCATTGGTCATGTATGGATGTGAGAGTTGGACTGTGAAGAAAGCTGAGCGCCGAAGAATTGATGCTTTTGAACTGTGGTGTTGGAGAAGACTCTTGAGAGTTCCTTGGACTGCAGGGAGATCCAACCAGTCCATTCTGAAGGAGATCAGCCCTGGAATTTCTTTGGAAGCAATGATGCTAAAGCTGAAACTCCAGTACTTTGGCCACCTTTTGGCGAAGAGTTGACTCTTTGGAAAAGACTCTGATGCTGGGAGGGATTGGGGGCAGGAGGAGAAGGGGATGACAGAGGATGAAATGGCTGGATGGCATCACTGACTCGATGGACGTGAGTCTGAGTGAACTCTGGGAGTTGGTGATGGACAGGGAGGCCTGGCATGCTGTGATTCATGGGGTTGCAAAAAGTCGGACACGACTCAGTGACTGAACTGAACTGAACTGAAAGTTACAAATAAGCATACACATGTGTGTATGTATTGGTAGATATATATGCACATATAAAGAATACATGTGTGTATATATGAGTCTACAAATAGCACGTATATGTAAGTGTATATATTTTGTATAGATAGATATTGAGAAAAGAGGAACAGACACACCTCATAATACTTGATATATTGTATGCCCTTACTACATAATATATTTAGCAAGAGAATATCTTAAACTTTAAAGGGTTTCAAGAGTTTTGAAACGAACTACAGGTGATTTATAGTTAAATGGCTGAATTATAGGCTTGCTGAACATACAGTCCAAAGACCACAAGCCAGAGGCCTATCTATTTAAGAAACAACAAAGTCACAAACTATTTATATCTTAGAAATCAGTTAGTCCCCCTCTCACTTTAAATAGATATTCTCTGGCCTTCTTGATGAAAGGCCATTTAATCTTCATTTGATCAAAAATTTTACTTTTTTTAAAATGAGTCATTGCCGAACAGTTCCATTACAAATGTTTCATTACATCCTAAATGTTGTCATTATATTGAGCTAAATCTTCAGTAAATTTTGTAGTTCAAAGTGGTGACAGGTGACTCAGGATATGCAAAAAAATCATACTTTAGTATAATTATAATCAATGGCCTTAAAATTTGTGCCATCATCACCTTTTTAATTGCCTTTTTTTTTAGTGAGAAGAATTCACATCTGAGAGGAACAAAACTGGGTCTGAAATTCCAGCAATTATACCTAAAAGCTGTATAGACTTGAACAAGCTACTTTATTTACTCTCTGGATTTCAATAATCTCACTTCTGATTTCAGAATGGATGGGGAACACATGTATACCTGTGGTGGATTCATTTAGATATTTGGCAAAACTAATACAATTATGTAAAGTTTAAAAATAAAATAAAATTAAAAAAAAAAGAAAGAAAGGAAAAAGAAAATAGAAGGGAAGAAATATAATTAATATGTTCTCTGTGAGTATGCTAAGGCGCTTCAGTGGTGTCCCATTCTTTGTGACCCTATGGACTATAGCCTGCCAGGCTCCTCTGTTCATGGGATTCTCCAGGCAAGAATACTGGAGTGGGCTGCCATGCCCTCCTGCAGGGGATCTCCCCAGCCCAGTGATCAAACCCGAGTCTCGCATGTCTCCTTCATTGGGAGGCACGCTCTTTACTACTAGTACCACCAGGTATTATCAAATATATAAAGTTGAAAAAAGCAGTTCTGTCAAATTTATATTAAATTCGCTACACTTATAAAGTTAGAAAAACATTTGTGGTTTTGTTTTATCTAAAACCATTATGCTAGAACTTTCCAGAACAAATTTCTAAGAATCTGCATTCAGAGGAATCAGTATGTAGTACTAGTCTCAATAACTCATAAAAAAAAAAGAAAGAAAAAATGCCTCAACTTATATTAACACAAATTTCAATGTGTTATTTTGATCTTTCGGAGGCTCACTTTTTTCCTCTGTAAAGGGATGATCAAACTATCTACCTTGTGTTTCTTTGTTTCAGATCAGATCACATGTGTGAACGTTCACTAAAAACTATTCAAGTACAATGGACTATTATCAGACAGCCATGCAGGTAAAACAGCCACATATATATTCTATTTCAAACATTTTAACACCTTTGCTGCTGCCGCTAAGTCGCTTCAGTCGTGTCCGACTCTGTGCGACCCCATAGACGGCAGCCCACCAGGCTCCCCCGTCCCTGGGATTCTCCAGGCAAGAACACTGGAGTGGATTGCCATTTCCTTCTCCAATGCATGAAAGTGAAAAGTGAAAGTGAAGTCGCTCAGTCATGTCTGACTCTTAGTGATCCCATGGACTGCACCCTACCAGGCTCTTCCACCCATGGGATTTTCCAGGCAAGAGTACTGGAGTGGACTGCCATTGCCTTCTCCGTTTAACACCTTTAAAATGTGAGTAATGAGACATTAGGTACTATGCCAGGTGTCAAGGCTACAAAGATGGATAAAATATGTTCCCTAAGCATTCAGATACTCCATGTCAGGAGCTTCAGACATATTCATATTCTTTGATTCAATAAATCCAATTCTGGGGGTTATTTTAAACAGAAATAATCCTAAATATGGGGAAAATATCCTATCAAAAGGTTGTTGTTGCATGGTTATTTATCAGTCAGTCAGTCAGTTCAGTCGCTCAGTCATCTCTGACTCTTTGTGATCCCATGAAGCACAGCACTCCAGGCCTCCCTGTCCATCACCAACTCCCGGACTTTATCCAGACTCATGTCCATTGAGTCAGTGATGCCATTTAACCATCTCATCCTCTGTTGTCCCCTTCTCCTGCCTTCAATCTTTCCAAACATCAGGGTCTTTTCTAATGAGTCAGCTCTTCACATCAGGTGGCCAAAATATTGGAGTTTCAGCTTCAACATCAGTCCTTCCAATGAACACCCAGGACTGATTTCCTTTAAGGTATACTGTTTGGATGTCCTTGACTAGACAGACCTTTGTTGACAAAGTAATGCCTCTGCTTTTTAATATGCTGTCTAGGTTGGCCATAACTTATTGGTTGGTTATTTATAATAGCAAAAATATTTGAGATGGTACAATTATCAACTGTATGCATATAGCTAAATTATATAACTTCATTTTCTTAATAAAATAGTAGAGTCAATAAAATTATAATCATTAAGAATATGATTGGAAAGTGCTTTGATCTCATGGTTAGTAGAAATAAACAGGATAGAAATTGTGAGTTAACTATAATTACCTGTAGGTAAAATTTTATAAAATGAATATTGTCATGTGGGGAATAAATAGTTATTATTACTAACTTTGGTTGGCAAGATTATGTGTGAAATTTCAATAGGGGCCTCATTTCTCTATTTTGCAATTTTATGATGGATCTACTATACTTATAATGATTTTTATTATATTTTTATTATATATTTGCATATTTTAAATGTTTTTTAATTATAGAGATAACATGATATGAAAGAGTGAGCTGAGTAATAGATTATATTATTGCTGAATATATGTAAAACTCAGATATTAATAATTTGATCATACTTACCACAGAAATCATTGGAAAAAATAAGTCTATTCTCTATCTATGTTTCTCCACTGCTAATATACATCAAAAATTTCCCAGAAATTTCTTTTAAAATATATAAACCATGCTTTAATTAACAGATAGCTGGGTTAGCAAATTAAAAAAAAAAAAAAACAGTTTTCTTATTTCTACTCATTATGTCCCCAACATTAATTTAAACTGTCTTAATTTCTTTTACAAAGTTAACTTTTATGACCAATGCATTTTGTCAAGATCAAAATCTAAATGCATGAAGAATTAACCTTGTACAATAATGAATTAACAAGATCTGAAAAAGATAAAATGAATCACTAAATGATTATCGTTAGCAAAAAGTTCCACTCTGCTCTCTTAGGGGGAATGATGGAACACTCTTTTATTGAACCCCATTATCCTAATGAGAAGATATTCTACACTTGATCATAGCCAAAGGCTGGAGAAGATATTGTAATGACTTACTGCCAGTGCTTAATGAAGACATTTTATAATTATTGAAGCCACATCTGTTTGATTAACGAGTCCTTTCCAAGATCCATGCATCCTCTGCTATTTAGTGGATGGCAGAATGCACAGACTGCGAATAAACTCTGGTTTCTCTTCTTTCATGAAGGGAAACCTTATCTGCCAATGGCAAATGTTGCTCTTAATGAACTTTAAAAAGGCTAATCTCCATTTTGTGCACTTTGTTTAAATCTTAGTTCAGTAACTTCTATCAGTGGGCTTCCCTGATAGCTCAGTTGGTAAAAGAATCCACCTGTGCAAGAGACCCTGGTTTGATCCTGGGTTGCAAAGATCTGCGGGAGAAGGGGTAGGCTACCCACTCCAGTATTCTTGGGCTTCCCTTGTGGCTCGGCTGGTAAAGAATTCACCTGCAGTTTGGGAGATCTGGGTACGATCCCTGGGTTGGGAAGCTCCTCTGGAGAAGGAAAAGGCTACCCACTCTGTTATTCTGGCCTGGAGAATTCCATGGACTATATAGGCCATGGGGTCACAAAGAGGCACAATGAGTGATTTTCACTTTTAGTCACTTATTGATTTGTGGCATTGGGCAGGTCACTTAATACTCCATTGCCTTAGTTTCTTTTTCTGGAACACATAATACTAATTTTATAGTGCTATTGTCAGGATAAAAGGAGATAATAAATTCAAAGCTCTTAAAATAATGCTTGGGCTTCCTGGGTGGCTCAGTTCTAAAGAACTTGCTTGCCAATACAGGAGATGTGGCTTTAATCCCTGGGTTGGGAAGATCCCCTGGAGGAGGAAATGGCAACCCACTCTAGTATTCTTCCCTGGGAAATCTCATGGACATAGGAGCCTGGTGGGCTACAGTCCATGTGATCGCAAAGAGTTGGACATGACTGAGCTCAGCACAGCCATGGCATCATAATAATGCCTGCATAAATACTAATTCTGTGTACCAAGCACTGGCCATGATTCTAAATAAAGTGAAAATTCTGTACTCCATCAGAACCTTGATATTGTTATTGTGTACATAAATTAGTAATGTATTAGTCATTCTTTCTAAAGAACACAATGGTATGATTCTTTTAATGTCTCTATACAGAGAAGGCAATAGCACCCAACTCCAGTAGTCTGCCTGGAAAATCCATGGAGGAGCCTGATAGGCTGCCTTCTATAGGGTTGCACAGAGTCGGACACGACTGAAGCGACTTAGCAGCAGCAGCAGCAGCATGCTCTTCAAATGACAGTCTCACAGACATAGAAAACAAATTTATGGTTACCAAAAGGGAGAGGGAGGGGGGTACAAATTAGAAGTATGGAATTCACAGATACAAACTACTATACATCAAGTAGATAAGCAACAATAATTTATTGTATAGCACTGGGAATTATATTCAGTATCTTGTAATGGTCTATAATGGAATATAATCTGAAAAGCATAAGTGCATCATTTTGGTGTACACTTGAAACTAATATAGTATTATAAATCAACTCTACTTCAATAAAAAAAGAAATTTAAAAATGAATGTTCTCAGTTACTCTGACTTAGAATGCCCTAGAGCAAGCAACCTTGAAATTCCAAATTTGTTCTAACAGAAAAGGGATTGGAAAAGCAAGTTGCATATTTACAACTTGATTGTAAAACATACACACACAGTAACCACATGAATTTCACTGGCCTCATAAAACCCAAGTATTATTTCTACACAAGACACATTCTTCCCATTGTCTTTAGCCCTCAGTTACAAAGGTAGGAAAAGTTGGACTAAGGCTTTACGTAAGCTATAGGTTTTTAGGGAAAATTGTCTATGTATAAAGCTATATTAATACTGAGGCCACTGGATATCTAAGCCTGCTTCATTGAATTCAGTCATGTAACCGGGTTCCTCTGGAAATATGTTTACCACCAAGATAGGAAGTAAGTTTACCACCAAGATAGAAACTTGAAACAGCCATGTGTTCTACTGGATGTGTGTTTAAGATGAAGGGAGTTCCAACCTGGGAGGTCTAGGTAAACTACACTAAACACACAGGAAACGTTATGCATTTTGAGTTTTCTCTTAACAATTCTGTTTTCAGGCAATGCAGGTACACCAATAAAAGCAATTTGCTCCTTGAAACTTTGCATCATAAAATCTCCAGCACAATGAAAAGTACATAAAAACTACTTGGTAAAGATTTTCTAATTAAATGAAAAAAGTAAGTGAGCCAGAATCAGTTTCCAGTCTTTCTACTAATTTTAAATAGTGAAAGAAGGCTTGAAAATGGAGGTCTTTGAAATTATCTCTTTAAATAAGGTTTACTTCATTGATGATATTCATATATATTTAAAATTACTCATTTGATATTTAACCAGGTTGCCAAGATTCTTATTAAAATGGAATATAAAATTAAATATATTTTTGATTGAGAAAACTGTTCATTTAAAAAAGAAAACTTTTCCTAAACCCTTGCAAATTTAAGTGAAAACATTTGCAATTATTACCACGAGTTAATGCTCAAGTATTATTTCTCAGACTGCTTCTGATTCTGTCATGACTTATGGTTGGCTTGTTTATTGCTATTGTACCCTATGACATAGTATTTAAAAATATTAGTTCTCCTTTATAAACATCATTCATTAGTGCTACTAAGTGAAGGCCATATTACATTATGTAATTGTCCTATTACAATTTTATTCATGTAAACTTATCCAGAGGCTTGTCCCATACATGCTTATGATTTTCAGATATATGCTTAAGACACATATTAAAATAAAATTTCACTGCATAGGCAGGGATTGCAAAGAAAACAGTGAATTACAATGGAGTTTCCAAAATGTCCTTCTAAGAAGAGTGATCTTTCTTCCTTTTTTTTTTTTTTCCGAGCTAAAGACAAAAATATATACACGCATATACATGCATGACTTGATCTAATCACCAGAGTATAATAACAAGATGTTTATAAACATTCTGAGGATGACAGATACCCCTGGTGAATAAGGCCATCATGTCAAGTTCAGAAAAATAGGCATCTACAACTTCTTCCATTACAGTCCACCAAAGGAGGCACGCGAGCCACCTTGTCAAGTCCCTTGTCATATAATACCTATTTGTATTTCCTCTGAACTCTGACATGCTTTCCTCATACAAATAAAAAGGGGAAATACTAATTCTAATTCACAAGCACTGCTCTTCACTAATCAATTCCACTATGTCAGAGTTGATAGCATATTGACTGATGTACCAAAGTTAACTCTGGATTTCAGATTACAAAAAAGAAGTGGCAGGAAATACCTATCAGGCTTTCAATGCAGATATTTGAAGGAAAAAAAAAATTTTTTTGCTATCTTCAGTCAAATATTTTCCTGCAAAAATTATGTAATTTCTATTGACTTCTATATTTTTTTAAAAGATAAAAGCAATTTAACTTTCAGAATTTCAATGTCCTTTATGGGACCTAAACCATCATGGTATGGGAATATTGGTACTGTCTTTAAAATATTTGTGCATTGGTCAGTACTTCTCCTAGGGCTGAAAATCAGTGTGCCTAAAATAAACACACAGTTCTCAGCTTCATATTAGTTCTCTTCCTGAATATTTTCATTTACCTCACTAGTCATTTCAACTCTATGTATCAGTCATCTTTTCCTCCATTTTTATATCTAGCAAATCAACAGTTTTTACTGTTCTGTCTTTATCTATTTAACTCTTCTTCACTTCCAGTGAAATCAATTCACATTTATGTGACTGGTTTCTGGTTTCCCTCTCTACTGCTAATCCTCTCTCGAGGTCATTCTAAGAGCTCCCACACACCAAGCTTCCTAAAGCGTCCACTTCACAGGCTCACCTTCTACTTCAAACTTTACAGTAGTTCAAGATCACTCTTCTGTCTGGCACTGAAGACCCCGAGTACTAGTTCTTCCCTCACTATTTTCCATAAGTTATGTGTATGAACCTTATGAGCAGATTCATCTTGTCTATTCCTTCATGAATCAGGAAAACTGAGGGTCCGTATACTGGTGGTGGGTCGTCAGAAGGGGACCCTGCAAAAGTGCTTCCAAAGAAGAAGGCTTGGGAATATGGGAACTGATGCTGGGTATCTATCCTCATTCTATTTGGCTGCTGTGCTAAGTTGCTTTAGCCCTGTCCAACTCTTTGCGACCTTATGGACTGTAGCCCACAGGCTCCTCGTCCATGGGATTTCCCAGACAAGAATACTGGGGTGGGTAGCCATTCCCTTCTCTAGGGGATCTTCTACTTTAAATAAATAAATATTATAATTTATGTTCTCGAGAAATAAATATATAGAAGAAGAAGAAGAAAAAAAAAAGGACTGCAAACTAAGCAATCAGGAAACGATGAAAGAAGACAGATGGACAAAAATTCCACAAACTGGCTCACTGGAGCACTGCCAAAGCAAGCTTCCACTTATTTTTTTTTTTTTTTAAACACAATCTAAAAGGGGAAGCATGAGAGTGAAAGCACATAATTATTACTGCTATTATCATCACTATACTCTATAACAGTTGTTTAGTAAGGAGAGTTTATTATATGGTTTGCAAAACAGGCCAACACATTTAGCTAAGTTAATCACTTCACGCCTCGATTATTCTATTGTCTCTTCTTGGGTTTCTTACTTTCAATCTCTTCTACTTCCTATCCATTCTCCAATCCCATCCTTCCCAGACCCATATCTTCCCCATCCCTGTTGCTATCCCAGTATATACAGAGTGTGCTCTGATTTCGTACCATCTACAGCTTCACTTTCAGCACCTGGACAGCGCTCACCATCTGATGAGACTTTTGTTTCTTTTGTTTTCCAGATTAACCTTGACCTTTGGTTATTCATATATGATTTCCTTCCCTCCAGGCTCAGGTCAACATCAGATTTCGCTCACGATATTTTCTCCATTGAAAACAATCTTCAGGTTCCTCACCATGGGTCTACATCCTGTGTCCTTTTAGGAATGCGCTCCGGGCTTTCTAACTTGTTTGCTTATCTCCTCTGTCATGTTTCTTGATAACACTCTACCATGTATACAATGTATTAAGCCACTATGTAGCTCTTAAATTAAAAAAAAAAAAAACAAAAAACTTTTCTCATGTGAAATTCATGTCAGTCATGTCTAGGCCCATATCTATGTCCTATATAGCTCATAACAGACAACATAACAACGAGCAAGTAGTGAGCAGCCAAAAATGCCTCACAATTGTTTTCTAAAGTAACTTGCCAGAAGCAAAAATCCTAGCTCATCTTATTGGTTCTTTACAATTTCAGATAAATATCATATTTTGGATTGCTTTAGTTTTCCTCACCTTTTGATTAGTTCTTTTCTTAATGGAGTACAAACTCATGGCTAAAAGCTCCCTCTACTGGTTTCCTTTAACATATCAAGAAGAAAATTTAAAAACAATTATCCAAAATATAGCCTTCTCTGATGGCTCAGACAGTAAAGAACCCGCTTGCAATGAGGGAGCCCTGGGTTGGGAAGATCCCCTGGAGGAGGGCACAGCAAGCCACTCTAGTATTCTTGCCTGAAGAATCCCATGGACAGAGGAGCTTGGCAGGCTGCAGTCCACAGGGTCACAAAGAGTCAGTAAGACACAACTGAGCGACTAAGCACAGCATCCAAAATATATTTCCTAAGAAGTTGTAATTAATTTAAGTAATTTAGAAAAGTCATAGTGATATGAGTCATGATTCGTCTATGCTTTTACTCATATGATATATTTTCTGAAGAATTTATGCTACTATAGTTTGAAATCAGTTATTTCTTTCGATGAAATATTTAGTTTTTCTTCTGGCTATCAGTGCTACTATGCCTCATTCTGTACATTTGAATCATTCTTACAACTCCAATATTTCCTGGGAGGCGATACAGCACAGTGGTGGAGCACTGGGGCTCACGAGTCTGGGTAACTTCCTCTGCACTGCCTTTAGCTTGACCCTTTATTATCATCAATTAACCTGATGAATTTATTAACATCCGCTTATCTCCCTTTCTTCACAAAAGAAATGGGGATAACAGTGGTTCTCTCGTACTATTGTTGCAGGTTTCAAATGTTCAAGCAAAGCGCTCAGCATAAGCAAGTAACACATCTTCAGACCCCGGTAAGGCCATGACTCACTACTTCATCAAAAGCAGAGAATGAACACAATTTGCTGAGTTGTTTTCCTAGTGTCATTGACTTTTTTTATTCTCTCAACTTTGCCATGATTCTGTTGTCAATATTCTCTATCTTCTCCCTGGTGTTTCCCAATAATCTTGTTTGTATTGCCTTCAGTTTATTTATTTTTTTATCACTGTGGTAATCATCCTAACAAAATTTTATTTGTACAATACAATATTTTTATCTATATATAAAATGTTGTATAGCAGAATTCTTGAACTTATTCATCTTGCATTAACTGAATTTTTATCCAAAAGAACTAGGAATCAGGATCTCATAGAGATATTGTTATCCCCACGTTCACTGAGGCACTGCTCACTATAGCTGATATGTGCAAACAATTAAGTTCACTGATGGATGAATGGATTTAAAAAGTGGACTATATCTACGATGGGATATTCAGCATTAAAAGAGAAGCACATTCTGTAATGTGTGACAACATGGATGAACCTTGAGGACATTATGCTAAATGAAATAAGCCAGGCACAGAAAGACAAATACTGCATGCTTCATGCTTCTACTTAGATGTGGTATCTAAAATAGCCTTCCCCATATTTTTAGATGTCTTTCCATTTACTTGCTAGATATCACCCCAAATGGCTCATACTCTGTGCAAAAAAATAACTGACCTGTTCCTTGGATGAAACACAAAGGGAGTTGGCACACATTTTCATTAGAGTCTTATTTTATCCTTTTCATTATGTTTCATTGAAGTCGATAAACAGGCTTTCAACAAGAACAAGTTGATTTAATGATTACTGGATTTCAGAATCATGGCTGCCAACTAAGACACGTTTTTTTCAACTACAGTCCATAGGTTTAAGAGCATGTTTATTGATGTGAAGTATATCATTTGCAGAATGTAAGGTGAAGCTTGTGGACCCTGAGGACAGCACTACTGTTCCCATAACCTGTTTATCTTTGGCAGTTTGGTAACCTTGTCCTTCAACTGTAAAATAGGCATTATCCTCATTTCAATTATTTGCATATAATTACAGATTATTGAGGTAGATTATCATGCAGCCTGGTTTTAAGTCCTACTTATAGTCTAGCAGATATATAGATAAAAATATCTGTAATGAGCAGTGCTGGTATGATTAAATATGAGGTATTATCACAGTATATATTTAAGTATAATATATATATATATTTCAAACTAAGTTTTTATACTTGAATTCATAACAATTTTGACTTGGTTTTTGTTAAGAATGATATCCTAGGAATTTATATTTATCACTCACTGGTAAAGTTAGGATGATAAAGAAAGAGTACTTTTTACATAAATCTCAGAATGTTGATATTATTCACTGTGAAGGTCACTTCAACAGCAATTTATTTTCATCTTCATGATATTTTGGAAACATTTCAGCACATTTGCAAAAGACTGTTTCAAATTTAGATTTCATGGTTAAACATCTGGGTTTCTTTCTCGGTCCATTTAGCTGCATTTCATATATATACCCTCTACTCCTTCAGAAAATAAAAATAGATTTTTTTTAAAACTCAGGAGGTGAAAGACAACAACATTACACAAAATTAAGGGGTTTGGGTGACTTAGTTTTGGATAGTCATTCTTAATTCTAGAAAATACATTGAGATTTCTTGAGGAAATGATATTAAACATATTTTAGCATCAATGTAAAGGCAGAGTTTTAGAATTAGAGAATACATCTAAAATTCACTCATTCAAACACACGAGCATCACTGTATTTAAGATTGTTTAGCATTTAATATTACTAATCATCCACTGTACAGCCCTAAATACTTGATCCAGACTCCTTCCCTTTATACCAGCCTACCTTGTAACCTATCTTCTTGACAGTGGACAGTTTGACTTATGCAGACTCTATACTGTCTAAATTTTATGCAAAAGTTATAATTAGCTCTAGAATCTCACAGGAGATAAGTTTCTGTGTTCATAAATCTGTTGCTTTTCCTATGTAAAAACTTTTGAACTGGGTTATTGAACACTTAAATCTTCAGATGTGGTTTAGGCTTTTATCTTGTTATTTTTCAGTGGCAATGTATTTACAGTAAAGTTGGGACTCTGAATCTCTTCTTTCTTCTACAGTTACCCCCTCTTTAGGTGTATACCTTAATATGTGTTTTTGAAAACTGTTTTAAGGTTCCATACTTCTATCTTAACAGATTCTTCTAGAGCAACTTCCTTTTGATAATCCTTCCATAGTTTCCAAATTAGACACCAAATGGATGTCAAGAAGCACCCAGATGTTGAGAAAATGTAATTTCTATATTTATGTACGACTGTGTGCAGCCTTGTTTCAAGTTAGACTAGAGCTTGATCTATAGTCAGTACTTCATATTAGTTATTATTATTATCATCATTATTACTGAATGCATTAATATCCCTGCCCTTCTAAAGGGAACTCAGGCTTCGATGACATAAATGAAGATTACGTGGGGAGCCAGTAGCTCATCAGGTAGACAACTCTGTATTTATCCTTGGAAAATAGAAACATATATTCCCTCAACTGAGGTCACCTAAAGGAAAAATTAAGTTTCTGTCATCTTCATTTTCATCTGAAATGAAAATTCAGTACCAGTAGGGCAGTAGAGAAATGTGTCATTAAGAGATTATGGTCCACTCCACTCTCAGAGATTTCAGTGTAGAAAAGATTTGTCTGACCTACTGTTCCCAAATGAGTCTAGTTCATCTTTAGTAACATTGCATAATGGATAAAATATTTCTTTTGGTGATCAGAATCATGGATATAGATTGTCAACATCTTGTTTATTATTTTAAAGAAAGCAATGCCAGACAGACTTGAACTGACTTATTCAGTCATCATAATAAATCAATATGCTAATATTTCCATTAACACTCTAAGATTATTAGTGGATGGTAGTGTTTTTGATTAGAATATCAACTTTTGAGAATGTAGTTTCTCTTCTATGTATCTTAAATGTATTATTTTTTTGTATGATGGTCAAAGCAATTTTAAAGAAAGGTTGGAAATCTATAACTTAAAGAATAACAATATGGGTAAACCTGAAAATTATACATGCACCAAATTTCTCTCTCTTCTTTATAAAAGCCATAGAATATTATATAACATTGACAATAAAAGCAGAAGACAATTTCAACAAAAGCAAAAATGAGGCTAGGCCAGGTAGCTGATATAAAATACTTTCTTCACTGACAAAGGATAGCATCAAGGAAGGCCTGATGAACTCGGAGTTTCTCTGAAATAGCAAGGTAAACTCATTTGAAGTTGAGACAACGTCATAACATTTGACAGGAAAACAAGTTTTAGAATATGTGAAATGAATGTTTTTGTATAATGAGCTTTTATACATTATCTGTGCTAAACATAAAAATGATACCTGAAAAATAGTGAAGTTTAAATTGCGTGAGATTTATGGAAACCAATTTGAGGCTGCTACTACAGAACTCTTTTAAAACGTCTCCCTGAAGTTTCAATTCTGGCATTAAATGTTCACAAGGAAAAACAGGATTTACTTGAAGATTTCTAGCCTCTGTACAAAGCGATTTTCAGACTAATGCCCTGATGTATACCAGATGATCACTGGGGAAAATTATGTAATTCAAAGCGGGTAGTCAGCACTAAATGTCATCCTGTTTTCTAATATATTTGGGTGTTTAGATGTAACTAAAACTTTAGAATATACGCAATTATTCGACTGTGCTCAGTCACTCAGTTGTGTCCGACTCTTTGTGACCCCCTAGACCGTTGTCTGCTAGGCTCCTCTGTCCATGGAATTTTCCAGGCAAGAATACTGGAGTGGGTTGTCATACTCTCCTCCAGGGAATCTTCCCAACTCAGGAATTGAACCTGTGTCTCTTGCATTGGCAGGCAGATTCTTTACCACTAAACCACCTGGGAATTCTCCATGCATGATTTTTACCATAAATTAAATAGCTAATGAAAATTAAAAATTATGAAATACATACTTATACATTTATTCAACAAATGATTTAACACTTTCTGCATTCCAGGCACTGCCCTGTATTCTGGGTTTCCATGATGAGCAAAAGAGAACCTCAGCCCTAAAGCAACTTTGGTAAAAAAGTCAAAGAAATCAAATCCCAGGCACAAATGGTAGTTTCCTACTTTCCTGAACCACGTGGTTCTGTGCTGTTTAGCTTAACAAAATGCCTGGCAAATTCTCAGTCTAAGATTTTCAAGTATTCCTCAACAGAAGATAACAAATTTCCAGGCTGCCAATCTGCTACGGTGAGTTATATCAAAGGACTGCAGACCATGCTCTAAATTTAGGCAAGGTTTCTTGATTCACTCTCCTTGTATTGCTTAGGTCTTTGAAGCCAAGTCTCTAGGGCTCTGCTTACTAAATGTTCCTCAAACACGGAATTAAAAGCCTGATGGAAATAAAAAGCAGCGGGCAAATATTCATGTAATTCCACATTTCCCTGTTCCCCGGTCTAACAACTCTGGCGCCTTTGGCCTTCTTCTTATCCTAAGCTGTCATTCAGTTGCAGCCTGAGACATGAGTAGCTTAGAAATTGTGAGGACTCGTGTAAACTCTGGACATAGCAAGGCCTGGTGGACTTTGGTTTCAACCTCAGTTGCCACTCATGAGTGGTCTGACCTTTGACAAATCATTTAACCTGTCTGGCGTTCAGTTTTCTCCTGAGCAAAATAAAAGTTTGTCTGAGATGCTCTCCAAAGTCACTTCGAGCTGGAAAATGTCATGAGTTTATGAACACAATAACCACAGGGCTCCTGTCAGTCTACCACAGTCCTAGTTCGGTTTTCGTGGCTGGAAAATGCCTTTAAAAATAAGCTAATATCGGGATTCCCCTGGCAGTCCAGTGGTAAGACTCCATGCTTCCAATTCAGGGGATGTGAGTTCAGTCCCTGGTTGGGGAACTACATGTTCTGAGGCCCACCAAACAAAAAGGAATTTAAATTGCATTTGATTAAAAATAAATATCATTTGTCAATGTGATAACTTTTTAAGGCAAAGGCATAAAGACAATCATTAAGTGGGGAGAGGGGCTTCTTCGGTGGCTCAGTGGTAAAGAATTCTCCTGCCAAAGCAGGTCTCTGATCTGGAAAGCTCCCACATACTGTGGAATAAGCAAGCACATGTGCGGTGACCACTGAGCCTGAGATCTAGAATCCTGGAACCAGGACTACTGAGCACACAGGATGCAACAACCGAAGCCCAAGCACTCTAGAACCCATGGTCAGCAACAAGAAAGGCCACCACAATGAGAAGCCCGCACACCACACCTAGAGAGTAGCCTCTGCACGCCGCAACTAGAGCAAAGCCCACAGGGTGTCCAACAGCCAGCACAGCCATAGATGAAAAAATAAATAAAATTAAAATGTCAAAACAGTAGGGACAGAATAACAAGGAATCGTAAGGAGAAATGAACGAAGTAAAACGTTTTGAAAGTCACTAAGCCAGTGAAACCGAGGGTGGGAATTCTGTTCACCGAACCATCAGTTACTCACTGGGAAATTTTTATTGAGCATCTATGTGCTAAGTATGGTTCTTGGCCCTGAGGACACAGCTGTTAGCAATGCACATAAGGTGTCAGTCCTTGTATATTTACAGTGGGCTTCCCTGGTGGCTCAGGTGGTAAAAAAATCCACCTGTAATACAGGAGATGCAGATTCAGTCCCTGGGTCAGGAAGATCCCCTGGAGAAGGAAATAGCAACCCACTGCAGTATTCTTGCCTGGAGAATTCCACAGGCTGTACAGTCCATGGGATCGCAAAGAGTCTGACATGACTGAGCGACTTTCACTTTCACTTTACTTTCAAGCAATTCATAATTATAATGAAAAGTCTTAAGGTTAAGTGAAATAGGAAATGTTTGACAGAAGAATGCAAGATCTAGAAAAGTCCATATTTAGTCGTATTTATTTGTTTGCAAATGGAGGAACTATTGCATCATTGCATTGTGAGCAGTACATTTCACTTTTATTCGGAGTCACAGTGACCCAGATTATAACCCACTTCCCTTTCTAACATGGGGGCTTGTTTCTTTATCCTTCAGTAGTAAAGAATCTGTCTGTAATGGAGGAGACACAGGTTTGGTCCCTGGGTTGGGAACATCTCCTGGAGAAGGGAATGGCAATACACTCCAGAATTCTTGCCTGGGAAATCGCATGGACAGAGGAACCTGGGAGCCTGTATGGGACAGAGGATCCCTACAGTCCCTGGAGTCACAAAGAATCAAACACGACTTAGCAGCTAAAACAACAAGCAACAACATTTTCTAATGTTAACAGTTAAAAACCTAACAGTCTAAGTTAACAGTGGCTTCAGTGAAGGTGGCAGAGATGCAAGTTTCCAACTGAAGTCGTTTGGAGGAACAGTACCGATGTACTGAAAATCCATGAATCCATGTTTACCTTGTTTTTACCCCAAGGTAAACAGTACAAGTGAGGGTATTTAAGGAATCAAAAACTATTCCCATGTCCTGCTTGGCTCAGGTTAAGTTGGAAAAAGAGATGGTATCAAGATTTGTAATACCCCTTGTCCTGATGTTTAAGCAAACACAATTTTATAACAGTGTAATTTCCTAGTCTGTCCATTATTCATCTAAAAGAGAAGTTACCCCATTTCTCAAAAGAAGACATACAGATGACCAATAAGCACATGAAAAGATGCTCAATATAGCTAATTATTAGAGAAATGAAATAAAAACTATGAGGTATCCCTTCACCCTGGTCAGAATGGCCATTACTAAAAAGTCTACAAGTAACATCTGCTGGATCATGTAAAAGCAAGAGAGTACCAGAAAAACATCTATTTCTGCTTTATTGACTATGCCAAAGCCTTTGACTGTGTGGATCACAATAAACTTTGGAAAATTCTTAAAGAGATGGGAATACCAGACCACCTGACCTGCCACTTGAGAAACCTATATGCAGGTCAGGAAGCAACAGTTAGAACTGGACATGGAACAACAGACTGGTTCCAAATAGGAAAAGGATTACGTCAAGGCTGTATATCGTCACCCTGCTTATTTAACTTATATGCAGAGTACATCATGAGGAACGCTGGGCTAGAAGAAACACAAGCTGGAATCAAGATTGCCGGGAGAAATAACTTCAGATATGCAGATGACACCACCCTTATGGCAGAAAGTGAAGAGGAACTCAAAAGCCTCTTGATGAAAGTGAAAGAGGAGAGTGAAAAAGTTGGCTTAAAGCTCAACATTCAGAATATGAAGATCATGGCATCTGGTCTCATCACTTCATGGGAAATAGATGGGGAAACAGTGGAAACAGTGTCAGACTTTCTTTTTTTGGGCTCCAAGATCACTGCAGATGGTGACTGCAGCCATGAAATTAAAAGATACTTACTCCTTGGAAGGAAAGTTATGACCAACCTAGATAGCATATTCAAAAGCAGAGACATTACTTTGCCAACAAAGGTCCTTCTAGTCAAGGCTATGGTTTTTCCAGTGGTCATGTATGGATGTGAGAGTTGGACTGTGAAGAAAGCTGAGCGCCGAAGAATTGATGCTTTTGAACTGTGGTGTTAGAGAAGACTCTTGAGGGTCCCTTGGACTGCAAGCAGATCCAACCAGTCCATTCTAAAGGAGATCAGTCCTGGGTGTTCTTTGGAAGGAATAATGCTGAAACTGAAATTCCAGTACTTTGGCCACCTCATGCGAAGAGTTGATTCATTGGAAAAGACTCTGATGCTGGGAGGGATTGTGGGCAGGAGGAGAAGGAGACGACAGAGGATGAGATGGCTGGATGGCATCACTGACTCCATGGACATGAGTCTGAGTGAACTCCGGGAGTTGGTGATGGACAGGGAGGCCTGGCATGCTGCAATTCATGGGTTCGCAAAGAGTCGGACAGGACTGAGCAACTGAATTGAACTGAACTGAACTACAAGTAACAAATGCTGAAGAGAAAGTAGAGCAAAGGAAACTTTTTTACACTGTTGGTGGGAATGTAGGTTGGTGCAGCCACTATGGGGAACAGCAAGGAGATTCCTTAAAAACCTGAAAACGGAGTTGCCCTATATCCAGACAAAACTGGAATTCAAAAAGATACATGCACTCCTGTATTTATGTCAGCACTATTCATAACAGTTGAAGATGAAAACAACCTAAAAAATCCATTGACAGATGAATGGCTAAAGAAGATTCAGTAAATGGAATACCATGTAGCCATTAAAAAGAGCAAAATCACACCATTTGCAACAACACGGATGGACTTAGAGATTATCATACCAAGTGAAGAAAGTCAGACAGAGAAAGACAAATACCATATAATATCACTTATATGTGGAATCTAAAATATGACACAAATGAACCTACCTAAGAAACAGATACAGACTCAAAAGACACAGAAAACAGACTTTTAGTTGCCAAGGGGGTAGGAGGTAGGGGGAATAGGAATTAGAAGATGCAAACTATTATATATAGAATAGATAAACAATAAGGTCCTACTGAATAGCATAGGGAACTGTATTCATTATCCTAAGATAAACCTAAAGGGAAGAGAACATGAAAAAAGCAAGCAATATGTATATAACGAATCAGTTTGCTACACAGCAGAAAGTAACACAAAGTGGTAAATCAACTATACGTCAATAAAAGCTAATTAAGTAAGTAAATGAGAAGTGACCCATTTTATTCCTTATTTGATTCTATCACGGATTCATTCAGAAATCCACACTGCAGTCATGTACTGTCAGGTTCATTTGAAGACAGTGAAGCTACCAAGTCACTGAGAAAATGTCACCAGCTCAGTTCTTTTCATCTTAACTGTAGATATTTATTTAATATGTCTAATGTGGGAATGGGACAAGGGATTGCAATAGATGTTCAAGACACAGGGGCTTAAAATCTATTGGGGAAAACAAGGCACATATGGAACAATTAAATGACAATGAAAGTTAATGTGATATTAAAAGACAAAATTAGTTACAGAGACAATCATATTATTAAAGTTTGGAGAAGAGGAAAACAATAAATCGGGTTTGTCGCCAATCAATTCCAAGCAGCCAGTGAAAACAGTTTTATGTGCTAGAAATATTATTTTCATCATTATATTCACAGAATGTTGCTTCTGATTTTTGGTTAGGAGAGTGTTGTAAGGGAAATGATCAAATTATATTATCAGTTGGTAAAGAAACATAAACTTAATAGCTGTTTGGACGTAACAGATAATGGCAAGATGTTGCTGACTTACAGTTAATAGTGTACTAAGAAGCAGTCTTTCCTGACTGGCGATGATTACCTACCTATTAATCATCTGATTGTTAAACTGATTAGCTGCAAACTTGCTAGCATTTTAAATTAGCTTTACTGCCCCTCACCTTTCATTGCTATGTAACTTTTTAAAATATATTAGAATTTGATTAGACAAACAACAAGCTGTCCGTTTTATGTTATTTCCGAGGTGAAGAGTGCTTCACAGGGTTTTTAGAGCGGTAATTTCTCCCACATTTTGCACAGAAATGAATGCAAACAATAAACAAATGAGAACAATCCAATTTAAAGGCATAATGAGCCTTTAAACTAAGCTCATTAGATGAGTTACTAATTTAATAAACTCCTAACCTGTTTTCTATTAGATAGAAAGATGCATTACGTATATATCTTTGTATATACACATATAACTACTTACCTAACATACAGCATAAACACAGTAGAAATATATGCTCATGGTGGTTTACTCGCTGTCATTTCCAACCCTTTTGACCCCATAAACTGTGGCCCACCAGGCTTCTCTAATAATAGGATTCTCTAAGCAAGAACACTGGAGTGGGTTGCCACTTCCTTCTCCAGGGCATCGTCCCCATCCAGGGATCGAACCCACATCTCCCGCCTTGCAGGCAGATTCTTTTACCACTGAGCCACCACAGAAGCCCAGTAGAAAGGTATATAGGACCACGAATATGTATGTCAATGCATATATGTTTAATTTACATATCTATGCTAGTAATTGTTTAACACAATTTCCTTTTATTCGTTGAGTCATACACAGTATAAACATGCCTTTCTCTCAATTTCCTCTTTTTCTTCCTTGGTAGAATTGGCTTAGTATTCATTGTCAGAATAATCTTCTGGCTGGCCTCTGTAATCTTCTGGTCCTTCTCAAATTGCTCCTTGCCCATTGCCTTCAGCTTTCAAAAACTGGCATCTCCTAACATCAATCCCATATTTAAAACTTACTGTTGCAATGTCTACATTTTATTTTTAAAATACTTTTGCCTCAACAACGTGATGCACGTGTATACAGTGTTTCGATCTGTGCCCTAGAGCCGGTAATTCTGACGCTGGGAAAGCCTGAAGGCAAAAGGAGAAGGGGGCAGCAGAGAAGGGGATGGTTAGATAGCATCACGGAAGCAATGGACGTGAATTTGAGCAAACTCTGGGAGACAGTGGAAGACAGAGGAGCCTGCGTGCTGCAGCCCATGGGGTTGCAGCGTCGGTCACGAATTCATGACTAAACATCAACAGAGATGGTGAGTTAACGTAAGAACTCAAGTGGAGAATGGGGTTGCTATGCTAGAGAGTTCGCCACCAATGGAAAGACTAAACAGAAGTCCACTGACCTGACGTGGTCAGCCCTGGAGAACTTACTGGGATACTGAATGATGGAAATGATTTTTCACAGGTGAAATGAGAGGCATTCAAGATAACGTGGCGACTGGTGATACTGTGTGAGCATCTCTCCCCCTTCCTGAACAGGGTTTAAGAACCAAAGCCAGTAGTCTACACCAAATATAATCTTTCCATTGAGAATAATGATCCAGCCTAAATGCCCCTCTCATTCTCCCCCTAAGCTGCTGACAGAGGATTATGCTGCTTGATTCTGACTCAGTGTAGCCAAGTACTGCTGCTTGAATACTGTCACATCTGAACATGAGCCTGGAACTGAAGATCTTGTTAGAGTGTCTAGAAGGCCAGAAAGCTGAGGCTTTCATTTCATGCACGGAACAGTGTGACTGCTTCTTGTTCAGTTCAGTTCAGTCGCTCACTGCTTCTTGTTACCACCACTTAATAAAATTTTCAATTTATAGCGGAGTTAGGACCGAGGCTTGTTTTCCTGTTAACTAACGGTAGCCATCACCTGCCTCTAACTATTGAAAGTTATGGATATCAAAAAAAAAATGAACAAACCTAAAAATGTGAATGGCCAAATTGGCTTACATTGTTTACAATACACCACAGGGCATGCGAAAAAGGTGAAACTCACTTTCCAGTCCCACAGGCTTTCCAAGACCTGTCCATTACCTCACTCTGAAGAATCTTAATAACATACTGGGCATCCGGTACCGTTACACTCCCATCCCTCAAACCCACCCCCACGAACCAGCATATCTTGGTTCCTGCAATCTACCAGGATGTTCCCTTAAGTGGAACACTACACTCTGTACTGATCTAAATCATCTGGACAACTCAATTTAGATATTGTCTCCCCCACAATGCATCCCAGGCTTTGAAAGCTGGGTTGACCACCTCCTCCATCTGCTTCCAGAGTACCCTTCTGATAACCATGAGTCACAATGTGTTAAAACTGTTTGGCCAATGAATCCCCTCTCTCTACTTCATGAGTGTCATGAAAGCCAGTTCCTTGGCTTTTTCTGACATTCATAATATTCAGTAAAATGCTCGTTGATCCGGACACAATCCCCTGTGAGTACTTCAATGAACATTTAGAGAAGAAAATCACTGCCTCCCTTGTCCAGAAAAAATATGGTTTTGTATACATGCTGTCGAAGTGAGCACCAAATACTGTTTACAGGTTCAGTTCAGTTTAGTCTCTCAGTCGTGTCCGACTCTTTGCGGACGACTGTACCCACGAACTGTAGTACACCAGGCTTCCCTGTTCATCACCAACTCCTGGAGTCTGCTCAAACTCATGTCCATTGAGTCGGTGATGCCATCCAACCATCTCATCCTCTGTCTTCCCCTTCTCCTCCCACCCTCAATCCTTCCAAGCATCAGGGTGTTTTTAAATGAGTCAGTACTTCCCATCAGGTGGCCAAAGTATTGGAGTTTCAGCTTCAGCATCAGTCCTTCCAATGAATATCCAGGACTGATTTCCTTTAGGATGGACTGGTTGGATCTCCTTGCAGTCCAAGGGACTCTCAAGAGTCTTCTCCAAAGAGCACTTAAAAAAAAAAAAAAAAAAGTTGGCCCGTTTTTTAAAGATGTAGACCAGCAGAGCTAATACAATCATCTTCAGATATCTCTGTTACTATCAAGGATAGATATATTACATGAATACTTAGTGGATAGATCCTACCATTACAAATTTGAAGGTTTACTTACATCATGCCAAACTGTCCTAGACAAGTTGACACTATATGTGCAAGATTTGCATTGAGTCCAACATGCCAGTGAAGATAGCAGCTGCTTGTGAATATTCTCATAAACTATAAGCGAGCTATCCAAATCATGTGATTTTAGTGTGTAAAGACACATGTGCATTGAACATTTCTTCTGCAAGGAACACAGAAATTGTCTCACCATCTGTTAGCTAATGGACATGGTTTACAAATTACCTCATCCCTGTATCTTTCTTCTGGCCTGGATCTAAAGCAGCATTCTCTTCAGGGGTAGTAAATTACTGACTTTGATTATCTTTAAGGATGATAACATCAGCTTCATTAGTATGGGCATTTAGATTCTAAATGCACAGCCTAGGCTTCAGTGAGTCAGTTATTGCCTGGAAATTTGCAAAACAGGTGTGCATAACCTGTCTTGTTATCCTTCACAATGCACAGGACACTGTACAGCAAGCAATCGTTCCTGGACAAGAACAGTATCATAGGTGGCACTTCTCTCATTTATTCTATTAATCACCTGAAAACTACTGATGGCGCTTTATAGGGCCAAGTGCTTTCTGAAGAGATCCTCCTTCATATAGCAACTAGATTTACAATCACTCCAAATTCAGGCATTTATAACCTCCATACAAAAAAAAAAAATGCTCAAAGCACATAAGGTCCTGTGATCTCCTCCCCACCGCACACAAAGCAAAACCCAAACAGTAATATATACCTCTTTATTTAATCAGCATGTCTGAGTGGTTTATTAAAAAAATGGAGAAGGGAAGAGAATATTTGTTTTACATAATAAATATCCATATTTTGAATCCCTATTATGTAAAAATCTCTGTTACAGGCACTTTAGCAATGTGAAATATCTTAACTTGGCAATGGTATGATGACCATATATTGATATTTAATCTTAATTTATAAATGAGTAAACACATTTAAGGTCATTTACAATCCAGGACTTTCTTATTATTTTACCATATCGATTTTGGAGGTATTTATGAAAGTTCTAATTTTTAAGAATAGCTATATTCTATCTGTTGGCATTTGTTTCATTTAGAAAATTTATAGACACTTCTTTGGAAAATGAGGAAAACAGATTTGCATGCAAAAATATTTAGAGTTTAAAATATCTTAGCATTCAGTTCATCTAATCTCTCACCTAAAAAAGAAATTTAAATAATTGATTACATATACTGGTTGAAAACTGAATGATACTTTAAAAATATTGAACAGGTCAAAATATAGACATATGTGTTTAGTCGCTCAGTCATGTCCGATTCTTTGCAACCCTATGTACTGTAGCCTGCCAGGCTCCTCCATCCATGGGATTTTCACAGCAACAATTACTGGAGTGAGTTGGTATTTCCTTCTCCAGGGGATCTTTCAGATCCAAGGATCGAACTGGAGTCTCCAGCATTACAGGCGAATTCTTAACCTCTGAGCCACCGGAGAAACCCAAAATAGAGATGAAGACCCCCAAATAACGAAGAGTAGAAAAAAAAATGTTTTTATTATGAATTTCACTTTTTTCTCATATTTCTTCCTTAAAATTGGAAATTATAATCTGTGAAGTTTATCTTATAATTATAAAATGTTTAAATACAGCATTAATATAGTGCCACCTAGGTATTGATTCCCTATATAGTTTCTAAAACATTTGCACTAGAAACATTGAGGAAAAGGCTATATTTTTAAAGAGGATATTTTCATTTCTGTACACCAATGCTGAACTGCATTAGTTCAGTTCAGTCTCTCAGTCCTGTTCAACTTTTTGTGATCCCATGGACTGCAGCACGCCAGGCTTCGCTGTCCATCACCAACTCCAGGAGCTTACTCAAACTCAAGTCCATCAAGTTGGTGATGCCATCCAACCATCTCACCCTCTGTCATTCCCTTCTCCTTCCACCTTCACTCTTTCCTAGCATCAGGGTCTTCAACAATGAGTCAGTTCTTCGCATCAGGTGGCCAAAGTATTGGAGTTTCAGCTTCAACATCAGTCCTTCCAATTAATATTCAGGACTGATTTCCTTTAGGATTGACTGTTTTAATCTCCCTGCAGTCCAAGGGGCTCTCAAGAGTCTTCTCCAACACTACAGTGCATAAGGATCAATTTGTCCATGCTCAGCTTTCTTTATAGTCCAAATATCAAATCCATACATGACTACTGGAAAAACCACAGCTTTGACTAGATGGACCTTTGTTGGCAAAGTAATGTCTCTGGTTTTTAATATTCTGTCTAGGTTTGTCATAGTTCTTCTTCCAAGGAGCAAGCACCTTTTAATTTCATGGCTGCAGTCACCATCTGCAGTGATTTTGGAGCCCCCCAAAAATAAAGTCTCTCACTGTTTCCATTGTTTCCCCATCTATTTGCCATAAAGTGATGGGACCAGATGCCATGATCTTAGTTTTCTGAATGTTGAGTTTTCACTCTCCTCTTTCACTTTCATCAAGAGGCTCTTTAGTTCTTTTTCACTTTCTGCCATAATGGAGGTGTCATCTGCATATCTGAGGCTATTGATATTTCTCCCTGCAATCTTGATTCCAGCTTGTGTTTCATCCAGCCTAGCATTTCACATGATGTACTCTGCATATAAGTTAAATAAGCAGGGTGACAATATACAGTCTTGATGTATTCCTTTTCCGATTTGGAACCAGTCTGTTGTTCCATGTCCAGTTCTAACTGTTGTTTCTTGATCTGTATACAGATTTCTCAGGAGGCAGGTCAGGTGGTCTGGTATTCCCATTTCTTTAAGCATTTTCCACAGTTTGTGGTGATCCAAACAGTCATAGGCTTTGGCATAGTCAATAAAGCAGAAGTAGATATTTTTCTGGAACTCTTTTGATGATCCAGCAGATGTTGGCAATTTGATCTCTGGTTCTTCTACCTTTTCTAAATCCAGCTTGAACATTTGGAAGTTCATGGTTCACATACTGTTGAAGCCTGGCTTGGAGAATGTTGAACATTACTTTGGTAGCATGTGAAATGAGTATAATTGTTCAGTGGTTTGAACATTCTCTGGCATTGCCTTTCTTTGAAATTGAAATGAAAACTGACCTTTTCCAGTCCTGTGGCCAGTGCTGAATTTTTCAAATTTGCTGGCATTGACTGCAGCACTTTTACAGCATCAACTTTTAGGATTTGAAATAGCTCAATTGGAATTCCATCACTTCCACTAGCTTTGTTTGTGGTAATGCTTCTTAAGGCCCACTTGACTTCACATTCCAGGATGTCTGGCTTTAGTTGAGTGATTACACCATTGTGATTATCTGGGTCATGAAGATCTTTTTTGCATAGTTCTTCTGCATATTGTTGCCACCCCTTCTTAATATCTTCTGCTTCTGTTAGGTCCATACCGTTTCTGTCCTTTGAACTGCATAGCACATCTCAAAAGTTACAATAGTCTGCATATTTATTGTTATAAAAAACAACTTTGAGGTCCTCAAAAAGCTCTGAAGTGTAGATACAAGATAGTTGTGCGCTAAATTAGGTGCCCCCCAAATATATATCAGAGTCCTACCCTTCAGTACTGTGATGACCTTATTTGGAAATATAGTCTTGACAACCATCAAGTGGAAATGAGGTCATAGTGGATTAGGGTGGGCCCTGATCCAGTATGATGGATGTTCTGATAAGAAGAGACCTAGGCTCCTCTGTCTAGGGAATTCTCCAGGCAAAAATACTGGAGTGGGTTGCCATTTCCTTCTCCAAGGTAGCTTCCCAATCCAGGGATTTAACCCATGTGTCCTGCATTGGCAAGTAGGTTCTTTACCATCTGAGCCACCGTGGAAGCCCTCAAGAAGAAGCACAGACACACACAAAAGAGAAAGCCATGGAAAGATGGAGGCAGAGATTGGTGTTGCTCTGACACAAGGTAAAAAGTACCAGCCAGATATCCCTAAGGAGCATCAGAGATCATTCAGAGATCCCTAAGGGATGCCAGAGTTGGACCAGAGATTCCTATCACCAGAACCCAGGAGAGGCATGTACCAGATTCACCATCAAAACCTCTAGAAGAAGCCAATCCTTTCAATCCCTGCATTTCAGACTCGCAGCCTCCAGAATGGTAAGGGAATAAATTTCCTGTTTTAAGCCACCCAGTATGTGGTACTTTGATACAGTAGCCCTGGGGAAAGAATACACTGGTGATGTCAGCATCCAGATTCAACAGGAGGACTTTCGGATGTTTCTAATGTCAGATGCCTCACCAGGCACTAAATCAAGAGCTTACAGAGTGATTAAACAAAAGGGAACAAAACAAACCAAACAAAACCCATCTTTTCTTCACAGAGCTGACATTTAGCATTCACAAATGGATTAGAGAGGATAGTTATTAAATTCAGGCACGCAGCCGTCTCTTGTATCCTGACTTGGAACACAAGATAGTTCTCTACTAAGCATTATATTGATGATGAAAAAAAAATCTTATGCAACATTTACAGGGCCCTGACTATTAAACAGAAACCATTTCAACACACACAGTGGGCTACCTCATTTAATTACTAAAATCTCCCTAAGACTTGAGTAAGTACAAACCGCTCCAAAAATCATTACAGACCAACTGAGATAGAAAGTAGACAGTAAGTAGCAGGATTTAAGTTAATGTAGACACTTTCTGGTGATAATTCTTTGCTTTCTCCTCTTGGGTCTCCTGAATATGACTTTTACCCCTACTTAGGTTGCCACATCTAGCAAATGAAGATACAGGACAGTTAGTAATATTTGAGTTTCAGATAGTGAATATTTATTTTAGTACAAGTATATAGAAATACTGCATAATGCACATTTATACTAAAAAAAAAAATGTGTGTAGTGTGCTGTTTACCTGAAATGCAAAATTTAACTAAGTCTTCTTTATCTTACCTGGCAACTCTACTCCTATAACATCTGAGCTTTGGAAAAACAATGTATTACTAGCCTGCATAGAATTCTGAAATTTCACAAAAGATTCCCCAAAGGAAATATCTGCTCTTTGTTACACACAGAACCTCACGTCTTATTTTTAACCTCTCGTCTTATTTATCTTTGCATCCTTATTTTTCTGGAAGAAATGGGGATAGAATAAATTCACTAAATGTTATTGAACAAATCGACTTGACCATTTTAACTAATTTCTCTAAATACAAAATATACTCTTCAAATAATCTTAATAGTCCTTCCCAGGTCAGTCCCTAGTGACAAAGCTTCTCATCTGCAGTTTATTAATTGAATCTAATTGCACCTTTAAATGCCATAATTCTGCTCAACTTCTTTGATCCAACTTGTGAATATTTTATAACTGGTATGCTTCTAAATGTTAAGGAAAAGGTTACTAAGGACATTAGTTTCCTAAGGCTACTATATTAAGGTACCACAAACTGGATGATGGAGAGCAACAGAAATATATTGTCTTGCTGTTCTGAAAACAAAAGTGTGAAACCTACTAAATTCACGTGTGGGTAGGACCATGCTCTCCCTCTGCTCCTTCCGCACCTCTTCCAGGTTCTGGGGGCTTCCAGGTGTTTCCTGACTTGTGACAATGCCACTCTGGCTTCTGCATGCACCTTCACATCACTGTACTCCCCCTATACCTCGGTTGCCATGGCATTCCCTCTTTTATTAGGATACCAGTCAAGCTGAATACACCCACCCCAATGACCTCACTTTAACTGGATGACATCTGTAAACAGCTTATCTCCAAACAGGCTCATGTTCACAGGTACCAAGGTTCAGGTCTTCCCCTTTCTCTGAAACACAATTCCACCGATAACACCAACCCATAATACAATTTTGGTATAATGCTCACTGTCTTCTAATAATGGCAATTTATCCAGTAAATTTTCTAAATCACCAATCCCTTGGACCAAGGAGTCCTATCTGTATCAATGTACCTCACCAGCTAGAACTAGATTAAAATTCCTTAGATCATTCATGCCTTACGGATAAGAAACAAATATTGTTGCTGGTTCTACATCTTTGCATTTATCTCTGGATTCTCTTTCTAACGAAATAGAACAATGATCATTGTTAGTAGGGCACTGATGAACTTCAGTACAACTCAGTACTAATCTCTCCTCTGCCCCCATGGGCCAGAAGATCCTCTGGAGGAGGGTATGGCAATGCACTCCAGTATTCTCTCCTGGAGAATCCCATGGACAGAGGAGCCTGGCAGGCTACAGTCCATGGGGTCACAAAAAGTCGAACATGACTAAAGCGACTTAGTGTGCATGCACAATGCTTGGGAGGTAGAGATCATGGTTAAGCATTATGGGGTGCAAATGGGCCAGGGTTTATCTAAGGCAGGGTCCAGATGTCCCTCTCTCAGCCACTGTTCATGTTGTATGCCTTACAAAATAGTGCATACTCTACAGGTTGACATGTTTAAGCAGATAATCTCTCTCTTTGTACAAACAGGGTTGGCCAAAAGGTTTGCTTGGGTTTTTTCATAATATCTCGTGGAAAAGTCCGAATAAACCTTTTGGCCAGCCCAGTAATATCTTAGTAATAATGTTTTGTTTGCTTTCTGTATTTAATACCTTACACCTTTTACAGATTCAGTAATACACTATTAACATACACCATAAACAGCAAACTTACAGAACTAAACCAAAGAAAGGAACACGATCTACTAAAAAAGCATGAATGCATAACACACGCTGTGTGGGAAGGGAAGTGAGATACTCCAAAATAGGTGTCTCTTTTATTTTTGAGTTCCCTTGAACATTAGTAATCACCATGAAGATGATTCAATATTTGCAGTTCCCCTAGAAGAATAATTCTCTAGCAAAAAAAAAAAAAAAAAAAATGTGGTGTTTTTAACCTTCTATCCAGAACTCAATTTGTATTTGTCGGCATCTAAAATTGATCTGGGTCAGCCCCAGCATGAACGGAGTTTGTAGGCACTTTCCTGCATGAGCTGTTTTTTGTGTCCCTGAAGCATAATAGATAATTGCCTTCTCTAGGGAGGCTAGCAGGCTCTTTTGTATTATGGAAAGTCACAACATTAGCAAGCTCAGGTATTCTAAAGTGAGCGAGGAGAGAGGTGCTCCTCTATAGGATGATAAATGGGGTTGGAAAAACCGTGCTGATGGCATTTTGGAGTAGACAATGCGGATAAGAACTACAGACATCAGAAACGTACACCAAACCAGAGGCCTTGGTTCTCTCTTGCTAACATAACTGAAAAAAAAGTTTTATAGAAGGATAATAAAGCAAGAGACTGCAGAAGCACTTTCCTTTATAAACAATTGTGAAACCAGAAAATCCCCCTTTTTTTTTTTAAGTACTGGACTCAATACATTCAGTTCAATAGATGTTTCTTGCCATATGTCAACATTTGGATCACCATGCATCTTTATGTAATGGAAGCCAGAGGTGCTGGAAGCTGTTCCCTGGGGTTTATGCTATAAAAATTGTTTTGGGACATCTACCAGTTTATTATAGATATTTTTGTTCTTGTTTTTTGTTTTTTTCAACAATGGTTTCTTTTTGGAGAATAACAAAACCAAAAAGTTACCTACTTTAGACACAAAATATTAAAGAGGGGTAAACAGAGAGAGAGATTTCAAATGTCTTTGAGAATTGAATTCAAGGACAAACAAGCTGTGCCTTTTCAGTTAGAAATATGTAATATGTAAAGATAGTAAAAACATGAAGCAAACCATGGAGAGATAATGAAAAATATGAATAAAGTCTCAGGTGTTCTCAAAGACAGAGGTAACTGCTAAAGTGGTTTTGTTTTGCTCTGTTTTAAAATCTGTAAATCTGCCTGGGAACTGAAATGTGGATTTCTAACAAAATTCCAACTCATTCATGTTGAAGTCTGAAAAAAAAAAAAAAAAACAGGCAATAAAAAGAAGAATTGCATCACATTGGATGCCACATTTATCTTCAACTCTTTTCTATTTCTCTCAGTTTATTCCATTTAGAGTTGTTTCAGGGCATACAGATTAGAACTTGCTAAAACTGCATTTTCTCAGATCGGCGGCCTTGGTGTTGTTTGTGACAAGTCCAGCTTAGCTTTTCTCTTTTATGTTAAAAGCCAATGGTGGTACTGGACATATTCACAGTCTCAGCAAATGTGACTATTGGACTAAAGAATTAAAAAGAAAAATATGTTGAAGCCTAGAATGGAACAGAACTGAAAGGGCCAAAGAAATGGCATGACCATCCACATTCTATGCAGGCAAGCTTCACTTCTTATGAGGACTGCCAAGAGGCAGAACCTTTGGCATTAGGGAGTAGTGGGAAAAAATACTATTAATGCTTTAACATGTATAAGGGAAAAACAAGATTTAATGAAAAATGGAGGGATATATTTTTGCATAAACTCAGGGAGATAGTGGAGGACAGGGGAGCCTGGCAGGCTATACAGTCCAGGGGGTCACAAAGAGTTGAACACAAGTTAGGGACTGAATAACAACAAATATTTTTGTGACAGACATTTTCCTTTGCTAATCATGTGAATCATCTTAAGACTATGAAAATTCTAGAAGAAAAGCAGATGCTACTTTCAATGAATGAATGGAAAATCACTATAAAAATAGACCACGTTCAAGTAATAAATGTGAAGACAGAAGTCATAAGTTTAATTTTGGGCAGATTTGGAACACAGAGAGAAGCCTTCTCAAATAAATAATGGTCAAAGAAACCAAATAATGAGACAAATGTGAGTGTTCTGGGAGAAGAGGCTATTATTTTCTCTGTATTTATGATTTCTTGTTGGGAGAGAGGGGAAGCTCCTGTTAGCAAGTAATTAACTATCAAAAAATAAAATGAAAACCAAGAAAAAGAAAATGGAGACAGGTATGTTCTCAGCCAAACTGCAATGATTATTTAGTTGAATGATAACAGATAGTGTCAGCTGGACTCAGAGTTATTTATTGCTCCTAAGTTGTAAAAGTAAAACTTGCTGTTTTCAATCATTTCATTGCTCTTTAGGTGAGCATAAAATCCAGCATCCTTCATTATAATTACATGGAAAATTGTTTAAGGAATAAATGCTGTTTTTGGTGGCTGAATGCCATTTTTCCTTACTTATCAGACTTACAGAAACCCTGGCACTCACAGGCACAGCTACCCACCGAGAGACACAAGTCTTCCAGTCAATTAGCCTACTGACTACCAGCCATGGAATCTTTTATTCCAGTCCTTAGTTTTAAGAACCTATTCTTTGGCGGTCTGGTTGGGGGGTGGGGGCGAGGGGTGGGGGAGTAGCCTAAGGTTGCTGAGAACAAAGAGGAAATCCATGTATTTCATTGGTGAGTAGACAACTTGTGCAACTGTAGGAAAACAACTGCGATTTTTATCATGTGACAGTGTAAATATTTAGTCCAGTCAATAACATGTGCACTGACTGTTTACAGCTATGCAGATGGTAAACAAAACGTACGAGCATATGGAATATTAAAAGAACACCTGAAGTTGGAAGCGCCCACAGCAAATGAAGATTGTGCGTGTTAATATTTGGCTCTTGGGTTGCTGCCTAAAATGTGTTTTCTATTTAGTATCATTTATTTGTTAAACATGCTGAATAAGCATCAGAAATCAATTTCAAATAAGTTGCTTAATGATCTGAAGTCATTTCATTCCTATTTTGACAAGGCTTTGGTCATTTGTATGACTTTGAACAGGCAACTAGCATCGCTAAGCCTCTGTTTCAGCATCTGTACAACGTGGATTAAATGTTACCAAATCGCCAGGATCAGTGGGGTACTATAGGAAATACTAAGGAGCTGTAAAGCGTGTCTGGCTTTACAACCAAAAAATGGCTATTTTCTGTCCTTGTCATTGCCATCATTACTCCACAAATACAATCAAGGTGCCCTAAAGGAAAGTGCGTCCGATTTAAAAGGAGGTTTAAGTCTAAACATTTTGTGACATAAACCAATTCACATCCCTCTGAATATTCTGATGTCTCTCTTGTTGGCAATTGATAGTCAACTATTTGTAAATAACATGTGAACCAGACAGAAGACTCTTCCCCTCTGTGGCTGCACCCAAGAAAATCCACCCAAGTGCACGTCTACTAATACAATCAATAAAAGCATTTCACAGCCAATCAATAAAACCTACCGGACTTGTTTTGCATCTTGCCACAGACTTCTCCTGTAATAAAAGTCTGTCTTCTCGGATGTCTTTCTGGATGTAATTGGGGGCCCCGTTTATTTTAATTTTCCTGATTACTGAAGGCATTGTATTATACAATACTATAACTGCATAATAGAGGTATGACCTTATCTGGCAGTTACCTAGTGCAGGCTGCATCGTTCCTCACTAATGAACACTTCTTCCTGCTTAAAGACTGCAAAGCATGCTCACATATTGATCGCCTTTGATCCTAATAACCATTGATATAGGCAGACAGGTATTATAATTACCGTCTCCACAGGAGAGACGGGTAGACTGGGACTCAGCGACATTAAGTAACTTGTCCAAAATCACCCAGGGAGTCCATAGAATGATAGACTCCTAAAATGTTCACCTGATTATCTGGCCAAGGTGTATCAGACAAATGCATGCAAGGGGCAAACACAACATAAAGGCATTTATCAAGCCCCGTTGAGGTGTCAGAAGAGAAGCTGGTTGTATTGTAACAAAGCACAGCTGTCTCGCAGCATTACCTTTTTAGAAACACACTGTGGGTAATTTAGAAGTGTTGACCAAACAAAAACCTCTCAGGGCTAAATGTTGTTGGGGGGTCTAGAGTTTTTATCTCTGATTTCTTGAACCTTTTCAGTTCAAGGAGGGAAATAGCAGTTTCAAGTACATCTCACCAACATTGGATACCCTGAGGCTAGGCTGAGGTTGGGCCTCCTTGCAGCCCAGTCAGCCCAATCTACCCTTTTCTCTGCAGACTTAGCCTTTTTGTCAGTGGGTCATACAGCTCAAAGCTGTGATCTGGGCAAAGTTTCAGGCCATAGTTTAGCTGTAAGTACCATCATTGAGGTTTTTTGTCCCTTGTGCCAAAAACCTGTGTTCTTTCTACCTGGTTCAACCTCAATGTTGTAAGTAGGTGAATAACAGAGACAGCATGTTAATGACCTACTGCTACTGCTCTGCCCCTCTCCTGCTGGGTAAGTCATCACTCCCTGAGAACCAACTCTGCAATGAAGATGTCATTAGGAGCAGTTGAACATTTTCTGAATCCTTGGGTCATATCTTGGAGCCAACACTGGGGACAGAGAAAGGACTATGACAGACCTCCACATACCAAGAGCTCACAGGGTGCTAAAGGAGGGACTCCTGTGTTTTCTACAAGTCCTTTAGATGTGCTCTGGGATCAGTCACTCAGCTGTATTCGACTCTTTGTGACCCCATAGACTGTAGCTGGCCAGGCTCCTCTGTCTCTGGGATTTTCTAGGCAAGAATACTGGAGTGGGTTGCCATTCCTACAGCAGATCTTCCTGACCCAGGGATAGAATCTGCATCTTCTGCACTGCAGGCAGATTCTTTACTACTGAGCCACTGGGAAAGACCCAAGTCCTTTAGATAGGCAATTAATACTCTTTAGGCTAAAATATGGAAATACAAAAGGGCCTATATCTTGGCTTCTACCAATGGTCTTTTCCTACATAACAATTGCTGTGATCCTGGAGAACCCTGCATTCGTGATTCATCAAAAGCAACATGTTTCTGCCTATCAATCTGAGCAGGGTGATATTCTTTTTTCTCCCAGTGGTAAACGAAAATGACTTCAATATAAGGTCTATGGAGACTTGTTTGCTGCTGAAACTGTACATGAATCCAAACTACAGCCACTGCAATGTGAGAGGTCCAGCTACATTAGCCCCTGAAAAGATGAGAGAGGTGGCAGACAAATAATCCTGGATAATAGATGAGGTCTTGAGTGACAGGCCCTTCTTGCTGTACATATACATCAAAGCCCCAGGGACTTGCTCTATTTCACAGTATCTGGAACTTTATGGAGTTTCAGAGCATTAAAAAACTTGTACTTGCTTTATCCCATTTTCTTCTCACAGGTACCATTTTCACAGGTAGGGGAGCATCATTACTTCCTATTTACAGATGAAAAAAATTGGCAAGCAAAGAGATTAAGTGACTGGCTTCTGATGGTACATTTAACAGGGCTAAAACCTAGAGTCCAGAACGTTAAACTTGTCAAGACCATCTATCTAGCACAGTGCTTCCCTCTGTGTCACATATTCTGAAGGAATAGTGAGGAAATTCACTAATGTGGCATCAGGCATTTGTATAAGCATGCCTTGGTTTTTCTCAGTTACCACCAAGGAAGTCCAGTAGGCAGAGTCTTGAGAGAAGAAGTCATCTGTCCAGTGTCACACAGCAAGTGGCCAACAGAGCCAGGATTCAGCTTAAATCTACTGAGTTTAGAACCTTAGTTCTATCCGAGGTCTCCCGAGCTCTATGCTGGGATGGACACAAACGATGACCAGGAAATCCTGGCTGGAGTCACACTGGAAAAAAATTTGTTATAATTCAAAGGCAGTATAAAATTGGCTCTGCCAGCAATTTCGGCAGGAAGAATCCAAGTAAGTGACCACACTGGGAACAGTGGATGGCAAGGGAAGTGCTGAGGTAAGAACTGGGATTTGGGAACAAAACTCTCAACTTTCCCTAGAGCCAGCACGGCTTAAGGACAGTGTCAGGCTGATCATTTCGTGCGGAATGATGAACCCGAGGACAAGCTGAATCATTTCCCATTAAGAAGCAAGCTACAAAGCCAATGGCCTGTCAGAGAGGCAAAAGAATCGATCGGGCATTTAGTGCAAATGATGGAATACTAATTAATAACTGAAGCTGTCAGGAAGCAGAGATTGTTTGCTTTCCTTATAGATTTCTTCCCCTCACTTTCATTGGCTTTAACGTTCAAAGCTTTGTTTGATGTGAATTTAATACTTCCTTTTCTCATCCTGTTAATTCTTAGAGTATTTTATACCATACCCTTTTGTAAATGCCTGTCTTTATATGTTTTTTTCTTTTTTTTCTCTCTTGCTTCCCTGATATTGTGTTTAGGATCTGGAAAGTCTGAGATTTCTTACAAGTTTTAGTTTTGAAAACCAAATGAAGTACTTCAGAGAGGCAAGTGGACTTCAAGGTAAAGGTTAGGAAGGGCATTTCATCTCTGGCAATAACTTTGAAGAGTGGAACACAGGTCAGCACGAAGCGATCAACATCAAGGGGATGTGTACATATTAAAAGAAAACAGTGAACCAACAGAAAAAATACAGGTGATACAAACACCCCAAAAAAATTATCTAAAATATATTATTATGAAGTCAGAGTGGAGACTTTCGAATTCAGGGACAGAAAGGGGTAAAATGTGAAAGGTACATTGCAAAAATCAAATAAGGTGTAATTTGAGGGGGAAAAAATGTTGTTTATCATCAATTTTGACCAAGATGTGTTGTGGATGTTAGGCTACCTATTTTATCTTAAACTGAAAAAAATGATCAGAATTCTAGTGGTAGAATTTTTTTTTCTAAAAAAAAGAAAATAAATTGGCACACAAGAGGGCAGAATAACCAAGTATTTGTCATTGTTCAGTCAGTAAGTTGTGTGTGTCTCTTTGCGACCCCAAGGGCTGCAGTATGCCAGGCTTCCCGATCCTTCACTGTCTCCCGGAGTTTGTTCAAATGTATGGCCACTGAGTTGGTGATGCTATTCAACCATCTCATCCTCTATCACCTCTTTCTCCTCCTGCCCTCAATACTTTCCAGGATCAGAGTCTTAGGCTTCCCTGGTGGCTCAGACAGTAAAGAATCTGCCTGCAATGTAGGAGACCAGGGTTCAATTGGGAAGCTCTCCTGGAGAAGGGAATGGCCCCATTCTATTATCCTTGTCTGGAGAATTCTATGGACAGAGGAGCCTGGTGAGCTACACTACATGGGGTCTCAAAGAGTCAGACACAACTGAGTGACTAACACAAAAATCAAGTATTAATACTCTTTTAAAGGTAATACTTTTATAAAAATTATTCTTTTTCTCCAACTATTTTCACAGCTATGGTGGACGGATCGTAATCAGATACTCAATTCAAATACTCCAAATGATTATCTTTCATCTTTCTCTTCAATACTATGGTAACATGCATTTTTATATGCTTTTCATTTTCTGCATATATATATATTTTGTAAAAATATACATAGAGCCTTTTCAATCTGGATAGATAATAGATACTTTTACATATATACATATATTATTCATATATAATAATTATGTGTATATTACCTATAGGCCAAATAGATGTAACATTTTTGAAAGAGGACCAGTGACTATACCTTGTCCAACTCTGTATCCTTCCTAGACCTGAGACATGATATGAGAGAGAAGGTCACCAGGCTAAGTGAGGGATTAGTGAGCAATCAGCCCCAGGGAACCAGGGACACACCTGAACCTTCACTCTGTCTGCAGTGCTTCGTAATTGGCCAATGGGAGACCTTTTCCCTTGACTAATGATTCCCAGTGCCACGACCAGATGTATTGATCTGTCTGAAGAAAGGAGTCCTAACCCTTTATCCTGAACTATCATATAATCTTGTGACATAGTTTTGAGAGGTTTCCAATGGTCACTGATTCCAAGTTAGTGACCACCTGGATGAAGTTAAGTAGCATCTGCAAGGACCACTGTGTATACAGACACAAAACAATTAGAGAGTAAATTACATGTAAAAGACCAGATAAGAAAGTAGAAAAGAGAAATAAACCCACCTTAGTGAAGGTTTGCCAGGAGAAATATCAATAATCTTACATATGCAGATGACACCATTCTTATGGCAGAAAGCGAAGAGGAATTAAAGAGCCTCTTGATGAAGGTGAAAGAGGAGAATGAAAAAGCTGGCTTAAAACTCAACATTCAGAAAACTAAGACATGGCATCTGGTCCCATCACTTCATGGCAAATTGATGGGGAAACAATGGAAACAGTGAGAGACTTTATTTTCTTGGGCTCCAAAATCTCTGTGGATGGTGATTACAGCCACAAAATTAGAAGATGCTTGCTGCTTGGAAGAAAAACAATGACAACCTGTAGAGCATATTAAAAAGCAGAGACATTGCCGACCAGAGTCTATCTAGTCCTATGGTTTTTCCAGTAGTCATATCTGGATGTGAGAGCTGGACAATAATTCGGCTGAGAGCTGAAGAATTGATGTCTTCTAACTGTGGTGTTGGAGAGGACTCTTTTGAGAGGCCCTTGGACTGCAAGGTGGAGAAGGGAATGGCTACCCACTCCACTATTCTGGCCTGGGGAATTCATGGGGTCGCAGTCCATGGGGTCCCCACAGTCCATGGGGTCGCAAAGAGTTGGACACGACTAAGCGACTTTCACTTTCACTCAACTGCAAGGAGATCAAAGCAGTCAATCCTAAAGGAAATCAGTCCTGAATGTTCACTGGAAGGACTGATGCTGAAGCTGAAGCTCCAATATGTTGGCCACCTGAGGCAAAGAGCCAACTCATTGGGAAAACCCTGATGCTGGGAAAGATTGAGGGCAGGAGGAGAAGTGGAAGAGAGAGGATGAAATGGTTGGATGGCATCACCGACTCGATGGACATGAATTTGAGCAAACTCTGGGAGATGGTGAAGGACAGGAAAGCCTGGTGTGCTGCAGTCCATGGGATTGCAAAGACATGGACACAACTTAGTGACTGAACAACAACAGTGAAGGTGGGAGGAAGGGAGGTCAGCAGACAATGCTTCAGGTGCTCCTAAAGTCTTTGCCATAGACTTTCCATACACTGTCCACCCTTTCTCTGCTACATCAGAAAATGAAACAATGAAAACAACAAAACTGTAAAGAGCTGACAGCTGTTGATTTTACTTACTTATTAAGGTGTGTGTGCAGGGAAGATATGGTTCTGATGGCTAATTTCAAACCGTACCTAAAATGCACATCAGTAGGAGGGAGATATTGAGACAACCAGGTACCTTGTTCTATACTTTCCCACATGTACGCTTGTCCCACTTGTGGGATCAATGCAGCAACTTCCAAACATTAGCTGTTAAGTTCCTTTGAGACTCAGTTCTGAAGATCCCACCACCACATTCCTTTCTGTCTCCCAGAGCTGACTGGCCATTGTCAGCTTTTGTATTTGTGTCCCAGACTCGATCCAAATCCATAGTTCTCCCCTCCTCTCCCTTGTTTCCATGCACCTCTTGTGTGTGTGTGCGCGCACTCAATCATGTCCAACTTTTTGTGACCCTTTAGACTGTAGCCCACTAGGCTCCTCTGTACATGGGATTCTCTAGGCAAGAATATTGGAGTGGGTTGACATTGTTTCCTCTGGGGATCTTCCTGACCCAGGGATCGAACCCATGTATCCAGCTTCTCCAGCATTGGCAATTAGATTCTTCTGAGCAACCCAAGAAGCCCTCATATGCACCTCTCACTCCTCCAAAACCACATTCCAGTGTGAACCAGCCTTCCTGCCTTGGTCTCTGGCCAATTCCTTCCTGCCTTTGCAATAGCCCTTGTTCAAACTCGCCCTTTTAGATCCTTGTGTCCAGATCCTCATCTTGTCAGGCTAAATCCTCTAATCTCTCAATGGGTTGTGCAAACAGGAGCTTCAGCTCTAAAACACTGACCTTTGGACTGCTCTAAACCTCTGAGTGTAGAGCCAGCCTGTGCTTTCCCAAACTGCCAGATGTCAGTTCCTGGAGCCTGAACAGAGCTTGGGCAGCAAAAATCTGCTTTTCCACCTGACTCCCTTCCTGCTCTGAGCTCCTCTCAGGATACCCAGCACACCCAGAGTTCTTAGTTCTCTCAATCTGGCTTTCTTCAGCTTGCTGAACTCTACCATCATCTTACTTACCTACTGAATCACTAGAAGCTGAAACCACGAGTGGAGACCAGAGTATTCGCAGGAATCAAACTTAGATGTGTGCAGTGCTTCTCATTATCCTTTCTGCTTATGCCTCTGTGCTATTTAGCTAAGTGATTCTCTGGACCTTTCCATCCATAATTGTGTTTTCCACTCAGTGACAGAATAGTTATGACCTGGGCACAACTCAGAGCCTGAACTGGCCCATTTCCATGAGAGGGTCTTCCAAGCCTTCTGGCCTGGACTGCTGAATCCAGACACAAACGTCAACCACTACTGTGATTGATCTCCCTCTATTTTAGGTTTCTGACTTATTAACATCAGTGGTTGGCATGGAGCGGTGGATCTGCATTGGTTTTCATGAGTAGGACCCATGGTGGTGAGGATGATGAAATGAGAAGGCACACACGCTCTGATTCTGCTGCCTGCTCGTTAAGGATTTGGGGCAAATCCTATGACAAGTCCACAGTTCCCTTGTTTCTCAACAAAAAGGGAATTAAAATAAACTTGGCTTCCTCTAGAATGTTTTAATTCCATAATACAAAAAAAGAAGTATGTGATCCACATAACATAGCCTTCTCTTTGTCTTCACAGATGAAGTCACAATTTTGTTACCTAGATACATGCTATTTATGGCTGTGATTTACTTTATCTGCTCATATATAGAAAATAATCCCCTGCAAATCTCTTAAAAGATCATACTTAATTCACATAGTGACTTGGAACCTTTATACTTCTGAAATTTAATTCATCTTTCATTCATAAATCAACCAAGGTATCTGAATTTAAGAATCAACCTTTTCTTTTTCTTTTCTTAAACAAAGATGAGAGCAAAAAACTGCCATTTTAAGGTACAGTAATTCAATTTCTTAACACTTTCACTTTCAACATAATTTCTAGAAATAGCATGCTAATGCTTCAAGCTAAAAAGCTCATTTATATGTACTAATTAATGCAATTATTTCAAAATTATTTTAAAGTATTTAACCTTCAGCAAAAGAGTTTATCAAAAGGGAACATAAACGATACTAAAAAAGTGTCAAGTGGTACCTTATTTTCTGTTGACATGTATATATGCTAAACAATTTGTTCAACATGTAATTATTGAAGACCTGTTCCAGGTGAGGTGCTGAGCCCTGAAACGAAGGGGGCTGTAGCAGCAGGTAGCTGAGTTCTTCATAGCTCAGGGGGGAAACAGAGGTGTCTAAGTTATATAATATTAGGTAGAAAGTAATACACTCTTAGGTAAAGACACAGGCTCTTTCTTGTTTCATGTTTATCTCTTTGGCATTTTTATAGAGTTTTGTTTTCCCTAGTTCTTTTACCAAACTGTCACTTCTCAGGCCTCAGGTGTGAATACAGTAGCTTTATTTTTGGCTTATAAGCCCATCATTCATGTAACAGATACAAACAGGTGCCATAAATCATAGCTGCTGATGCATACATAATCAAAACTGTCACTTTGTGTTCCCTGTTCCCTGTGTGAAATGGCAAGAAAAGCACTGTGCCTACCCTTCAGACTTCTCTATCAATTATCAAGATCAAGTGGGACTTTATGGCTGGGCCTGCAGAATTAACCCTTGAAAGACTGAGTGAACACTCTTATTTTGGTTATCAAACAAAGGTATGGCACATAAATTTTTTCTGTGACATAGGATTTTCCATCAACTGAACAGAAAGTCGAACAAGAGGCCTAAAAAGAAGGAAGAGGAACCAGATAAAGTGAAACCTGACCATGTCAAAGATTATTTTGAGCTAAAAATTCGAGAAGCAGGGGCCCTGCTGACACGTGGAGATCATCTCTGGGACTCACAACGGTTAACCAGGCTGTCACGATTCAGGACAGCCAGCCCCACACCTGGAACATTAGGAGTCAAGAGGGGATGAGGTGGGCATATGAGGTGGCCAAGAATCAAAGCGGAAGTTGGCATTTATATCCTGTTAACTTATAAGCCTTCTCCTAAAGAATCCAGGTACACACATGAGGTCTTGATCCTGGCTTCTGGAAATGCCCTCTAATACGTCACCACTACCTAAATAGATTATTAGAATAATCCCTGAAATTTCTGAATTCACGTAGAGTCAGGCTTGCTAGCTTTTGCAAGGGAGACTTTCATTGCAAGGATGTATTTTGCTAGGCCAACCCAAAGCTCCATCACTGAATTTTGCAGTTTGTACCTCAAGGCAATAAAATTTAATGCATTTTAATCTCAAGCATCCTAAATTTGTGCATTTAGTGGCCTCTCAATTTATTTAGATTAAACTCTTGATTTATTAGCATGGCATGCTTGAATCTGAAAGATTATGGTCCTTCCAACCTCAATTTGTACCATTGTTCCCCTTACTCATTCTGATTCAGCTATTTGAATTTTTATGATTCCTCTAATGCACCAAACTCTTTCCCTCAGCCTTCTTTCCTCCCAAAATTGATTTTCCTACAAGAAATCATCTAGTGGCATCTCAGGTCTCAGAAGCTTTAGGGATCTGAGCACCTATGTAGAAGGAAACGCCCTTTCAAAGAAATGTTGCCAGCAAAGAAGATTTTGGTGAGATTTCTGCCCCAGTCTTAGAGCCATAACTATGCTTGGGTTTTGCTCACCTTATAGAGTCAACAGATGGTACCTAGATAGATTTCAAGGATGTTTCTATCCTAATATCCTAATAGAAAACCTGAGTGAATTTCTACCTTGTCAATTACTCAAAGCTCCTTGACTGTCCCTGTTTGTTTTCAAGTTCACCTGACATATGTAAGATTCCAGAAATATTTGACATCAACCAACCACACATTGGCTTCCCAGGTGGTGCTAGTGGTAAAGAACCCTCCTGGGAATGCAGGAGATATAAGAGATGCAGGTTCAATCCCCAGTTCAGGAACATCCCCTGGATAAGCGAAGGGCAATGCACTCCAGTATTCCTGCTTGGAGAATTCCATGGACAGAGGAACCTAGTGGGCTATAGTCCATGGGGTCTCACAGAGTCAGATATGATGGAGTGCGCATATGCGTGTGAGCGCACGCACACACACACACACACACACAACTGTACATTAGTTTCATGTTCTCTAGCTTATTTGGCAAATATAAGACCCAGTTTATATTTAAGTATTTAATATTTGTAAGAGTCTGATAATATGAACTTTAGGATCTTTCTATTAATTATATTCTGACCTTGAACAACTCACTTGTTCTATCTTTACATCAGCTTATCTGTCTGTCAAATAATTTCTAAGATTCCCTCTAAATTCACCATTCTATACAATAAAATTGTATCTGTATTTACCAAATTTCCATCCCAAATCATGTTATTTAAAACATCCTTTATCCCCCTCCCCCTGTATATCACTCCTAGAATATAATTTCTGGGACAGGGCAGTGAAGTTAAGCTTACAATGCATGTGGCACCCTGGAGACTGTTGGCATAATAAAGCAATTTTTTACAGTGAGTGGAAATGACATACTTTAAAATTGACCATGTGTGTCAGTGCAAAAATATTCTGTCTAAATGCTACAGGGTATAAAATGTATTTACTATTTGACATTGTTTCCTTCCTTTTAGAGGGCCATCTTTTTGTTATCAATTTATTCAAAGGCAATTTTGAAATATGATTCACTTAGCAATCAGAATGAATGGATATATGACCTATACAAGTGTCTCACTTAAAAATACTTGAAGATGAAAGGAGAGAAAGCATTGATGGAACAAGTTTATTACAGAAGAAAATAAAAATGAGAGACTTGGAGGAAAGAAGGGAGAGAGACATTGAAAGATAAAAGGAACAAGAACAGAAATAAAGTATATGCAAGACAACACTAATACACATGAGCTTGCAGCCTATGTGAGGCCACAGATACTTCTTTTATTAGATGATAGATTTACTAGCTCTAAATATCATCTACTTGGTTTGATTTCTGCAGTTATGCCATGAGGCTATTATGCTTGACCAGCTCTCCTGGAATTCCTTCCAGAAAATGGCCATTCTCTCTATTTCACTTTGTTGAGGCCATGTGGCTTATTTTAGTTTAGGATATCAATTTGTCAGTAGAACTGGAAATAATAGTGTTATTGAAGTTCCTATTAATTGACTAAATGTTAGTGTACAATAGGTCCAGGAGAGCTTACAAGCGGAGAACCTATCTTACATCTGCTGACTCTGCTTTCTCCCCTATAACAACAAGGAGTTCAGAATTTATTGGAAGGATAACTTGTTTTGTGAGAAAAAAAAAAATCTTTATGTTTAAAGATTCCCTTGAGGATTTGTTTCACAAAAAAACCCAGACACTATCAGTATGCATGGATGATCAACAGCCAAGTTTGCCTGGTGTATGTTAGCAATGTGGTCAGTGCTTGTATTATCTGAGTGTGTGTTTTCAAAATATTTCTTTGGCTGTGCTGGGTCCTAGTTGCAGCATGCAAACTTTCAGTTGCAGCATGTGGGATCTAGATCCCTAACCAGGGGTCAAACTCAGACCCTCTGAATTGGGAGCCCAGAGTCTTAGTCACTGGACCCCCAGGAAAGTCGCAATGTATGTATTATTTGGATGGATATAAATTTGTTTTAATTTTGAAGTTTTCAGTATCTTTACATATGTTTGGTATGTTCAAGGTTCTTAAAAACAAGATCTGAAAATTAAAATGGAAGACATGAAAAATTATTAAAACACAAATTCTGACACTATTAATAATCATTCAGAAATGGGAGACTCTGGTTAATGGATTACTAAATAAACTAAAATGAGTTACAGATAACTAAATTTCAGATAACCAAATTCAGAAATATATGGTGATGTAGTCCAACCAAGAAGACTCTTGAGAGTCCCTTGGACTACAAGCACATCCAACTAGTCCATCCTAAAGGAAATCAGTCCTGAATGTTCATTGGAAGGACTGATGGTGAAGCTGAAGCTCCAATACTTTGGCCACCTGATGCGAAGAGTTGACTCATTGGAAAGGACCCTGATGCTGGGAAAGATTGAAGGTGGGAGGAGAAGGGAACAACAGAGGATGAGATGGTTGAATGGCATCACTGACTCAATGGACATGAGTTTGAGCAAGCTCCAGGAGTTGATGATGGACAGGGAGGCCTGGCATGCTGCAGTCCATGTGGTCTCAAAGAGTTGGACACGACTGAGTGACTGAACTGAACTGTTGTCCAAGGAAATGCCTTAGGCACATGAATGGTTTAATGTAAATTTAAGATAATTAAAAATGAAATTTAAAAATAACTTGCCACACTTGTCATCTCTAGGGTTTGTGGCTACTGGCAACTGTATGGGATAAAGTAGATATAACATGTTTCCATAACTGTAGAGATTCTATTGAACAGCTCTGAGTTAGAGTATGGAAAATCTTTCTCAAAAGAACTCTTTCTAAATAAGTTTGCAATGTTCTGCCCTTTTAATAGGGGAAATTAATACATATTTCCTGATTTCTGTTCATGTATTTTGATACAATGCTTCAGCAGTAGTGAAGTGCACAGATGTAGAAATAAATGGATATCAACTTGAATGGTTTCTCTAGAACTTACCTTCAAGAAAAGTTATTTAATATCAATTAGACTTTGTGCTGTTTTTTCACAATGAAAAAGATTTGCCTTTACAGGCTTTCAAAGAAAGTAAAACATAGCTACTGGTCTTCAAAATTAAACATGTAACCAAAAGCAAATCTTTTCCAAATGATTAATTCACTCTTCAACAAAGCTCATCCTCCTCCCTGACTCTTGTTATAACTTCGTTTTGACAAGAACTTCAACTCAAATAGTGTTTTTTTTTTCACCACTTTCCAGGTGGATCACATATATATTTTGTATTTTTTTTCCACTCAAGATTATTGAGCTGCTTGTTACTTAGATATTGGAAGACATCTCCTTTGTGCTTGCAAGACTTGGCAGAAAGAATATTTTGGGGATGGCTTACTTTAAAACCTACACATTTATCAACTTGAAAATAAATCTGTCAATATGATACCAGAGTATATATCATTCTATCTGTTCTGCTTTGGAAATATTATATATGATATTGAATAATATATTGAATAGTATATATGTGTTGTTCAATAATAATAATAATGAATACAATATATTGTATTATTTAATACAATATATTGAATAATATATACAATTTTAAAAATCATATTTAATGATATCAGTTGCATCCAAATGACTGAAGGATTGAAAGTAAAGGTATGAAACTCTAAATGGCACTCTTGTCTAAGGTTAAATCACTAAAATAATTTTTAAAGATGGGGGGGAAATTTCTTGAAATCATACCCAGACACCATAGTTTGCTTCTTCTACAATTTAAAGGATGATATTCCAAATATCTGTCAACCAGTAGGACTTCCCAGGTGATGCCAGTGGTAAAAAAACCTGCTTGTCAATGCAGGACACTTATCTTTTTTAAAAATTTATATTAATTCATTCATTTTAATTGGATGCTGATTTCTTTACAATATTGTAGTTGTTTTTGCCATACATTGACATGAATCAGCTATGGGTGTACATGTGTTCCCCATCCTGAACCCCTTCCCACCTCCCTCCCCATCCCATCCCTCAGGGTCATCCTAGTGCACCAGCCCTGAGCACCCTGTCTCATGCATCGAACCTGGACTGGTGATCTGTTTCACATATGATAATATACATGTTTCAATGCTATTCTCTCAAATCATCCTACCCTCGCCTTCTCCCACAGAGTCCAAAAGTCTGTTCTTTACACCTATGTCTCTTTTGCTGTCTCGCATACAGGGTCATTGTTACCATCTTTCTAAATTCCATATACATGCATTAATATACTGTATTGGTGTTTTTCTTTCTGACTTACTTCATTCTGTATAATAGGCTCCAGTTTCATCCACCTCATTAGAACCGATTCAAATGCATTCTTTTTAATAGTTGAGTAATATTCCATTGTGTATATGTACCACAGCTTTCTTATCCATTCGTCTGCCAATGGACATCTAGGTTGCTTCCATGTCCTGGCTATTGTAAACAGTGCTGCGATGAACATTGAGGTACACGTGTGTCTTTTAATTCTGGTTTCCTCGGTGTGTATGCCCAGCAGTGGGATAGCTGGGTCGTAAGGCAGTTCTGTTTCCAGTTTTTTAAGAAATCTCCACACTGTTCTCCATAGTGGCTGTACTAGTTTGCATTTTCACCAACAGTGTAAGAGGGTTCCCTTTTCTCCACACCCTCTCCAGCATTTATTGTTTGTAGACTTGTTGATGGCAGCCATTCTGACCAGCGTGAGATGGTACCTCATTGTGGTTTTGATATGCATTTCTCTGATAATGAGTGATGTTGAGCATCTTTTCAAGTGTTTGCTAGTCATCTGTATGTTTTCTTTGGAGAAATGTCTGTTTAGTTCTTTGGCCCATTTTTTGATTGTGTTGTTTATTTTTCTGGTATGGAGCTGCATGAACCGCTTGTATATTTTTGAGCATATTAAAAAGGACACATTTGATGAGTCAGTTCTAATGAGGTGGATGAAGCTGCAACCTATTATACATAGTGAAGTCAGAAAGAAAAACACCAATACAGTATATTAATGCATATATATATATGGAATTTAGAAAGATGGTAACAATGACCCTATATACAAGACAGCAAAAGAGACACATATATAAAGAACAGACTTTTAGACTCTGTGGGAGAAGGCGAGGGTGGGATGATTTGAGAGAATAGCATTGAAACATGTATATTACCATATGTGAAATAGATGGCCAGTCCAAGTTCGATGTATGAAACAGGGCACTCAAAGCCAGTGTACTGGGACAACTCTGAGGGATAGGATGGGCAGGGAGATGGAAGGAGGCTATGGGACCAAGGGACATATGTACACCCATAGCTGATTCATGTCAATGTATAGAAAAAACCACCACAATATTTTAATTAGCCTCCAATTAAAACGAATAAATTAAAAAAAAAATGATGCAGGTTTGATCCCTGAGTTGGGAAGATCCCTTGGAGGAGGGCATGGCAACACACTCCAGTGTTCTTGCCTGGAAAATAATGTGGAGAGAGGAGCCTGCTCCCATACGGTCACAGTCCAGAGGATCACAAAGAGCTGGACAGGACTGAAGTGCCTTAGCACAGCACACACAGCATGGACACTGGCCTGCAGGACACACGTGAGAGTAGGGTAGAGGCAGAACGGGGGCAGCGAGTGCGCCCTGCAGTTCAAAGAGACAAGGATGAGGGACTTCCCTGGTGGTCCAGGATATAAGACTCTGCACTCCCAATTCAGGATGTCTGGGTTCGATCCCTGGTCAGGGAACTAGATCCCATATGCCACAACTAAGAGTTCATATGCTGCAGCTGAAGGATCCCACATGCCTCAACTAAAACCCAGTGTAGCCAAATAAATAAATATATTGTTTAAAGTCCAGGTAATCTGAAGAGACTTCCAAAAATGGTTAAACAGCAAGGAGCATGTTGAGGATGGAGGTTACTGGCTTAACTAAACATTGAGAAAAATATTTTAGTAATGGTAGACATTTCTTAAAGGATACTAGCTGACTATCAGCCCTGCTCAACCGTCCAGCTAAAGAATAACTTTGCCGCCATCAGATAAGCCTCTGGTCTTATTTATTCTTCCCCCTAAAGAACAAAATGTTGATAAAATCACTTAGAAAAGAAAAGAAACAAAAAAGTCCTTGTTTAATCTACTTTTTGCCCCCAGAGCCTTGACTCCATATTATTCAGGTAAATGATACTAAGTTGAACCTAAGCAATATTCTGTGCACATTCTTTTCAGATTTTTCACTGCCCTTGTATTTCTTTGATAAGGCCAGAATAATTTTAGGGATGCTTCTCACTTTTCCTTAAAGGATGCTGGGATCCTTATCACTGGTGGACTTGCAAGCATATGTTCGGTCTGCAGTGTTTGATGGATTGTGCCTCAGTTCTGAATTGTGCTATAGGAATACCAACCCTGCATTGCAGACTTCACTGTGCATTTGGTGTGCATTTATGGTGGTCTACCTGCATGCAGAGGTGACTAAAGAGACTTGAGATAAACAAAGATTGATATGTTATGGTTTCTTTTCTATAGGAACACATAGCTATTGCAATCAAAGATGCATTGCAAAGATGTAAATACATCTATGACTTCTTATTCTTTAAAACCTTCCATTGAATGCCCTGCACAATATATTTTCAGTGCCAAGAAATGAATTTTTCACTGTCAGATGTAATTTTAATAAACCTATATGCACTGTGCCTTTATGTATCATTGGGCTTCTTAAAAGCCAGGCTCTCAGAAAACTAAAGTGTCATCTAGTTGTTGCCAATTTACTTTTCTTTTTCTTTTTAAAAAAGAAATTAGTTTGTTCACACGTGTAAAGGGCTTGAGAATCATTAATCTAGTTCTCATAAGAAAAAAACTGAACAAACAAAAAGTCAGTAATTACTCGTAGCTTAATCAGAGAGTTGATGTCACCAGGCAAACCAAAGAGACAGGTAAATGCATAGAATCACAACACACAAGGCATAGAAATCACTACTGGAGCCAGCCAGTAGGAAAACCTAAAGACTAATTGACTAGTTATTGGAGACCAGTGTGGACTAGCTTGAGAGATTAAAAACCCCTAGGGGCTCAGCTTTGGGAGGAAGAATTCACACTTTCATGCGATTGACCCCAGGGAGGACCACCAGGTTCTTAGATTAAAGACAGGATGAAAATCCTGTGTTTCCACCCAGGGAAAAGGAAAAGTAAACCTGAAAAGCAACTAGAACATCATGTGTTCCTTTAGAAAAGGCCTATCCTAGACTTACTTGGATCTACACTCTGGGGTTTTCCTAGAGTCTAACCAGTCTTGGGGAAGAGAAATGCCCAAGTCCAGCCTCCTATAATTTTCCCTATGGTGGAAGAGAAATTACCATTTTCAACCACCTCTAATCTTCCTGTCTCACACAGAGGAGAGAAAAGTACATGTGAAGGTCACAGACCAGAAGCCCATATTCATTATAAGACTGAGACCTAATCCCAAAACTACTGGGGACTACATGGGGGAGGGAATGCTTGCCCTTCCCCAGACCAAATCACACATCAAGAGTACTCCTCTATAATCACAAGAATACAACTGCAATATCTGTACATCTCAGATTAAACAATATGCCACTAAATAACCAGTGGATCAAACAAAAAGTCAAAAGAGTAATTAATCTTGAGACAAATGAAAATATAACATACCAAAGCTTATGGGAAACAGAAAACACAGTCCAAAGAAGGAAATTCATGGCAGTTAAATGACTACATTAAGTTAAAAGAAAGAAATGAAGTAAGCATCATAACTTTACATTTCAGGGAACTCAGAAAAGAAAAGCAATCTATTCCCAAAGTAGCAGGAGGAAGCAGGAAATAACAAAGACTGGAGTGACATAAATGATGTAAAGCATAAGAAGACACTAGAAAAGATCAATGAAATTGAGAGCTGGTTATTTGAAAACAAACAACATAGAGAAAACTATAGCTGCACTTACCAAAAAACAAGGACTAATAAAATTATAAACGAAACAGGAGACATTACAACTGATATCACACAAATACAATGGAACCTAAGATACTGGTATGAACAATCATACAACAGCAACCCATACAATCTAGAAGAAATGGAGAAATCTCTAGACGCACACAACCTGTCATGACTGAATCATGAAGAAAATGAAAATCTAAGCAACTAATTACTAATAAGGAGATTGAATTGTTAATTTAAAATCTTCCAACAAAGAAAAGTCCAGGGCCATATGGATTCTACCAAACATTTAAAAAAGAATTAAAAACAATCCTTAAAACTTCCCCGAAACTGAAGAAAAGGGAATATTTCAGACTCCTTTTATAAGAGCAATATAAACCCAATACCAAAACTAGAGCAAAATATTACAAAAAATTAAAATGACCGACCAAAACCTCTCATTAGTATAAATGCAAATATCCTCAACAAAACATTAGCAAATATAAAGCATCAGTGTATGAAAAGAACTCTAAACCATGGCTAAAAGGGTTTCATTCCAGGTATGCAAGTTTAATTCAATACTCAAAATTCAGTTCATGTAATCTATCAAATCAGTCAGTTACAAAAAGAAAAAATAATGCAATCACATCAACAGGTAACAAAGACTGAAAAGTTAGCCCTTTTATGATAAAAATTCTTAGCAAACATGGCATAGAGGTGATCTTCCTCAACTCGATAAAGAATGCCTACAGCTAATAGCATATTAAATGGTAAAAATGATTTCTTCTTAAGATAGATAGCAAGACAAGGATGTTGACTATCTCCACACCTATTCAACATTGTAAACTGAACTGAACAAATCTAATGCAATGAGATTAACAAATTAAAGTTATACACATTGGGAAAGAAAAATGGAAACTGCCTTTGTATGTAGATCACCTAATTGTTCATGTAGAAAATTCCAAAGAATCACCAACAACAAACCCCTGGAATAAATGATTATAGGAGTTTGCAGAATTCAAGGTTAATATATGACAGTCATTTGCTTCCCTATCTACCAGCAGTGAATAATTAGAATTTGAAATTAAAAACACAAAACAATTTACATTGGCATATGAAAAATAAGATACCTAGGTAGACACCTAGCAAGATATGCTGAAGATTTATATGAGAAAAATTACAAAATGTTGATGAAATAAATAAAAAATTAACTAAGTAAATGCAGAAATAATCCATTCTCATGGGTAGGAAGACTCAGTCTCGTTAGGATCTTCTTTCTTCCTAATTTGATCTACAAATTTTAAATAATTATATATATATATATAAAATATAATTAAATATAATCCCAAACAAAATTCCAGTAATTTATTGTGTGGATATTAATAAGTCAATTTTAAAGCTTATATGGAAAGATCTAGAATGGTCAACACAGTATCTCCGGAAAAGCTACAGGACTCACAGTATCTGATTTCAGGACATTAGAAACTTACAGTGAACAAAGCAGTACAGTACTGGTGAACGGATAGAGGAATAGATCAGTGAAACTGAAGACAGAGGCCAGAAATAGACTCACAAATATAGTCAAATGTTCTTTGATAAAAGAGTAAAGACACATGGAATAAAAAAAAAAAAAAAGGATAGATTTTTCAAGAAATGGTGCTGGAATAAGTGAAGATCCATGCATACATTACCCCAACTACTTTCACAGAAAAACTCTTTTCTTTATTGCTTATAAACAGTAACTCTCCTCTTCAGCTCTCTGGAGGGTCTGTGTTTTAATTTCATCACTTGCTTTTCCTACATCAACATTCACCTTTCAAATTTTGTGAGTATTTTCTTAAAGTATTTCATTTTCCCTTAAACTCAAAATATTAACTTCAGCTACACAAAACGAGGCGGCAAATATTCAAACTTCATGTATACTAATGCCTTTATTCTGGTATTCTTTAGTAACACTACTTTCTAATTTGAAATACACTTAATTGCTCAAGATTTCATTTGCCATTGATAAAAATAGCAACATTAGTAACATCATTTAATGGATCAGAAAACAACAGGTCAAAAAGCAGAGGTGACTAGTCAAAGGTCATAATGATAGCTCAGTTCATTTTAGTTGCCGAGTCCTGTCCAATTCTTTGTGATCCCATGGACCGCAGCACACCAGGCTTCTCTGTCCATCACCAACCCCCAGAGTTTGCTCAGACTCATGTCCATTGAGTCAGTGATGTCATCCAACCATCTCATCCTCGGTTGTCCCCTTGTCCTCCAGCTTTCAAACTATCCCAACATCAGGGTCTTTCCCAATTAATCAGTTCTTCGTATAAGGTGGCCAAAGTACTGGAGCTTCGGCTTTAGTCCTTCCAATGAATATTCAGGACTGATTTGTTTTAGGATGGACTGCTTTAACCTCCTTGCTGTCCAAGGTACTCTCAAGAGTCTTCTCCAACACCACAGTTCAAAAGCATCAGTTCTTCAGCACTCAGCTTTCTTTATAGTCCAACTCTCACATCCATACATGATAACTGGAAAAACCATAACTATGATAGACGGACCTTGGTTGGCAAAGTAATGTCTCTGCTTTTTAATCAGCTGTCTAATAGCTTGTCTTCCAAGGAGTAAATGTTTTTTAATTTCATTGCTGCAATCACCATCTGCTGTGATTTTGGAGCCCAAGAAAATCAAGTCTGTCACTGTTTCCATTGTTTCCCCATCTGTTGGCCATGAAGTGATGGGGCCAGATGCCATGATCTTAGTTTTCTGAATGTTGAGTTTTAAGCCAACTTTTTCACTCTCCTCTTCCTCTTTCATCAAGAGGATCTTTAGTTCCTCTTTGCTTTCTGCCATAAGGGTGATGTCATCTGTTTATCTGAGGTCATTGATATATTTGCCCTGGCAATTTTGTTTCCATTTTATGCTTAATTCAGCCCAGGATTTCATATTATGTACTCTGCATGTAAGTTAAATAAGCAAGGTGATATATATATATATATATATAGCCTTGATTTGGAACCAGTCCATTGTTCCATGTCTGGTTCTAAATGTTGCTTCTTGACCGGCATACAGATTTCTCAGGAGGCAGGTCAGGTGGTCTGGTATTCCCATCTCTTTAAGAATTTTCCACAGTTTGTTGTGATCCACACAGTCAATGGCTTTGGCATAGTCAATGAAGCAGAAGTAGATGTTTTTCTGGAATTCTCTTGATTTTTCTATGATCCAATGATGTTGGCAATTTGAGTTCTGGTTCCTCTGCCTTTTTTAAATCCAGCTTGAACATCTGGAAGTTCTCAGTTCACATACTGTTGAAGCCTAGCTTGTATAATTTTGAGCATTACTTTGCTAGTGTGTAAGATGAGTGCAATTGTGTGGTAGCTATAACATTCTTTGGCATTGCCTTTCTTTGAAATTGGAATGAAAATTGACCTTTTCCCATCCTGAAGCCACTGCTGAGTTTTCCAAATTTGCTGGTATATTGAGTGCAGCATTCTTACAGCATCAACTTTTGGGATTTGAAATAGCTCAACTGGAATTCCATCACCTCCACTAGCTTTGTATTGATGCTTCCTAAGGCCCCCTTGACTTCGCATTACAGGATGCTGTCTCTAGGTGAGTGATCACACTATCGTGGTTATCTGGGTCATGAAGATCTTTTTTGTATAGTTCTTTTGTGTATTCTTGCCACCTCTTCTTACTATCTTCTGCTTCCGTTAGGTCCATACTGTTTCTGTTATTTACTTTGCCCATATTTGCATGAAATATTCATTTGGTATCTCTGATTTTCTGAGTTATCTCTAGTCTTTCCCATTCCACTGTTTTTCTCTAACTCTTTGCATTGATCACTTAGGAAAGCTTTCTTGTCTCTCCTTGTTATTCTTTGCAACTCCATATTCAGATGGATAGATCTTTCCTTATCTCCTTTGCCTGCCTTTTGCTTCTCTTCTTTTCTCAGTTATTTGTATGTCCTCCTTAGACAACCATTTTTCCTTCTTGCATTTCTTCTTCTTGGGGAATGGTTTTTACCACTGCCTCATAAACAATGTTATGAACCTCTGTCCATAGTTCTTCAGGCACTCTATCACATCTAATCCCTTGAATCTATTTGTCACTTCCACTGTATGATCATAAGGGATTTAATTTAGGTCCTACCAAAATGGTCTAGTGGTTTTCCCTACTTTCTTCAATTTAAATCTGAATTTGGCAATAAGGAGCTCATTATCTGAGCCACACCCAGCTCCTGGTCTTGTTTTTGCTGACCGTATAGAGGTTCTCCATCTTTGGCTGCCAAGAATATAATCAATCTGATTTCAGTGTTGACTATCTGGTGATGTACAAGTGTAGAGTCATCTCTTGCATAGTTGGAAGAGGGTGTTTGCTATGACCAGTGCATTCTCTTGGCAAAATTCTGTTATTTTTTGCCCTGCTTCATTTTGTACTCCAAGACCAAATTTGCCTGTTACTCCAGATATCTCTTGTCTTCCTACTTTTGCTTTCAAGTCCTCAATGATGAAAAGCATATCTATTTTTGGTGTTAGTTCTAGAATGTCTTGTAGGTCTTCATAGAACCTTTCAACTTCAGCTTCTTCAGCATTAGTGGTTGGGGCATAGACTTGGATTACTATGATAGTGAACGGTTTGCCTTGGAAAGGAACAGAGATCATTCTGTCGTTTTGAGGTTGCACCCAAGTACTGTATTTCAGACTCTTTTGTTGCATATGAGGGCAACTCCATTTCTTCTAAGGGATTCTTGCCCTAAGTAGTAGATATTATAGTCCTCTGAATTAAACTCGCCCATTCAGGTAGATTTTAGTTCACCGATTCCTAAAATGTCAATGTTCATTCTTGCCATCTCCTGTTTGACCTAATCCAATTTGTGTTGACTCATGGACCTAACATTCCAGGTTCCTATGCAATATTGTTCTTTACAGCATCAGACTTTACCTCTATCACCAATCACATCCACAACAGCATGTTGTTTTCACTTTTGCTCAGCCTCTTCATTCTTTCTGGATCTATTTCTCCGGTCTTCTCCAGTAGCATATTGAGCACCTATTGAGCTGGGGAGTTCATCTTTCAGTGTCCTATCTTTTTCCCTTTTCATACTGTTCATGGGGTTCTCAAGGCAAGAATACTGAAGTGGTTTGCCATTCCCTTCTCCAGGATACCACATTTTGTCAGAACTCTCCACCATGACCAATCTGTCTTGGGTGGCCCTACACAGCCTGTCTCAAAGTTTTATTGAGTTAGACCAGGCTATGATCCAAGTGATCAGTTTGGTTAGTTTTCTGTAGCTGTGGTTTCCATTCTGTCTGCCCTTTGATGGATAAGGATGAGAGGATTGTGGAGGTTTCCTGATGGCAGGGACTGGTTGTGGGGGAATCTGGGTCTTGCTCTGATGGGCGGGGCCATGCTCAGTAAATCTTTAATCCAATTTTCTGTTGATGGGTGGGGATGTGTTCTCTCCCTGCATGTTCCCTCATCTTCTGTGAGAGAACTCCACAACTGCCACTAACTGCTGAACAATCATCAACCAGAGAATGTTGAATCCCACCAAAAAAGATATCCCCGTCCAAGGGCAAAGAAGAAGCCCCAAGACAGTATGAGGGGCAAAATTTTGTTTAGAATCAAACCCCATACCTGCCAGGGATGATGGGAAGGCTCAAACAAAACCTTGTGCTCACCAGGACCCAAGGACCCCACAAGAGACTGAGTCACAGCTGCCTTTGAGTGTTTGAGTGTCTCCTGAGGAGGCACAGATCAGAAGTGGCCTGCCACAGGGACAGGGGCTCTGGCTGCAGCAGGCCTGGGAGGCACAGCACATGAGCCCCACCATAGAGCCACCAAGCAGACAGCCCACAAACTGGAGAACAATTATACTAAAGACGTTCTCGCACTGTCACGAAAGTTCTAGGACCCACAACAGATTTTCCAACCTGAGGATCTGACAAAGGGACTGAGAAATCCCAGGGAATTTGACTTTGAAGGCCAGTGGGGTATGATTACAGAGCTTTCACAGGACTGGGGAAACAGACTCTTGGAGGGCACAAACAAAACCTTGTGCACACCAGGACCCAGGAGAAAGGAGCAGTGTACCCAAAAGAGACTGAGCCAGACTTGTGTGTGTCCAGGAGTCTCCAGCAGAGGGGTGGGTTGACAGTGGCCTGCTGAGGGGTTAGGAGCACTGAATAGAACAGTCTTGGCATAAGTCCTTTGAAAGAGGCTGCCATACTGATAGAATTAGGAACTAAATCAATGATTTCCAGCATCTTTCCCTCTTCTAAGGACACTGGAGCCTAGGCTAACTTAGTAATAATGTATACCTCAACTGTTTTCTCTTGCCTGGAAAATCCCATGGACGGAGGAGCCTAGTGGGCTGTGGTCCATGGGGTTGCTCGGAGTCAGACATGACTGAACGACTTCACTTTCACTTTTCACTTTCATGCATTGGAGAAGGCAACAGCAACCCACTCCAGTGTTCTTGCCTGGAGAATCCCAGGGACAGGGGAGCCTGTTGGGCTGCCGTTTATGGGGTCGCACGGAGTCGGACATGACTGAAGTGACTTAGCAGCAGCAGCAGCAGCAGCAGCAGCAACTGTTTTCAATAAAAAGAACTCAAATGAAATGAAAAATTAAAAGAGGAAAAACTCAAAAATGCATTAGAGAATATGAGGAAAAAATTCTAATGGATTATAGAAATCTGACTGAATAAATTAATTTTTTGCATATATATATGTATTATTTTTATTATTATTATTTTGGCAGACAGTGTCCAAAGCAGACAACTAACTCAAAGCACTGGGATAGAATATTTGATATAAAAATAAATCAATTTGTGAAAGGAAACAGACCTAATTCCAAGTATAAATTTCTGAAGGCATTTACTACATTTGGCAGTTATTACCATTAAGTAAACACTATTAAATGCTGAACTATTAGCAAAATGCAACCTTCTTTGATATTATGTAGCTCTCCCAATGATCTCATAAAGTAGGTCTCTATTTTATAGCTAAAAAGTCTAAGGTTCAGAGGTGTTAAATGATTTGCTCAAGATCACACAAGTAAACATCAAGACCAGAATTAAAACTCACTTTCCTGATTTCAAATCCAGAGCTCTTTTATTGTATATTACAGCTCAATGGAAGGAACCTTGGTGAATATGATGGATTGTGTGTTTCATAGCAGTTTTACACCACACTGATTGGTTAATTGTAAGGTAAACACAGGATTACATTTTGATTGGTATTATGGTAGGATGAGCATCAAGGTGATTAATATTCAATTTAATAGTCATAATACCCATCACTTCTTGAGTAGCTGTCATATGATTTACACTGCATTAGGCCATTTAGAGCTTCTGTCTCATTTCTCCTTTGATCCTGGGGTTGGGAAGACCCCCTGGAGTAAGAGATGGCAACCCACTCCAGTATTCCTGCCTGGAGAATCCCATGGACAGAGGAGTCTAGTTGGCTACAGACTATGGGGTCACAAAGAGTTGGACACAACTGAGCACACACGTATGTTGCACAGACTCATCTCATTTCCCCACCACACTTAAAAGCACGATGATCTTCAATTTACAGACAAACCAATGCTTAGAGTAACTAGGTGACTTGTCCAAGGTCAGACAGCTCAATGTCTGAATGGAGGTCTGTTCTTTGTGGGTCCACGCTCTTCCTGATATATTAATATTTTAATTATTTCTTAACTGCAGTTAAAATGGTCATTTTCATCCTTTCTATTTTCCCTGTTTGACAATAGGTTAAAATTGCAAGTGCAATTAAACATTTCTTAAGTTTGCTGATAATCTGCCTCACTGCACACTCCAGCTGAAAGCACCTACAATTAGCCAGTGCTGATTAGAAGCTTAGACAATCTAAGGATAGATTTCCTAAAGGAAAACTTTTAGTAAGCATAAAAGGAGGTCAGCTCTTAAGAGGCTGGCCTTTATTGGTATATGTTTTCAAGGTTTTTATGTAGGGAAAATGTCAATTCAAATATAACACAAAGTTGCATTTTCTAAATGCATTTTAAATGCTTGCAACTGTGACAGGTCTTCATGTAAATGTTTATCATATGAAAGCATAAACTGTGACAGAAAAGTATTTCTACAAGACAACAGGGAGTGTAGGAGACTAGATAAGACTGCTGAGATGACAGTAACTAGAGATGAAAACCATAAATGTGCCTGTTATCTCCAGGAACCTGAAAAACACATTCCTTATTTTCTGGTTACGATGTCATCTCTGACTAGTTTAAGGAATTTTAAAGTCAGCGATTTTACAAGTATCCCTGTGCATTGGGAGATGTCTCAGCAGATTAGTAATGGGCTTCAGGACCTGAAACTTCTAGGTCACTGGTTTGAATCTAACCCAAGTCATTACCATTTAAAGGCTACCCATTGTGAAAGTAGCCATTGAAAACTAATTTGCCTATTTCATACATCTCTTAACACTGTTGAATTTACACATTAAATTCTTGTATTCCTGCCAACTTGACCACTGCATGATGCACAGATTTGAGATGAGAATGAGTGAACAATGTGGAAAGGGTAATTTGAGGGAGTAGATAGTAAGAGTAGAATTCACTGCTCAGTCTAGTATTCTAACATTCAGGAAAAATATCAGGCACATATAAGACATCCTCTCCTACCTTCTGGTTGAAAGAAAAAAAATACATGTTTTTCTCAGTGAAAAATTTACTTGGAGAAAAGAAAAAAACCCAAATTACTACTTTCTTCTTCATTGTGATTTTTCATTATTTTCTTAAGATGCTGCTGAATACCCAATGGAAATAGTAAGAAAGTTGAGAAATTTGCTTTGTTAAAGTGGTTATCATTTGCATGTAATTTTTGCTAGTAGTCATGTACAGATGTGAGAGTTAGACCATAAAAGAAGGCTGAGCACTTAAGAATTGATGCTTTTGAACTCTGGTGCTGGAGAAGACTCTTGAGAGTCCCTCAGACTCTCAAGGAGATCAAACCAGTCGATCCTAAAGGAAATTAGTCCTGAATATTCTTTGGAAGGACTGATGCTGAAGCTGCAGCTCCAATAGTTTGGCCACCTGATACAAAGAGCCAATTCATTGGGAAAAAACCCTGATGCTGGGAAAGACTGAAGGCAGGAGGAGAAGGGGATGACTGAGGATGAGATAATTCGATGGCATCACTGACTCAATGGACATTAGTTTGAGAAAACTCAGGAAGATGGTGAAGGACAGAGAAGCCTGAAATGTTTCAGTTCATGCAGTCACAAAGAGCTGGACACAGCTGAGTGACTGAACAACACGTACATATGGAGATGCATCACGTATCACGTAGGTATTAATTTGGAGCAAAGTTCCAAGACAAACTAAATTTAGGAATGAATCCATTTTCCCAAATCATAATATAATCAGAAGATTGGAAAATTGTGACTAAGCATTCATTTGGAAACTGTTTCCAGTGGCAGTTTTCAAGTTCCCTTAAAAAATTATTCTACACGTTTTTAAACAGGAGGACAAATGTAATGTATTCTTTGATTCACAAACTAAATTTCATTTTCTCTTTTATACCTCAAAGAAACTGGCTCAGAGATTAGAAAAAGAAAGAAGAAGGTGTTTAAAAAAATCATCTGTCATGATGCATTTCCCTTTTCTTGATAATGCATAGGAGCATAAGAAAATATAAAACTACTTTTTACACAATTTTTGGCAAATGCTACAATCACTTTCTCCCAGTTAAGTACAGATTCTTGCTTCAGTAAGTATCATGAAACTTGCAAATGAGAACATTAAAAGGCCTGGAAACTTTTCAGTGGTATAAAATATTTATTCCAATCTCCGGTAATTTTAGTTTCCAGACTCTAGGGCAACCAAAACCTATTAATAACCGTGTGCTAAAAAGACCTATACTGTATGATATCACTTACATGTGTAATCTTAAAAATACAACTAACTAATGAATATAACAAAAAAGGCGCAAACTCATGGATACAGAGAACAAACTAGTGGTTACCAGTGGCAGAGGGAAGAAGGGAGAGCTAATATAGGGGAGACGATTAAAAGGTACAAAGCCATTAGGTAAAGGGCTTCCCTGGTGGCTCAGATGGTAAAGAATCTGCCCGCAATGCGTGAGACCTGGGTTCGATCCCTGGGTTGGGACAATTCCCTGGAGAAGGGAATGGCAGCCCACTCCAGTATTCTTGCCTGGAGAATCCCCATGGACAGAGGGGCGTGGTGGGCTACAGTCCACGGGGTCGCAAAGAGTCCGACACGAGTGAGCGACTTTCACTCCATTAGGTAAAAGGTAAGCTATAGTGATATATTGTACAATATAGGGAATATAGCCAATATTTTATAATAACTATAAATGAAATATCACCTTTAAAAATTATGAATCACTGTATTATACATCTGTACCATATAATACTATACATCAACTATATTTCAATTAAAAAATATAAGATGGTAAAAAAAAAAAGCAATAGTTAAAACAGCTCAATAAAGAAACAAAAGACTTCTAAATGTTGGAAACAAAGTGGACTTAGCCACAGGTATTCTGAGCTCTCCGACTGGCCAGAACAGCCTTCTGAGGTCTTGGCCCTGTGTGAACTGAGTAATAGATGCTCTGTGACCAATCACCGCCTGACTCGGAAAGAAGTGACGTGATTGGTTACTTATCACGATGAGCATCTGTTCCTTCTGTATCTAGGGACTAAAGCGCTGGCGGGGACCTTTATACTTGATGCAGTCACACTTCAAATGCCCTCTTTCAAAATGCAAACCCAGTTGTTGGGACACTGGTGTTTAAAGAGACCATGGTAAATGAAATCGCTCAGACAGGAATCTTATAAAGAGAAGACTTCCTGTAACTATGTGAATCATACTATATTTAAGCTCTTGTGTGAGGTTATTTGCAAAAAAAAATATCTCCCTAGAGATTAAGAAATTTAAAAATTGTATTTCTATCAGCAAATTAAATTTTGATTAAAATGCAGTTCCTTATCTTATAGGGATCCTGTCATATGGGAAAACTTGATATTTTAATAACAATTTATTTAGATATCTTGCTCACTCTCTTTTACAAGAGAGAGAGAAAAAAAGATACACCATATTTCTGCATGACAAAATGTTGCATATTCACATAAAAGACTCCAGAAAATAATTCAAATTGTGGAACGCTTTTGATTCCCCGAAGACCAATTATATTCTTCCATGTACCTCACAACTGCAGCTTTTTATCAGATTGTTTTAATAATGGCACCACTGTTCAATTTGTTATATTTCATCAGGCATGCATGGCAGTCAGTATAAAGGAGAAGTTAGACTTTAAAATGAAGTGTTCAAATCGTCTGATAATAAAAAGAGAGTGGCAGGTGTAATTGTAAAGCAGTGACAGATAAATGAGAGATTCTGAAGGACGTTGGTGGCCTACTCTTTAGATCTTAAGGAACAAATTGCCCCCAAGAAAATTCCTTTTTATTATAAGAAAATCCACTCATCCATCTTTTTCTTTTTTCTTTCTATTTTTCATGTAAATTGTTTTTTTTAAATTTTATTTTATTTTTAAACTTTACATAATTGTATTAGTTTTGCCAAATATCAAAATGAATCCGCCACAGGTATACATGTGTTCCCCATCCTGAACCCTCCTCCCTCCTCCCTCCCCATTCCATCCCTCTGGGTCGTCCCAGTGCACCAGCCCCAAGCATCCAGTATTGTGCATCGAACATGGACTGGCAACTCGTTTCATACATGATATTCTACATGTTTCAATGCCATTCTCCCAAGTCATCCCACCCTCTCCCTCTCCCACAGAGTCCATAAGACTGTTCTATACATCAGTGTCTCTTTTGCTGTCTCGTACACAGGGTTATTGTTACCATCTTTCTAAATTCCATATATATGCGTTAGTATACTGTTCTATTTTTCGATTTCCATAAGGTTCCTGCCTTGATGATCTCATGATCAATGAGTGAGATTTACATGTAGTCACATTCTTAAAATACAGTATAAAAGTGATAATTAACACACAAAGAATTTCATGGCATTTTTCTGCTTTATAACTCATCTATCTCATTTGGCTTTCAGAAGACAGAGTGGACATATGGAGGATCATTCATAAACAGGGAAACTAAGGATCTGCAAAATGAAATGTTTTTTCTCAAGTCCATTTGTTCATCACAAGCCAAGTCAAAAAGTAAACAGTTGACTCTTGACTACAAGTGCTGTGTCTCTTTCCTTCCAACTATAACAAGGTTTTCATATAAAATGGTAGAGAAAATGTTTTGAAGATGCCAACCTGAGGAAATGTTTTTTAAAATGCCAACATTTACAATTATTTTGATATTTTTGGAAGCATCCTGTAGGCTATAGACAAAAGGTAAATGCAGAAAGTTTTAACAGCTATATATCTTTAGTTCTGCAAATTGTAATTAGCTTAACAATTTTATACATGTGTACTCTAATCAGCTAATAAGAGTGGTAGTTAACTGATGAAGAGTTTTGATATCCTTCCCAGGATAATTAGCATAATCATTAATAGTTTCTTCCTTCTTCATTTTTATGTCATCTCATGGCAATATTTTCCAGTGAGTTTGTGATAACATGATGAGACAATAATTGTTATAGAATTCATAGCAGAACTTGTAGAAGAACAATTCTAATGATTATTGGTGTATCATTAAATAAGTTCACTCTGATTAATATCACTAAAGTAAATAGCACAGAAATTAACAATGGTTCGGGTCGTACTTTAAATTGGTGCCTCCCTTATAAATGAATCACTTCATTGCAGAGCTGTGTCAAAGACAGTCTCTTTAACACCATGGGATTTCATCTCTACTTTCGGTCAATAATAGTTAGGGAATCAACTGTGTCTGTCTGGTGAACTCTTCACCCTCAGCCATTTTAAGGCACAGAAATTAAATTTCTGCATTATACCCTGCCCACCATGAAATATAATCCTTAATTGATTGTCATGGGGAAAGTCTGTGTTTAGCCAAGTATAACATAAGAAAACTTGAAGACACACACACACATGCAGGCACATTGATGTCCAGCCACCTCTTTCTACTGAAACTTCTAGAGAATTAAAGGAGTCAAGTCATATTTCTTATTACTGCACAGTATTTTTAAGCACCTGTACAGAGGCCCCCACATCATGGGTCATAGGCCTTCTGTGGTGAAGGGGCTTTTGTAACTCAGTGCCAGACTGGATGAATCACAAGCTGGAATTAAGATTATTGGGAGAAATAGCAAAAACTTCAGATGTGCAGATGATACCATTCTAATAGTGGAAAGTGAAGAAGAACTAAAGAGCCTCTTGACGAAGGTGAAAGAGGAGAGTGAAACAACTGGCTTAAAACTCAGCATTCAAAAAGCTAAGATCATGATTTCTACTCCCATCACTTCATGACACATAGAAGGGGGAAAAGTGGAATCGGTGGCAGATTTTAATTTCTTGGGCTCCAAAATCACTGTGGACAGTGACTACAGCCATGAAATTAAGACACTTGCTCTTTGAGAGGAAATCAATGACAAATCTAGAGAGTGTATTAAAAAGCAGAGACATCATTTGCCAATAAAGGTTGATACTGTCAAAGCTATAGTTTTTCCCGTAGTCATGTATGGGTGTCAGAGTTGGACCATAAAAAAGACTGAGCGCTGAAGAATTGATGCTTTTGAACTGTGGTGTTGGAGAAGACTCTTGACAGTCCCTTGGACTGCAAGGAGTTTAAACTAGTCAATTCTTAAGAAAATCAACTCTGATTATTCACTGGAAGGACTGTTGGCTGAAGCTGAAGCTCCAATTCTTTGACCACCTAATGTGAAGAACTGACTCATTGGAAAAGATTCTGATGCTGGGAAAAATTGAGGCAAAAAGAAAAAGGAGCGGCAGAGGAGGAGATGATTAGATAGTATCACCAACTCAATGGATAGGAATTTGAGCAGACTCCAGGAGATAGTGGAAGACAGAGGAGTCTGGCATGTTGCAGTCCATGGGGTCACAAAGAATGGGACACAAGTTGGCAACATAACATCATCAAAACAGAGGCCAATGTTTTGTGCTAGGGGCTTCCCTGGTGGCTAGATGGTAAAGAACCCGCCTACCAATGCAGGAGACATAAGAAATGTGGGTTCAATCCCTGGGTCAGGAAGATCTCCTGGAAGAAAGCACGGCAACCCTCTCCAGTATTCTTGCTTGGAGAATCCCATGAACAGAGGAGCCTGGCAGGCTGCAGTCCATAAGGCAGCACAGAGTCTGACGTGACTGAAGCGACTTAATCATGCACACATACGTTTTGTTCTAATATGCTATGTGAGAAGCAATGTTGTAGAAAGTCATCAAGAATGAGGAGAAATATGAACCTTAAAACTTATATTTCAACTTCCTTTTCTACTAAGTCAATGGACTAGAAAAGAGGGCAGTCTGGCTATATGAATGGAAGAAAAGAAAGGAAGTGAAAGTGAAATCGCTCAGTCGAGTCTGACTCTTTGTGACCCCATGGAGCCTGCCAGGCTCTTCCGGCCTTGGATTTTAGGCAAGAACGCTGGAGTGGGTTGCCATTTTCTTTTCCAGGGGAATCTTCCCAACCCAGGGATCAAACCCAGGTCTCCCACATTGCAGGCAGACTCTTTACCATCTGAGCCACCAGGGAATCCCCTGAATGGAAAGATATCCAAATTAATTAAAGATAATTGAAACTATTTTTTAAAATCGGTGGCTAGTTGTTATCCTGTACAAAATTAATAAATGCTGTTCTCCTGTATAACAACTTTCTTTTACATTACTAGTCCATTGATCTGGCACTACAGAGAAGGAGATTATTTTCAAATAAAATTTTCATAACAACTGACTCATTTAATTAGGCTAGGTATCAACACTTTTCAAAATGGGAATCCTTTATAAGCCAATGATAAGAAATATTAAAATGCATCTGGACATAAAACAACACATCTATGAAGCAGGCATAGCATTGCTGCAATTCAAACTCTTGGATGTAATGATTACATATTCCTCTCTCTTGTAGAAAATAGAGCTGTCCACCAGAATGTAAGGCCAATGAGAGCAGGATATGAGTCCACATTTTACCCCAATGCCTAGCACATATGTGTTTATAACTTGAGAAATGAGTGCAGGAGAATCTTACTGAAATTCAAAAGTACTTGTGGGATTATGATGCACTCACTGTATGCAATGCAGCAAGCTCAACCTAGCAACACTGTTACTCAACTCTGTTACGCTTCAAAGGTTGTTTTGGATTATTTGTTTATTAACATTGCATGGTCAATAGTGTGGGTGTGCTTTATCGCTCAGTCGTGTCCAACTCTCTGCAACCCCATGAACTGTAGCCCACCAAGCTCCTCTGTTCATGGGATTCTCCAGGTGAAAATACTGGAGTGGGTAGCCATCCCCTTCTTCAGGGTATCTTCTAGACCCACGGATTAAACCCAGGTTTCCTGCACTGCAGGCAGATTCTTTAACGTCTGAGCTATCAGGAAGTTTAAGCTTGATATTACCTTTAAGTGTTATTAAATATTGAGTTTTAGGTAAACCAAATAAAGGAAACAAATGTTTTCTAGTACCAGTTACTACTACTGGACACCTAATTTATGAGATTTAGACTGAATGTTTTCCACTTTAAGTTCATTTTCAGGTATCTGCATTACAAACCATTCTTTTATTTGACAGATAATTATTTCTAAGCTTAATGGAAAATATACCAGTAAGTGAAATGGATATATACATCTATTCGATGTCAAAAACATTCCTTCTAATTACACACCCAGAAGTCTTTCTCAAATAGTGTATTTTACTTTATGACAGAATAATTACTCCTTTCCACATTATTATTCCACCAAGATTTTTTTCATTCAGAGGATCTTTATCTAGTGCCTGTTACATACAAAACACAGTTATATGCATTAGAAATGCAGAGATAAATCCCGTGTGGATTATTTCCTTGAGATAGTAACTCAAGTTATTTCTGAGAAAGGCACTATTTTTCAGGTTCTTCATCCTTCACCACAACATATCAACCAGTTGGTCCCAGGTTGACCTAAAAGATTAACCATGTCCCTGATGATGCTATGTTTCATCCAGTAACCTGAGATTCATGTTGTCAATTGTGGCATCTCAAGTGCCTTGGCAATCAAAAATCAATCTTTGTAGAGGTATGTTGCAGGTTTTATATCTCCTTGGCTTTTTTGTAAGAAATCAAGTGGCATGTTACCATGCTATTAAAAATAGCTATGCTAGAATATAGGGATAACTTAGTGGTTATGAACACTGCTATTCTCATACATCAACTTGATTAGGCTTAGGACCATGCTTCTTCTCAATCAAGCTGTGTGATCCTTATACCTTAGTTTATTCATCTCTAGAATGCTGAGAAATATGGTACCTTTATTCTTGTTTCATGAGGATTAAACTGTTCAGCATTAACGATTACTTGGTATTACCCTGAGGACCATTATTTTTAGTAATTTGACATCAGCCTTCATGCCACATTTTAAAAGTTACAAAACTCTTTAACATAATGCCTTCACTTGTACTGTCCAAAAACTCAAACCTGCTGCCTACAGTTCTAGGGTCATGCATTAAACAATGCCAGGGGGTGCATTCACTAGATTATAATATGAATGGAACTTCCAGGAGTTGGGTAGCCTGATTCTCTGAAAATAACCCTGTGTGGCCATTGGTATCTTTCTTTGTGAACTTAAGTTATATGATCTGCAAACATTAAAGAGGTGAGACAATTTTTACAAGGTCACACAGTCAATACGTGAGAGTTGGGGATCCTATGGTCCTTTGCTTTCTGCTACATCTATTGTTCAAAACTGTTTGAGGGCATTGAATTCTGTGATGGAAGCCTTCTCATTGTATAAACACTTAAACTTATCATTTTCCATTTATTTGACCATACAACTTACCTTTCACAAGTCACAGAAGTCATATGCCACATGATTGAGTAGCATGAGGATCTGGTCAAATGAGTTTTAAAATGGAAAGATAAGAAGTTTTAACAGATAATGGCTTTGATCTCCATTTTACTTGTATATATACATATATATATATATATATATATATATAAAGTGAAAGTGAAGTTGCTCAGTCTTGTCCGACTCTTTGCGACCCCATGGACTGTAGCCTACCAGGCTCCTTCGTCCATGGGATTTTCCAGGAAAGAATTCTGGAGTGGGTTGCCATTTCCTTCTCCAGGAGATCTTCCCGACCCCGGGATTGAACCCGGATCTCCCACACTATAGGCAGATGCTTTACCGTCTGAGCCACCAGCGTGTGTATATACAACTGCATATGTATACATACATATACAAGTAAAAATATACATATATATATATGTATTTGTAAAAAAAGTATACATATATGTTGTATAAATGTATATATATATGCATATATATGTATAACATATTGCACATATATACATACGCATGTGTGTGTGTATATATATATATATATATATATATACATTTTTTACAATACATATATACTTTTTACAACACTTTAAAAAGTGTTCACTACATACCCTTTGCTAAGTAAACAGGGGTCATAGTTTAACTAAATTCTATTTTTGGTACCACTTTGCTCTTATTTTGCTCATTGATAACAGCAGTTCTGAACCCTGCCCTTTGCCCTCAGGCTATTTCACATGCATTCTTCACCTGGTTGGTGCACTGGTCTTCTACTTAGTACACAGTATAGTATCCAGCATCCCCATGCCTGGGAAGCAGAAGGATGAGACAAGAGGTCTCGTGAAGGACGTAGCACCACTGAAGTTAGAGTCAGCTCACAAACAGTGGCTCAAGGGGGTTGTTCACAGAGGCAGTGTACTGACCAACTTGCTGTCTCTGGAGCACTGGACAGAAAGAAAAGGGATAGGTTTGCCAAAGGGGAGCAGAAAGTTTTGAACTGGAAGGTGAGAGAAGAAGCTGGGAAAAATTCCCTGGGTTATATGAAAAGGGTGGCTGTCATGACTAGTTAAAGGATGCCAGAAGTCTCAGGTGGAAAGATGAAGTCAAGCAGAGTAACAAACCTGCAAATGCAAATAACAATGGTCATAAATCCATCATAAGAGCAGAGTGTGTGTCTTAGGAACCTGTATCTTACATAACTTGTACCATATGCCACATGTGATACACTGCAATGTCCCATCAATAGGAGAATCATTTCACCCATGATCTTCAGGCATTTTTAAAATCTAAATTCTTCAAATACAATAGGCAGATCATGGTTCTTTTAACACACATGAAAATGTTTAGTACAGAGTAAATGGGAAGTAAACTATTTGCATACTTCTCTGTTTTTGTGGTCTGTACAAAATAATTCAAATAATTTGGAAGCCAATTAATGTCCTGTCTAGTATGACACACTGCTTATGTTTGATGTGTGTTTTATAGAACTGAGTTTCACTAGTTCTCCATGGATTCTGAGAGCTTCAAGTATAGTGAAAAACATGAAAGCGTTAGTCACTCAGTCATGTCCAATCCTTTGAGACCTCATGGACTGCAGCCCACCAGGCTCCTCTGTCCATGGAATTCTCCAGGCAAGAATACTGGACTGGGTAGCTATTCCCTTCTCCAGGGAATCTTCTGGACCCAGGGACTGAACCTGGGTCTCTTGCATTGCAAGTGGATTCTTTATCATCTGAGCCACCAGGGAAGCTCTCATGTACAGTGATGACCACCATAAATACAAAAGGGAGATATTTATGGAGGAAAGCAAAATTATCTGATAGTTTTATAGTTTTTCTGAGGACATTTTAAGGAAAAAGGATCGCTCAAATATCTTCAGTTAGGAAAGGAAATGTTATATATTTAATGATAGCTGTATGGTGTGTTTGCTTGGCAATGCAAAAACCTTGGTCCTGAAATGTCTATTGAGTAAAATCTCCCTTTTTCTGGGCATATTCTGCCTATTGCTATAACTTTTTCAGGCCTTTTACAGAAGAGGATTATCCTTAGATTTGTAGCTTAATATGTGTCTGTGGTTTGTGCTGCGTGAATAAAAGAAATTTTCTCTACTCTATGCAATTTTGTAGATTTTCACAGTATTACGCTTGCAACCCAACCATAAAGACAACTCATGCCAAGTAACCAGAAAACATATATTAGGTTTTAGACTTATAGACTAATATTCAGCACTGTAATCATGATTTGCTTGTTATGATCCCCTGGAGAAGGGAATGGCTACCCACTCCAGTATTCGTGCCTGGAGAATTCCATGGACTGAGGAGCCTGGAGGGCTACAGTCCATGGGGTTGCAAAGAGTCAGACATGACTGAATGACTAACACAGGCACTTATGTAATAAGGCACAGATAAAACCTGTTTACATGGTTATTAGTGTAATTGTTCCCCAAACTCTTATTTACTGAGCAGTGTTCAAAGATCAGCCTGATATATCCTTTGTTGGCTGAGAGTTATCATGTTCTTATCGTGGGTTTATTGCTCTATTGTAAGAATTTGAGTGAGAGCAATCTTACCTTTAAAATGTGTGTGTGTGTGTGTGTGTGTATGCACACAAACATATGCATATATAACTTTCCATAGTGAGGGAACTAGGTCAAAACTCTAATTTACAATTTGATACAGATAATTTATAAGATTAAATTATCTTATGTATGTTAAATATGTGAAATTCACTTTCTCATTTCAAAAGTCATCATTTTTATTGCCTTAATCTGAGTCATGGTTCTGTGACTGAAAACATCAAAGTGACCATATATTAGTATGTAACTTATATCTGTATTTCTGTGTTTTCAACCTGTGAAACTGTGGGTGGTTTTATACTAAGCATGATGGATTAAAATAGTATTCTGAGATACTATGTGGAATATTGGAATGTTGTTGTTATTCAGCCACTAAGTTGTGTCTGACTCTTTTGTGACCCCATGGACTGCAGCCTGTCAAGCTCCTCTGTCCATGGGATTTCCCAGGCAAGAATACTGGAGTAGGTTGCCATTTCCTTCTCCAGGGAATCTTCCCCACCCAGAGATTGAACCTGTGTCTCCTGCATTAAGGGTGGATTCTTTATCACTGAACCACTAGGAAAGTCCAATATTTGGATACAGAACATGAATTAAAACCCCAGATATTATATTAGGAAAGGAGAAAAAATCCTAAGAGCCCCTGGTTTGTATATATGATGCAATAGTGTGTGTGTGTGTGTGTGTGTGTGTGTATATATATATATATATATACACATATATATAAGTTTTAGCAAGGCATTTATATTTTTGAAGCCTCCATATTCTCACATATAAAGTAGGAATGACAACAATCTTCTTCCAACCTAAAAGCTGAGTTGAAGATCAGAGGATAAGTAGATGTGAAAGATAATTCAATATACTCAAAGAAATACTTATTTGTGTCAGATATGTGCTAGGTCTTAAGCAGTTAGAAAAAGGTCTAAGAGGTCCTCAGATGGATAAGCATATGTTCAGCTAAGCTATGGCAAAGGTGGACACAAAGGAAGCCTTTGGGAGAAAGCAAAGCTTCTTGTGAAAGATGGCCAAGTCCATTAGTGTTAACAAGCAGAGACATGTTGTAACAGAGATAAAGAGAAAGACTGAAAAAGAAAATCTAACATGCTGAAATTCAACAATCACCTGAGGTTATAAGGCTTCACCTAAGGGCCAAACTCTATGTGAAACCTCCCAGTAGAGATTTTTAAAAAATGTGTTCTATTATTCCAACAATACGTGTATTTCCAAAATGAGCAAGGAGATTCATAAAGGATAAAATCACAAAATGTGGTAAAAGTGTGTTCATAATTTGCTTAAAGACTAAATACTACAGGTAGGGAATAAGAAAACAAATGAGAAAATTATGACGTTTTACCAGTTTATATAATTTTCTGCCTCAGCAGACCCTGAAGCATTCTGTAAGTTCATTTAACATAAACTTTACTTGGATATTTAATTTAATGCATTTTTACAAATGTTATTTCAAGTATCAATACTACAACCATCGACCTTGAGAAATTAATGAAGTAAAATTTTCCTTGGGTTTAAAAGAAATCACAGCAGTAGTTCAAATTACCTTCACAAACTAAAGTTCTTTATGAGAAGTGAAAACTGTCTACAAACAGAAAAAAATTTTTCTTGGTCTTAAACTAATATTACTTTACATATGAGGACCATTGACAAGTAATGGCATACCTACATACACTAATCTGAATATGCAAATTATTACATTTAAAATAATTTTTGATTATAGAGATCAAGATTTATGGCAGACTCTAGATACACAGTATATGTCAACAATAAAATTATGAAAGTTAGACACCTATTAGTTTTTTATACTTATAGGCAATACTTATTTATAAAAGATTTGGGTACACAGTAAATGTGTAGCATCTTCAAATTTGATTGGCACCTACTGAAATAAGGGATCCCACTGTTTCCCTATAGCTCTGATCAATTCATTTCTAACCAATGTCTTTCTTTTGATTGTGCACTGGGAGAGGGGATAAAGCCAATAATTATAAGAGTTAGTCTAAACTGTGCAGTTGAGAGAAAAGACAATAAGCGTTGATCGTTTCCAACCTGTGGCAAAATTCTTGACAGTGTGCAATCAAGACTGGTCAACCAACAACCTGCTTTACATGTGCCATAGATAAGGGAAATATAAATAGTGTATCTCCAGAAATGGGCTTCCCCATGACTCAATGCTAAAGAACCTGCCTCCCAAGGCAGGAGATGCAGGTTTGATCCCTGAGTCTGGAAGATGCCCTGGAGAAGGATATGGCAACAGATTCCAGTATTCTTGCCTAGGAAATCCCATGAACAGAGAAGCCTGGTGGGCTATATTCCATGGGGTTGCAAAAGAGTTGGACATGACTTAGTGACTAAACAACAACAATCTCTAGAAACAGGTTACTTGATTGGCAAGTACTAACACCCTGCACTCACACACACACACACACAGATGGAGGAGGAAGCAAGAAAGACAGAGGAAAAAAGGGATTTTTAAAAATACTTTGCAAGGGACTGGAAGAAAAAACATTCTTCATTGAACATTATTATACTTTGAAAAGAACGCTACACTGAGCTGAGTGAATGGAAAGAACTAACATGAATAGAGGTGCTAATATATTTCTGGAACATAGTTGGCTTTTAGGTCTGTAATCTCACAGTAGAGAAAAACAAGAGGGATAGGTTCTTGAAGAGATGTTTTCAACATCTACAGGAAGAATTGTAGGGAGAATGAAAAAGAAACAGCTTGCACCGATTCCTATTCTATGAAACCATACTATCTGCAAAATCACAAGTAAAATATAGCTTCTAGGGCATAATGGGCCATTATCTCCCTATATATAGAATCAACTATGGATTTAGCAACTATTATGCTATTTTTAATCATCCTGATTATGGAAAATGGAAATGAGGAACAAGGCAAGATTGAGGTTTGAAGGTGGGGGCAGGGGAACACTGTTTCAAAAACCGTGATCAAATCAACATTTTCAGAAGAAAAAGCCTTAATAGAAGATCACAGTGTTTTCCAGGTTCCTCAGAACAAAACTAACAATTTTGTACCATTCAATTTTTACTCTATATACACGCACATAGAAAATATATGTTATATATTCATGTTTTATACATGTATATTTATATATTCAAGTGTGTGTGTGTGTGTGTATATATATATATATATGAAAGTGAAAGTGAAAGTCACTCGGTTGTGTCCGCCTCACACCCATACATGACTACTGGAAAAACCGGAGCTTTGGCTCTATGGATCTTTGTTGGTAAAGTAATGTCTCTGCTTTTAAATATGCTGTCCAGGTTTGTCATGGCTTTTCTTCCAAGGAGCAAGTATCTTTTAATTTCATGGCTGCAGTCACCATCTGCAGTGATTTTGGAGCCCAAGAAAATAAGGTCTGTCACTGTTTTTATTGAAAACACATATGTAGCACCTACTCTGTGTCAGAAATGATTATAAGAAGCACTTCCCAATATTAATAGATGTAATTCTCATAATTAAATCATTAAATATGCATATCTTATTCTTCTGAAGTAGGTATTGCTGTTATGACCATATTACAGCCAAGAAACTGAAGCACAAGGAGATCAAGTAATTTTTGTAAAGTAGTCAGTTTGTGAGCCATAGAATTAAGATTCAAGCTTAGGCTGTCTGTAGTGTGTGTGTGTGTGTATGTGTTAGTCAGTTGTGTCTGACTCTTTGTGACCCCATGGACTCCTCTGTCCATAGCATTCTCAAGGCAAGAATACTGGAGTGTATTGCCATTTCTTTCTCCACTGGATTGTATAACCATATATTATGCATGCAGAAGAAAATAAAGAGGAACAAATAAAAAAACCCAAGTAACAAAAAGCAAACAGTGCCCCCAAACAAAAATTATGTGCTAAACCCCATTTTCTAGGCTAAGTCAGTATGTCAGCTGTCAGAATCTATGCTTATTTTTTCTTAGCAGCTTTGTGGAGGTGGCTGTTGAAGAAAATGGAAAACCTTTGTAATATTGATCACAGCAACTGAAGAACTCTGGAGAGAAAAGATGGAAGCTATGGCTTTTATTAATCTTTCTCTTATTCTGTGTCTTAGAAGCCATTTCAGTCTAACACCTGCACTAGTCCATTTTATGGGAAAATACAAAGCATTCAAGCCCACTGTTACATCATAACGTTAGCACAAATTGACTTTATGGGGTACAGTTTTCTGTGTGTTCCTATGAGTCAGATTATAATTTGTTGACACTGTCTGTTTTCCCTTGTGTAGTACACGAATGGCAGAAATGCAAGATGTAGCAAAGCCACATGATCAAGACATGCTGTAAAGACAATGTTATGGGGCAAACAAAATATGGGTTTTTGTATGGGTTCTAATGTATGTATTAGCTGTTCACAGAAATTGGATGAAGAGATTGTAAGATGGATGGCAGTGATATGAATTATTTGGGAGACCTCATGGGAAAGCTAGTGAGGTAAACATGAAAGACCCTTGATCAGAGTTTGACACTCGCCCTTTAAGAGGCTAAATCTACTAATGTCACAATGCTAGAATCTTTGAATATCCTAAAATAATTCTAGTGGCACCTGTTAGCACATGTTATGCTAAGGGATCAGAGAATGATACTAATTGTGACTTGAGGGTCACAGAAACCTTTAAAGAAAAGGTGACTAAATATTGTGGAGAAGAGAGAGAAGTAAAAGAGGGTCTAGCATATGTATAGTCATGGCATGCTTGGAAGACTTTGGAACTCTGTATGGTTAAGGTATGTGCAGGGTGTGGGGGCGGTTAGAGAACCTGGGATTAGAGGAAAGAGAAGATATTCAATATAATAGTTAAGTTTATAAGTTGCAGTTAATTTTTCCTGTTTAGAAATGCTGTTGCAGCCATTGAATTCATGTGTATAAATATACCATACACACACACACACACACACACACAGGGATTCTCTTGTGGCTCAGCTGGTAAAGAATCCGCCTGCAATACTGGAGACCTGGGTTCAATCTCTGGGTTGGGAAGATCCCCTGGAGAAAGGAAAGGCTACCCACTCCAGTATTCTGGCCTGGAGAATTCCATGAACATTATAATCCTCTGTCCATGCAGTTCTCCCAAAAAGTATACTAGAGTGAGCAGCCATTCCCTTCTCCAGGGGATCTTCCACATCCAGAGATCAAAACTGGGTCTCTTGCATTGCAGGAGGATTATTTACCATCTGAACCATCAGGGAAGCCTGTATCATGATATAATCACTCTTTATACCTAAAAAATTGAGCATATTTCTTAGATGTTGTTATTATTTTTATTATTAATTTGTATTACAAGGCAAAAATCTCTTTAAAATGGTTTAGAATTAATTTCAAATATAAACAAGTATAAAGATTTAAACTGAAAAATTCAATGAATTTATGTAAATTAATGTTACTGCTCGGTTTGCGAATTCAGGTGAAAGAGGAAAGAAGGAATAATGGAAAAAGAGATTGAAAAATAAAGAAGAAAATGGAAGGTGGAAGACTGAATGACAGAGAGAAGAAAGGAATGAGGATGGAAGGTAGGCAGGCTGGCAAGTAGAAAGGATGAACATAATATATCTGAAGATAAGATGAGCCTGGAAAGTTGACATAATAGTCGAAATACCTAAATTAACATAACTTTTATGATCATGAGAATGGTGTTTTGAAAAACTAATTTACAATATAAAGGCAAATTAGTTGTTATGAGTGTTACAATACAACTTCAAATTATTTCACCTACTTAACTTGTCCATGATGCTAAAGCTGAAACTCCAGTACTTTGGCCACCTCATGGGAAGAGTTGACTCATTGGAAAAGACTCTGATTCTGGGAGGGATTGGGGGCAGGAGGAGGAGGGGACGACAGAGGATGAGATGGCTGGATGGCATCACTGACTTGATGGATGTGAGTCTCAGTGAACTCCGGGAGTTGGTGATGGACAGGGAGGCCTGGCGTGCTGCGATTCATGGGGTCGCAAAGAGTCGGACATGACTGAGCAACTGAACTGAACTGAACTTGTCCATTAACCTTACAATATTTAATTAATCCATTTCAAAACATTTCATATTAATTGTCCAAAATAAAAAGGAAAAAAGAAAAATGAGGATGTGTTAATGTATTTTATAATGTTTGAATGAAACTAATTAGATATTTTCATAGACCTTTTATGCAAAGTTTGCTTTCTTTGAAAATACATATACTTTAAAAGTATATAAGCATTAATTTATAACTTTCCAATATAAATTATTCTAATTAAACCTAATATGTTCTACTGAGTGTTGGTATTATTATTCCTTACTAAATTATATATGCAAATTTTCAAGTGTATATTGAGCTATTCTTAAGCTACATTAAAAAGAAAATATTTTGCATTTGTTTGTTTCTTTATATTTGAATACTTCTTGACTTGATTTAAAATATTACATTTGAAAATTATAAAGATCACACTAAGAAAATAAGTATGTTAACTGTATGTACAGAAAACCATATTCATAAGTATAGTTATACTCAAATAACTAAACATCCAATAGCAGAAACTCTAAGCCAATGTATTGCATTCTCTAATACATTTCTTAATGGATATTTTTTGACAATTACACTTAAATTGTTGAATTATCTGGAAATAATAATATGATGAATTATATACAAACTGTGTTACAGTATACATTTTATGTTTAGTCCCAGTTCAGTCGCTCAGTCATGTTCAAGTCTTTGTGACCCCATGGACTGCAGCATGCCAGGCTTCCCTGTCCATCACCAACTCCTGGAGCTTGCTCAAATTCATGTTCATCAAGTTGGTGATGCCATCCAACCATCTCATCCTCTGTTGTCCCCTTCACCTCCTACTTTCAAACTTTCCCAGCATCAGGGTCTTTTCCAATGAGTCATTTCTTTGCATCAGGTGGCCAAAGTATTGGAGTTTCAGCTTCAGTCCTTCCAATGAATATTCAGGACTGATCTCCTTTAGGATGGACTGGTTGGATTTCCGTTCAGTCCAAGGGACTCTCAAGAGTCTTTTTCAACACCACAGTTCAAAAGCATCAATTCTTTGGTGCTCAGGTTTTTTTTATGGCCCAACACTCACATCTATACATGACTACTGGAAAAACTATAGCTTTGATTAGATGGACCTTAGTTGTTAAAGTAATGTCTCTGCTTTTAATATGCTGTCTAGGTTGGTCATAGCTTTTTTTCCAAGGAGCAAGCGTCTTCTAATTTCATGACTGCAGTCACCATCTACAGTGATTTTGGAGCCCAAGAAAATATTTAGTAGGCCTAATAAATGCTTTCCTGAAAATATTACACATTATATAATTTTATGTATCACGATGCTATATGATTAGAAAGTATTACAGAGCATAGAAGATTTGGAATTTTTATCCAAAAAATAATTCAAATTAGCATAGAAAACTTTTACCAACATAGCATGAGGAAGTAGTTCAAGCATTAAATTTCACTTTGAGCATCGTGGATCAAGAGAACTAGGAAAGAGTATAGGGCATGCAACTCCCCTTGACTTATCGAAGGAAGCATATGTATTGATATGAAATGAAACGTTTATGTCACTGAATTGATAACAATGAAAAGCATTTAGGATATTGCCTCCAGTAATATACATATTTATGGCTCATTTACACGAGAACTTTTTAAAAAGCCAATGGCATAATAAATTGTAACTAGTATTTGTGTTGTGGAATTGTACTTACATAATAACCATGGCTAAGTTAATGAGCTCTTACTATGTGGGCATTCTTGAAACATTTAATACATATCAGCCTATTGAAATTTTACAATAACCAAAAAAAGTAGATACTATAAGGCATGCATTTATTCAACCATATGCATTGAACCAAAGAATTGATGCATTTGAATTATGATGCTGGAGAAGACCCTTAAGAGTTTCTTGGACAGCAAGGAAAATGAACCAGTCAATCCTAAGGGAAATCAACCCAAATACTCACTGGAAAAACTGATGCTGACACTGATGCTGAAGCTTCAATATTTTGGCCACCTGGTGGGAAGAGCCAACTCATTGGAAAAGACCCTGATGCTACGAAAGATTGAAGGCAAAGACGAGGGTGGCAGAGAATGAGATGGTTGGATAGCATCACTAATGGACATAAACTTGGGCAAACTCCGGGAGCTAATGAAGGACAGGGAGGCCTGGCATGCTGCAGTCCATGGGGTTGCAAAGACTTGTCCACAACTTAGCGACTGAACAACAACAACAATGCATTGATTACCAGTTTCATCCTAGGCGCTTAGAATTCATAAGTAAACAAAATGGTGAAAAAGCCTTTCCAATTGTTTTACATAAAACAACAACAAAACTGAGATTTCATAGAGTAGGGAATCTGAGGTCACAAATTGAGTCACCTGGTAGAGCCACTCTTTTAATCCAGGCAGTCTGTTTAGCCTTTCTTACAAATTAAGCCAGATGTGCTTCAAATATGTAAATATAGATTAGTAATACATGTTAGCATTTTTGTAAATCCATTTCAAGTAAACAAAGATCAATTTTCTCTGACCAAATGCGAGGATACATTGCCTGTAAGAGAAAAATTAGAAGGGGAGGAAGAGCCAGTTTGGGGTGAAAATAACCAAACTCCCCAAAGCCAAACATATTAATTGATTGATCCTTCAATTTATTTGTCTTTCTCAAATCTCCACAGAGTACCTATGCTGAGCTAGACTTTTTTTTCTTGGGCTTCAAAATCACTGCAGATGGTGACTGTAGCCATGATATTAAAAGACGCTTGCTCCTTGGAAGAAAAGCTATGACAAACCTAGATAGCATATTAAAAAGCAGAGACATTACTTTGCCAACAAAGGTCCATCTAGTCAAAGCTATGGTTTTTCCAGTAGTCATGTATGGATGTGAGAGTTGGACCAAAAAGAAAACTGAGCGCTAAAGAACTGATGCTTTTGAATTTGGTGTTGAAAAAGACTTAAGAGTCCTTTGGACTCCAAGGAGATCAAACCAGTCCATCCTAAAGGAGGTCAGTCCTGAATATTGATTGGAAGGACTGATGATGAAGCTGCCGCTCCAACACTTTGGCCACCTGATGAGAAAAACTGACTCATTGGAAAAGACCCTTATGCTGGGAAAGATTGAAGGCAGGAGGAGAAGGGGTCAACAGAGGAAGAGATATTTGGATGGTATCTCCAACTCAATGCACATGCATTTGAGCAAGCTCCGGGAGTTGGTGATGGACAGTGAAGCCTGGAGTGCTGCAGTCCATGGGGATGCAAAGAGTAGGACATGACTGAGCGACTGAATTGAACTAATGCACCGTTTCAGACACCAGAGATGTGTGAATGACTAAGATATGATGTGTCTGCCTTTCAAGAGTCACAGTCCTGCTGGCTACTGCAGTGCTGTGGCAGAGTCACTGCTGACAATTCAATGAATAAAGTACAACTATGTCCATAGGCTTTGGACCATGAGGTAGGGAGACAGGGTACCCATCTGGCTTGTGGGAAGGGACAAGAACACAGTCCTGAATGTTTTAGAAGGAGTTTGCAATCAACGTATCAAGTATCCAAAAATTAAGACAAAAGTGGTTAAAGATGTCAACTACAAACTGGCACTTGCCATCTACCATGGGCAACATGGGCTCTCACCAGCTACCACTGCAAGGAATAAGTCATGTGTGGCTGCTGCTGATTTTCAACACCACCTGAAATGAACTCAAGCAGAAGAGCAGAAATGAGGCACTCTGTGCACAGGAGAAATCTAGCAGAACAGGTCTTCAGATTTTCAGAAGCCGATTTTATGAGCCCAATTCTTGCATCTCCTCATATCTAGAAAAGCACTAACATCCTTTCTGGTGGCATCTGCTCCTTGTCACTAACAATAATTTTCATGACACTAGAAGAAACTTGCAAAAAATGTGTGCTTGATTGCACGTACTCGCCATTCACCAAAACCAAAACCACATATATACTGATCTCCCCACCCCTTTACCCCTGTCTCTTTGGAGCAGTTTTTTGAGCTATAGTCCTCATTTTCCCCCCAAATAAAACCTGACACAGTGGTTATCTGCCTGCTAATGCAGGAGACACAGAGATGAAGGTTCGATACCTGGGTCAGGAAGATCCACTAGAGAAGGAAATGACAACCCATGCCAGTATTCTTTTCTGGAAAATTCCATGGACAAAGGAGCCTGGCGAGCTACGGTCCATGTGGTCTCAAAGAGTCAGACAGGACTGAGCACAGCCTAGTACAACTCTCATGGTTTGCATTTTAAGTCAACAAGCATAATTATATTTAGAATGTAAAAGAGAAAAGCAAGCCAATCAATCTTATTAGATAGCCACAGAAAGCAAGAGACAAAGCAGATAACAGAGCAGAAGGGAAAGAAGACAAGGGGAGAGGGGAGGAGAGAGAGATTTGATTAGCTGACTAGTGAAAGAACCTAGAGGAAAACGTGGGTGAGAAGGATTAGTCAGAACTGGGATCAGTACTGGTTTTTCCATCTAGTAGTCTGCAATGTTTTGGCTTCCTAGGTGACCCTAGTGGTAAAGAACCTGCCTGCCAATGCAAGAGACATAAGAGACACAGGTTCAACCCCTGGGTCAGGAGGATTTCCTGGAGGAGGGTATGGTAACCCACTCCAGTATTCTTGCCTGGAGAATTCCATGGACAGAGGAGCCTGGCGGGCTACAGTCCATACTGAAGTGACATAGCATGCATGCAGTCTGGGATATTAAAAAAACTTCTTACCTCCCCTCAGCCCCTGTTTTCTTATTTATAAATCTAGATAAATAATCGGAGAAGGCGATGGCATCCCACTCCAGTACTCTTGCCTGGAAAATCCCATGGATGGAGGAGCCTGGTGGGCTGCAGTCCATGGGGTCACGAGGAGTCAGACACGGCTGAGCGACTTCACTTTCAATTTTCACTTCCATGCATTGGAGAAGGAAATGGCAACCCACTCCAGTGTTCTTGCCTGGAGAATCCCAGGGATGGCGGAGCCTGGTGGGCTGCCGTCTATGGGGTCGTGCAGAGTTGTACATGACTGAAGCGACTTAGCAGCAGCAGTAGCAGCAGCAGATAAATAATATCCATTTCAAAACATTGCTGAGAGAGTGAATTTACTGTTTAAAAATATCTGACACCTAGTTGTTCAATAAAAGGACTTTTCTCCCTTCCACTATATCTATTATTTTGGATAAACTCTTAGAGATAGTTTTGAGGTCTGGTAAGTGACAGGGTTCCATCAGGACTCACTACCCCTATATTTGACATACTGCATATTTTAAGATAAAGGAATTTGAGAAATGGTAGGTCCTGGAAGGACTTTCCAACCTTCCCCTGGAAGTAGGTCATAAAACCGTCAAATGAAAGGTGCCCTTGAACAGGACTAGCTAAGTCTTCCCCCGTTCACTACACAAGGCTTAGACCTCTGGGTCTTATCCTGTTTTCCCATAACTTTCTACTCTTCATCAAACCCAGGATAAAAAGGCTCAGGTGCATACCCTCTTCCTTGGGTCTCCATTTCCTTATGAGTTTCCCATGCCATGTAAGGGCCTCCCTGGTAGTTCAGCTGGTAAAGGATTGCCTGCAATACAGGAGACCCCGGGGTGATTCCTGGGTAAGGAAGGTAGAAAGGATAGGCTACGCCCTCCAGTATTCTTGGGCTTCCCTGGTGGCTCAGCTGGTAAAGAATCTACCTGTAATGTAGGAGACCTGGGTTCGATCCCTGGGTTGAGAAGATCCCCTGGAGAAGAGAAGAGAAAGGCTACTCACTCCAGTATTCTGGCCTGGAGAATTCAGGGTCGCAAAGAGTCAGACATGACAAGTGATTTTCACTTTCACACCATGTAAATTTAAATAAAAGTGTATGCTTTTCTCTTGTTAACCTTTCTTTCATTATAGAGACCCAGACAACAGCCTAGAAAATTTTTTTTTCCTTTTCTATAAAACAGCACTAATTTGCACTATTGAAGATTTTAGAAATTTCTCTTTAAATCATGTTAGCTTAATAGGTGTAGTTGGTAATGATTAATTCATTCAGTCTTTCATTTGGCAACTACTTATAAACAAGTAGCCTTCTTTGATGCTGCTGCTGCTGAGTCACTTCAGTTGTGTCCGACTCTGTGCGACCCCATAGACGGCAGCCCACCAGGCTCTCCCGTCCCTGGGATTCTCCAGGCAAGAACACTGGAGTGGGTTGCCATTTCCTTCTCCAATGCATGAAAGTGAAAAGTGAAAGTGAAGTCGCTCAGTCATGTCCGACCCTCAGCGATCCCATGGACTGCAGTCTTCCAGGCTCCTCCATCCATAGGATTTTCCAGGCAAGAGTACTGGAGTGGGGTGCCATTGCCTTCTCTGGGCCTTCTTTGATGAAGTCATACTAAATGCCACAGGATCAAATTAGTGCCTGAGAGGAGTTCAAAATATTCACAAAAGTAACTACACAGAAATATTCCAGTGCAGTGTGGGGTTGGTGGGGGTGACTCAGTGATGGAAAACAATCTGTTTGCAATACAGGAGTTGTGAGTTAGATCCCTGAATCAGGAATATCTCCTGGAGAAGGAACTGGCAACCCACTCTAGTATTCTTGCTGGTAAAATTCCATGGACAGAGGAGACTGGATGGCTCCAGTCCGAGGGGTTTCAAAGAGCCAGACAGGACTGAGCTAGAAAGCACTCAGTAGAGAGTGTACCTAGAACACAGATGCCTGAGTAATTTGATCTGGGCTGTGCTTTGTTACTGTTGTTTGTGCTAGAAATAGGGGCTCCCACAGTACATGAAAGTAACATTTCTTAAGGACATATTCTTCATTGGCTGAAATGCTTTCTTTCCTAAATTAAATCTAGTTTGTGGTTCTAATAATGCAATTCTACCCCGGATAACAAATGATTGGCAGGAAAAATTGTACAGGGCAAATCCTTCTAAGAAATAAGTGGGTTAAAATGTAATTTCTGAGCACAGTCTTGTTCCTGAGTTAATTTAGTGTGCCTGAATTTGTGTAATTTCACATAGCCACAGTTAACTAGGTCGAGTGCAGGGTGGAAACTTTGTTTTATTCCCCTAGATATCTGATGATTAAGTCTTCTAACTACTATTTGTGCTGCTGACAATAATTTTCAGCTACTGCTGCCTAGTTTATGTGGATTCCATCAAATTTCTTCTCCTATAACTCAAACATAGATTTTTGCATAACATTTAGACATTATGTAATATATAATAGCATACAATACCATTCCATAGTCATATCAGTTAATAGATATCAATAAGAATCCCTGATTATAATAAACTCCCACTTAACACAAATATAAAAAATATTAAAAGTAGGAGGGGAAGACAGTAAAGTTCCTGGTCTTGTACAATTTACAGGAAGTAAGTGTGTGTGTGTGTGTGTGTGTGTGTGTGTGTGTGTTGGGGGGTGGGCAGGGCATGCTGTGACTATATAGGGGAGAGCCAGATTACTTAGTAGTATGATTATATTTATGAAAACATAGATATAAGTTTTCAGCTCCCCTTTCAGCTGCTTCACTTTGCTTCCATCTCTACAGAGAGACACCCCACTGGATGTTAGGAATAACAGACTTCATGGCCACGTCCAATGGCCCTTGAACTCATTCTCTTGGATGCTCCATTACCCTTGCCAGTTAAAATTCTTTAAAATGTTCTCCTGAGTATTCTTTTCTTATTTGCTTTCTAACATGCCTTTTCTTTCTTTGGGATTTGTGATTTTTGTCTAATAAATGTTAAAGCCCTGGCTTCTTTACTTAAAATTTTAATGTCTTCTTCCAGTTTTGCTAGCTTCTGCAAAATGGATAAATCAAATAGTTCATTCTCTTGTCCTCTAGCTTAACTAGGTCTTTTAGTCATCCCTCTTCAAGTGCTTATGGGCCATTCCCACTAGCTCTTCTAACCAATAAATATCATTGTTCTCCTTAAATACCTTTCATTTCTCATTTCTTTGGTTTGTCTCTAATGATTCTTCCTTACTTCCATTTCCAGAATTTGTCAATGGCTTTCTGTCACAGGCATCTCTCTTTTCTTTCTTGTCTTCATGTCTGTAAAGTTTATTTATACTTCTTATACACTTCTACTGGATTTCTAAGATTTAATCATAATTCTCCTTACAATATGATACTGGAAGAAACAGAATTTTAAATGGCTTTGAAGATAAAGCCATGACTTCTGAATCTGGAATTCTAGGCCATCTATTACCTTAATTTTTCATGTGTATACTTAATAATAGCTAAAGGTACCTAAACCATGAACACGATCCTTATTGATTTCTTTGCGTGTATTTCCATTTCTCCTTCATAAAAAAACATGAGATAAAGATGATTTCTTTGCTCCTTTTAGAGAAAAAGAATATGAACTTTGGTAAAATACCATAATTCAAGTCACAGACAACCAACGATTGGTGGAGGAGAAGTGCTCTAACCTAGGTCTGCTGCTGCTACTAAGTCGCTTCAGTCGTGTCTGACTCTGTGCGACCCCATAGACTGCAGCCCACCAGGCTCTGCCATCCCTGGGATTCTCCAGGCAAGAACACTGGAGTGGGTTGCCATTCCCTTTTCCAATGCATGAAAGTGAAAAGTGAAAGTGAAGTCGCTCAGTCGTGTCCGACTCTTCACGACCCCATGGACTGCAGCCTACCAGGCTCCTCCGTCCATGGGATTTTCCAGGCAAGAGTACTGGAGTGGGGTGCCATTGCCTTCTCCAAACCTGGGTCTACAGAGACCAAATAATTTGCTGGACCTTTCACTGCCTCTTCAATACAATCAAGTGGAATTTCAGTTCTAATAAGTTCAGCATCTTCAGTTGACCTCACATTTATTTCTATCCCACCTCCTAACTCACCCTTGTTTCCTGCATTTAAATACCTGTCTCCTACTTCTCTAAAAGTATATATCCAACATTTTCCTCAAAGCCTAGTTCAAACTTATCTTTTTGTGAACTCTTCTTAGAAAACTCCTACCTTAAGTAATATTTTTATTACTATGGTCTCTTTGCTACATTGGCTTACAACATTCTTTGATACAATTTAATTCTGAAGTTTGGTTTAAGTTTCAGGAGAACAGGAAGCATATTTTCTAGATTCCTTTTCTGAAGCCAGAGGGTAAACAGGACCAGGCTGGAATGTGTCTGTGGAGTTATGTGAGTAAGATATCCTTTTTCCAAGAGGAAATGGAAAAGGAGGTGCCCTGAGAGACACTATCCAGAGATGGGACCTATCTCCCTCAGGGCTGGACACATCAGCCAACTTGTCACCCATCAAAATACATGAAAAGTGAAAGTGAAGTCACTCAGTCCTGTCTGACTCTTTGTGATCCCATGGACTATAGCCTGCCAGGCTACCCCATCCATGGGATTTTCCAGACAAGAGTATTGGAGTGGGTTGCCATTTCCTTTTGCCAGGTCAAAAGGCATGGGCGAAAGACAAAGTTGGATTAAAAGTCAGAAATAAACTATTTAACAATTAAGAAAATGATCAAGGTTTTACTCTGAATTGGATCTTAGAACAGAAGCTGGTAAAACTCAGATGAAGTCTGTAGTTCTCTTAACAGTAATGCACAAATATTAATCAGTTTGGGGAAAGAGACATAAAGGATTTTAAGGACACATTTTGAGCTGAGGCAATGTAGGAAAACTTAAAAAGTTTTCTATGGGATGATTTGGCTGTAGGACATAATAGATGCAAACCTTTTTATTTAAATCAAAACATACTTTATTTAATAAAGGAAAGCAGAAGACTCTACTTTATTCCTGGTATAACTGTTATATATAAGATGCAAATACTTCTATTATATATTTTAAACCTACCATTATGTGTGATATATTCTGACCGAACTTTAGTTAAAATCAGAATGAGCATCATGATGAGCAAAATTTACAGATAAGTGATTTTTGAACATAGAATGGATGACTTACAAATTACTGAAAATAACACAAACCAGAAGAATTCAATGACAGGAAATAATGGATTCTGAAATGAAAGTTCTAAAATATCAAAACCAGTGAGGGTCATTTGAATATCAAAGAGCCTATGCATGAATCTATGATTTTGAACTAATGTAAGAAGAAAAAGTACTCTCCTGAAATTTACACCATTTAATGGAAAAAAATTAAGAAGTAAATCAACCAGGGAGAATTTTGATAAGAAAAAAAATTGCTGAGCAATAGGCAGTAACCAAAGCCATAATGACAGCTTTAAGTGGAAAATTACATTTATGATTTTAATACATTCAGATTACAAAAATAAAAGCCCAATAAAAAATATTGGTCCTACCAGTATAGGAACAAAATGAGACAAAAATAAATGATTCTAACACAAATATGCTCACTCACTTCAGCTGTGTCCAACTCTGTGATCTCATGGACTTTAGCCCGCCAGGCTCCTCTATCTATGGGATTCTCCAGGCAAGAATACTGGAGTGGACTGCCATTTCCTCCTCCAGGGGATCTTCCCAGCTCAGGGATTGGACCTGCATATCCTGAATCTCCTGCATTGTCATATGGATTCTTTACCACTGAGCCACCTGGGAAGCCCAGCATATACAATTGCCACCTCTTATTTCTGTTAGAACATCTTCCCAGGTAGTTCAGTAATAAATAATCTGCCTTCTAATGCAGGAGATGCAGGAGAAGTAGGTTGGATTCCTGGGTCAGGAAGATTCCCTGAGGGAGTAAATGGCAACCTACTCCAGTATTCTTGCCTGGAAAATCCCATGGACAGAGGAGCCTGGTGGGTTACGGTTTATGGGGTTACAAAGAGTCAAATGCTACTGAGCACACATATACCAACAACAAATTGTACAAGTTAAAAATATGTCTTATCAATAGGTGATTGTTTCATTATTTTAAAAATAATCTCCAGTATTGCAGTACCTTGTAGTTACTCGAGAAGTCCTAAAACTAAGGCTTTGCTTCCCTGGTGGCTCAGATGGTAAAGAACCTGCCTGCAATGCAGGAGACCCACGTTCGATCCCTGGGTCAGGAAGATCCCCTGGAGGAGAAAATGGCAACCCACTACAGTATTTTTGCCTGGGAAATCCCATGGACTTAGGAGCCTGGCGGGCTAAGTCAATGGCATCACAGAGTCAGACATGACTGAAGTGACTGACACAACAGTAAGACTTACAATGTCAGTGATGCCAATTATTTGCCAAGAGGAGCATAGTCAGTGCTCCCACTCCCATAAGCCCTTTTGTGCTGTGATTTTATCTCCCTTTCCATAAAAGCAGGGATTTGTTTCTCAGTCCCCTCCCTCATCTTTAGTCCGGTTTTGGCCAAGAGAGCACTGGAGATGCAGATATGGTCCTAAATGGCCTAAAGTTCTGAGTCTTAGAAAACCTCACTGGTTCCATTCTTCAACCTCTTGGCCATCTGCCTTTGTTCACAGATGATATGACTGTTTATGGAAAATATCCCAAAGGGTCAACATCAATGACAACAAAACCTGGAACCAATAAAAACTAATTTTGTATAAGAGTAAAGTGGGAAAAAAAAAAAAAAAAGCAATGGGGGCTGTTTCAATGAAGAGGTCTGCAGAAGAAGAAAGCATGATGACTAGGCTTTGGGAGGGTTAGGTGTAACCAAGTGGGGAGAGAAGTTCTGTTGAGGGTATGCGATGTGAGAGAACTTCAAATGAAAAGGCCATATTTGCTCAAAGGTACAGCTATTTTAACTAGAATAGAGGGAGAAATACAGGGCTAAACGATGGCTATTTAGTTTTACTCTGGTTTCAGCATTGTCCTATGGGCTGTGTGTGAATTATTTAACTTGTTTATTACAAAAAATTACACAAGTTCTGCATTATTAGAATTCACTTTACAGGTGGGGAAACTGAAGCTTAGAAAGTTAGGAGCTTACAGAAAGCCCCAAATTCTAACCCTGAATTATGGTTGATGCTTTAGTCAAGAACCAGTAGACATGAAATGTGTGTGTGTGTGTGTGTGTGTGTGTGTGTGTGAGAGAGAGAGAGAGAGAGAGAGATAAAGACAGAGAGAGGGAGGAAGGGAGACTTAGCTTAGCGAAGCAGCATGCTAATAAAGATAGACATTAAAATAGCCCTCTTCTTCTTTTATTTACTTTGTTCATCTAGGTATTTGCACCTTGACATCACTTGAGGGGTCATGGAAAATCCCAGTGTCACTAAGAGTGACCTCAGTAGAAGGATAGACAAATAATGTCATTGTCTAAGGAAAGGGGAGAACAATTAGTTCGTTTTCATTTTGAAGGTTTACAAAGAAAAACTACTTAATCTCAATGAGGACTTCCTGGAGGGAATGCTTGGAAGTTTATTATGTTAGTTAACTTGTTTCGGTTAAGTATTCAAGGAGCTGGCTGGCACCAGGGAGACTGGTTGTGTATATGACTTGGGAAATCTAATGCTAACACTTGTCCCAGTTGGAGAGCATGAGCAGAGAATATCTAATTAATTAATAATAAAGGAGCGGGGTTGTCTTCTCTCAAAACCCTGGGTTCTGAGTGAGGCTTCATCTTAATAATGGTCCCTCAGAGTGAGCATGCCAAGTGGTTGCCAGTACAGGAATGGAACCTATGACTCTGAGGGGATGGACAGCCCCCTTATGGCTTGGACTGTGTCAGTACCAGGGTTCTTACATAAACGTGGGTGATGTGATCAAGATGGACATCTGGAATTTTCTTTTAAAAAGACATGTGATAGTGCAGCCATTAAGAGGATAACCTTCAAATGAAGTGCTTATATTAACATCTCAAATTTGTGGAGCAGGCTTTATCTGTTTTATTTTGAAATAAACATAGAGAGTATCCTTAATCATGATGTACCTCTAAACCTACTTAAGTAGGCCAGGGAATTTCAACATTTCCTTTACCAGACTTCACACACCTAGAAGTGAGAGTTTTGTTTTGTCCTCTGGGTTCAATTCTAGGAACATCTCTGGCTATGACTGTCATAGATATAGAGATGCCATCTATGACAAAGACTGGTATTCATTAGAGGTAAGACAGACAAAGTATACCCACAGGTCAGCATTTAGTTTCTTCTGCAGCCTATGGTTTCTACAAGTGATATTCAAAAATGAGGTTTTTCCAAAAGTCCTCTTATTGAAGATTTTAAAAACACTGAGGTGAGCAGCTTGGAACTAGTTCTATGTTCTTATTAAGTGTTGCCTAAGGAAAAGTGAAAAGCCTGAAATTTCTAGTTCATCAGAAGAAATTTACTGCTCTGGTAGCATATGATTCTTCTTAAAATATTACATAATCTTTAAAAAAAGAAAGACAAAACTACACTGAACAAATGCACACACGAAAGCATCAAAAGAGTGAGAGAGATGCCTTTGTATTTATTCCTTTAGAGGGATACTGGCAAACTGAATCATTTTTGAACAAAACGTGAATTTATGCTCTTTTAAAGATAACAAAATCTGATTCTTCTCAAAGAGTTTGAAAGACAAGAACTACTAAAAAGCTGTGTTAATTCCTTTTTTTTTTTCTGTCGCTGAGCGTTCTCTAAAGAAAAGTATTGCTATAAAGTGGTTATTAAGAATAGAACTGCATGGCTGCTTTTAAAAATACTGTGGTTCTCATATTAGAGTTTAAAAGAAAAGGCTGAAATAATTTTTAATACAGGGCATTGATTTTTCTTGAACTCTTTTAAATGCTCATTTTTAAGGTGGGAGAAGACAACATGACCTTTACATCTTCCCAGTGTTTACACCTGAAGTGTGATCCATCAGCCCTGATCTTCTGGGAGGTTTCTACATGTTGGTCCAAAACCAAAATCACCAAAAATGTGATATATTTTAAAGAGCATTTTCCACAGAAGGTGGAAAATATACTTTTAAAAGCACAAATAAAATCCTAAGCAAACATAGATTTGCTTTTGGAGTGTGATTGGTTGCATGATTGATATTATAATGGAATTATATTTGAAAAAACATGACCCTTAGGCTCTCCCCTGCTTTGAACATTACTGTAATCTGTGATCTACAGTAAATAGGGATGAGGACTGACAAAATCTGAAATGTAGTAGTTCTATTTTTTTTTTATCATTGTGTCAAAACAATTGCAGGTAAACCACTACATCAATATGATTAGAACATAGTAATGGAGGATGTGGGTTATTGAAAATATATATTTATTGCTTCTTCTCAATTTGTCCTTAGGTGGCCTCAATAACTCAATTTCAAGACCTTTAGAACAAAGGGAAACACTCTCCTTTCAATGTAGTTGGGGCAAAAGTTTCCATAAAGCTCCTGGCCTAATTTTTTGTAAACTACAGGCATCAATAACTCTTATACTTTTTATTTTTCCTATATCTTTCAAAATATGTTTGCAAAATATACCACCATATCGATTTACTTGATCTTTATATAATACCCAGAACAGGAAAATATATAAGTACAGATGGAACATTCACCAAAACAGATCCGATCCTGAGATATAAATCACACTGTAACAAATTCAACATAAATAAAAACATACAACGTAGGGCCTTCCCTGGCAGCCCAGTGATTAAGAATCTGCCTTGCAATGCAAGAGACGTGGGTTCAATCCCTGATTGGGCAACTAACATCTCTCATGCCTTGGGGAAACAAAACCTGAGCTCTAGAGCCCGCATGCCACAAGGAAAGATCCTGCAAGACTCAGTAAATCAACTAACACCTGATGGCATCAAATAAATAAACATTTAAAAGAAAACAACATACAGTGTAAACACTCTAACAATAAAAAAAAAACAGAGAAAATCAATAACAACAAAAAAATCAATAAGAAATCTAAAATTTCCAAAATATTTGAAAAAATATTTTAAAATACACATATTTCTAAATAATCCATGGGGCAAAGAGCATTCAGAGGGAAACTACCATTAGAAATCCATAAAAGTTTTTAAAGATTTTAAAACTACAGAAAAGAAGTAAAACCACTGGTTCTGTTGATAATCAGTGATAATGTTAAACCTCTAGTCAGACAAACCACAGGGAAAGGGCGGAGGGGAATAGATTACCAATATCAGGAATGTAAGAGGGAATACCATGAGGATTCTGATGCTATTAACAGGATGACAATATTATTAAAAAGTGTATGTCAATAAATTTAGCAAGCTACTTGAAATGAACACATATGCAAATATATAAATTACTAAATTTACTCAAGAAATTGATAACCTGAATAATCCTTTATCAATTAAAGAAATTAAATTCATAGTTAAAATCCTTTCAAAAAAGTAAATTTTAGAATTTGATGGTTTACTGGTGAATTCTTCAAAATGCTGCAGAAAGAATATAACCTCTATACAAATCTTCTTGAAACAGAAAAGCAAGAAAACCTTTCCAATTCATTTTGTGAAGCCAATATATCCTACAGCAAAACTTGTCAAGAAATTATATAAAACAACAGACTAATACAACTAATGCATTTCATGATATGACACAGAATTTTTATGAATATTAACAAGTCAAATCCAACAAATTATGAAAATAATAATATATCATACCATTTATTCTAGGAACATTAATACTCAAAAAATCAATCAATATAATTTATTGTATCAACTAATTAAGAAGAAAAAGTGTATGATTTTTTTCATTACATATACAATATATATTTGACAAAATTCCACTCCTAATAAAAACTCCCAACAAACTAGTACTAGAAGGGAACTTCTTCAACCTGATACACTATCTCTACAAAAAAACCCTACAAATAACATAATACTTCATAGACAAAGACAATGCTTTTTCCCCTAAGACTGGGAACAAAGCAAGAAAGTCTGCTTTCACTACTCTCATTTGGACTACATTACCTGCCTTCTGTGAAACCTGTATGTAGGTCAAGAAGCAACAGTTAGAACTGGACATGCAACAACAGACTTGTTCAAAATTCGGAAATTAGTACATCAAAGCAGGTTTATAAAACCCTGCTTATTTAACTTACATGCAGAGGACCTCATGAGAAATTCCAGGCTGGATGAAGCACAAGCTAAAATCCAGATTATGGGGAGAAATGCCAATAACCACAGATATGCAGATAACACCATCCTTATGGCAAAAAAGCTAAGAGGAACTAAAGAATCTCTTGAGTAACGTGAAAGGAAAACAACTCAATTAAAAAGCAGACATAACATTTGAACAAATACTTCACCAAAAACAGACAAAGATGGCAAACAAGCATGTGAAAAATGGTCAACATCATTAACCATGAAGAAATTTCAATTTAAAACCACGATGAAAAACCGTTACATACCTATCAAAATGTATAAACATATATATAAACACACAGTACCAACTGCTGATGAGGATGCAAAGCACCTCACCTTTTTTTTTTTTTCCTGGTGGAAATACAAAATGGCACAACCAGTGCTTGGCAGCCTCTTATAAAATTAAACATCCAAAAAAATAAATTTACCATACAACCCAGCTACCCTATCTAACAACAGTCACCCAACAGAAATGAAGGATTCTGGCTATACAGGAATCTGTTAATGGAAGCTTACAGCATCTTCATTCAAAATCTACAAAACCAAGAAAAAAACCTCAAAAGCCTATGATTCAGTAAGTGGATAAACAAACTGGTAGAGTGACAAAGAATGAAGTACTGATACATGCTATGCTAGAAACAGGAACTGTAAGAGCTTTAGGATAAGTATAAGAAGAAGCAAATGGTTACAAAGTGCATGATTACTTCTACATAACATCCAGGCAAGGGTAAAAACGATAGAGACAGAAAAGGAAAACAGCTGTGTCATCCAGATTTGGGGACTGAGGGAGGCACTGATTACAAAGAAGCCTGAGGGACTTTTAGGGCAGTGGGACCAAAATCTGGTTTTGGCACAGGTTGCTTGACTATTTACCTTTGCCAAAATCCATAGAGTCATATGCCTGAAAAGGGTGGCTTGTGATGCCTTAGAGTATGATTTAATGGACCTGACTTACACGTTATATATTATAATTAAGTTATAATTAAGTTAGCTTAGGTATGGCTTAACCCAGAGGTTGTCTATAGGCATTTAAAACCAAATGCTGAAGAGTTAAGAATACATGATTTTCAGACAGAAATAAAAAAACACAGAAGACTGTGTTTTGGGGTAAAACCTCTCTGGAAACAGAGGAAGCGCTTACTCAACCTCTGAGCCAATCCAGGTCAGAAGCAAAATATGGAGTGACAGTTCAGTGCCTTTGGAGCCATGCCCGCCTCAGAACTGTCTAAGTATCAGGAACAGATAAGCTGTTGAATCTCCCAGTCCACAAATAAAAACTAGACCTGTTGCAACATGTTTTAACCCTTCGTTTCCCACCCTCATCTCTGCGCTTCAGTCACTTAATTGCAATCCTTTTACATGGCCCAGTCTCGCTTCATGTTCAGGACATCACTCCTCCTGAGGATGGTGGGATGACTGCAACAGTGAAATATGAGGAAAAGATGAGGGGCTGCGGATCTTTAACCAATGAAAGGAATGATGAGTGAATTTATTATTCCTATCCTCAAATGTTTGAAAGACTGTCAATAAAAGATAAAGTACCTTGATATCATGAAGCTCCCAAGCCATAATGAGGATAAGTGGGCTCAAGTTACAGGGAAACTGAAATTTGTTTATTTAAAGAAAACATCTATAGCCCCATAGGCTTCCCTGGTGGCTCAGAGGTTAAAGCGTCTGCCTCCAATGTGGGAGACCTGCGTTCAATCCCTGGGTTCGCTCTCTGGGTCAGGAAGATCCCCTGGAAAAGGAAATGGCAACCCACTCCAGGACTCTTGCCTGGAGAATCCCATGGACGGAGGAGCCTGGTAAGCTACAGTCCACGGGATCACAAAGAGTCGGACACGACTGAGCCACTTCACTTTCACTTTCTATAACCCCTTAAAGCTTCTAAAGAATAATAACAACAGTATCCATACATTGAGATAATTTTATACACATTATCTCTTTTAACCTTATAATAGCTCTTTGAAGGAGATATTTATAGATGACATAAAATACTTAAGTTCTTAGAGCTAATGAACGGAATGGCAAAATTTTGAAACCAGATCTTTCTTTGCTCAGCTATCCTATCTCCCAGTGGGTTGCATAGGGTGATCCTGACTTCCCATCATCAACTCTACTCAGACCTACTGGGAACCACTTGGCTGAGGTATTTTATAAGGGATTCTAAAGTGGATGAGCTGGGTACCATCCACTTGCTACTTAGATATCATCAAATCATGAGATACCGTAAGATTCTTTACTGCTATATTTTCTTATTGACATAATAATAATAAATAATTTGGAACTTTCCTCTTTCCTTTCTGTGTGTCCATTACTTTTCAAGTTGATTTCTCTTACATGTAAGGGAAACACATCCTCCTTCTTCATCACCTTGACCCACTAGAGTTATGTTCAGGTGAAAGAGAAGGATTTTCAATCAATAACAGCATAATCGCATCCCTGCCAGTGAGTGAAGTTTGCCAGTGGGATAATCTGCTCTCACACACAGATGCTGCTCCTGGCCCTGACATTTGAGGCTGGCAAGTTGGCTGCCACCCTTCGGTACTGTGCCAGTGTCTGTGTGGAATCTTCCTACCCAAACCTTGCATAGAACCCCCACAGGCTTACTTGGAGCACTGATGGATATTTATAAGAAAAGTTCAGAATCCTGAAAAGGGCTGATAAGAAACGCTTCATGATTGTTTCCTCTTTGTGTACCCATGCTTCCCTGGATACTGAAACATGTTGAATATATTCAATTCTTTGCATTCGTTTCTTTTAATGTTTTGGATATTAATTTGTCTCCCTTTTCTATTTTGTTATTTTTAGATGAATGCTTTAAAAGTCATAAAATTGTAAAATTTTAAGGACCTCTTAATGCCATTCAATCCCATCTACCTCCTACTAGAAAAATCCTTTGAAGAGCATCCATTAAAAAAAAAATACCATTACATTTTTGCTTTAACACTTCACTTAATGACAGAGCAGATCATTCTGACACGTACTCAAGTTAGGAAGAAGTGACTTTTTTAAATAAGCGTCTAAATTACTTCTCTATAACTGCCTTCTCAGGGAAAGAAGGAACATCTTTTCTCTGCCTTATATCTGAATATTAGATATGAATCCTTCAATGACCATTTCAGTGGTTGTGTCTGCAGATTCTGCCCAGGTCTCCATGTGTGTGTGTATGTACACGTGTGTGATCAGTCATGTCTGACTCTGCATCTCCATGGACTGTAGCCCACCAGGCTCCTCTGCCCATGGGATTTTCCAGGCAAGAATCTTGGAGTTGGCTGCCATTTTGCACTCCAGGGGATCTTCCCAGCTCAGGAACAGAACCAGCGTCTCCTGATGTGGATTCTTCACTACCACACCGCCAGAGAAGCCCCTCTCTTTCTATAGCAACTTGTAACCCGATTTGGGCAAGTGGGCAACCAGTCCCACACCTGCCCCTCCATCATCTCCCCTGTGCACTTTTGCTGGATCACTGAGAATGAGGACACTAACATTTCCAAGAGTCCATTGCCAGTTGGACTTGATCAGGTTTGGAGGTTAGGCTGAAGGCCAGAGGAGATAGAAGACTGAGTTTCACGCCAGCAGTCCCCTGAAGTACCGGCAGAGTCTCTGCCATAACAGCGGCAGTGGTCTCTCCCAAAACCAGGTAGAGCAGGTAGCTCCTGCTCAAGGGAACAGTGAATGTGGGGTCCTAGGTTCCAGGTATAGCTCCCCAATCTCTAATAGCACCTTTTTCCCTTTTCCCTGTATCTCATCTCTTTCCACCAATAATATTTAGATATATTTGTTCTCCTGACTGTACACTGACTAAGAACCATTATAATACCACATTCAGCACCGTGGTACAGGTTTCTTTGTTCACGCCTTACCTCATCACTCCATCAGTCATGAGGATGACACCTAGCATTTGATTGTAAATGGAAGGTTGCATATTTTTTGTGTTATTCACGATCACATTTCCCCTTAGCTGCTGCTGCTGCTTCAGACTACACACACTCAGTGTACTCACTGATCCCCACAAAGCATCACTTTCAAACATCTCATCTACCTGAGGCTCCTCCTCACATCATTCTCACCCTATTTTAGTGGCTGTGAAAATGTGAAAATGAACAAACCATTCTGGACATGGGCTAATAATAACAAGACTTCAAAATGAGAAGGATGAATACTACTTCCATTATCCAAGTTTTCTCTGTTCATTAATGCAAACTTTGATTTTGTTTGCTTTTCAAAGAAACCACATAGCATAAAAACTCATTAAAATGCTGCTCAAAAACCAGCACCATAAATTAGCTTGGAATCCCAAGCTCTCAAGATAATTTCAGTTGTTCATTCTTTTATCTTTACCATTTGTAAATTTAACAAGCTGTCCTCTGCCCTCATTCAAAATATTGAGAACATGTTGAATATGACCATCCTGATACAGAGAATACTGTGCAAAGCTGGTGAATCAAGCCTCATTACTGACCATGAGTTAGACTGAAATAGTGGGCTCTTTTCTTCTCTCCACTTCATTACTCCTCTACGTGAAGTGATGTTCTCAATTTCTCCCTAGTCCAGAGTTTCACAACTCAAAGCTTATTTTGAATATGACATTTATTTTTCAAATATACAAAAGCTTGAATTTACAGTTGAGAGTCTAAAAATGTACTTTTAGGATTTGGCACTGTAGATTTTCTAAATAATAAATTCCTTTTTTCAAAATGAAAAGGATAAGGTATATCATTTGTTTCCTTGTTGCTGACGTTTAATAAAATTGAATTTCCTAGATATTCTGTATTCTCAGAGGATATTTGGTGGGGGGGCAAACCATCATTTTAAAAAATGAACTCCTCTTAATAATGAAAATTATTGATAGGATGGACATACGGTTCATGAAAGGGCACACAGGACACCCTGTAGAGAAATACCACATTGTGGTTTTGATTTGCATTTCCCAGATAGTTGTGATGTTGGCACCTTTTAATGTACCTGTTGGCTATTTGCATATGTCTTTGGAAAAATGTCTATTCAGGCCCTTTGCCCAATTTTTATTTAATTATTTGGGTTTTTTCTATTGCCTTATACAAATTCCTTACATATTTTGGATGTTAGTCCCTTATCAGAAACGTGGTTTGCAAATATTTCCTCCCATTTTCTAATCTGCCTTTCATTTTGTTGATAATTTCTTTTGCTATGTAGAAACTTCTGGTTTGGTGGAGTCCAACTGTTTACTCTTGCATTTGCTGCTTGTGCTTAGGGTGTCATATCTGTAAAATCATTGCCTTATATGTGAAATCTGGTGGGTTGGCCCAAAAGTTCATTCATGTTTTTCCATGAGATCGTATCAAAAAAAAAAACAAACAAACGAACGAAATTTTAGGCCAAACCAACTCAAACACACACACACACAAACATTCATAGAAGCTGTTCCCAGGGGTAGGGTGTTGAGAGAATGGATGAAGGTGGTCAAAAGATATGAACTTCTAGATATATGATGAAAAAGTCCTGGGGATATTACAGTTAACAATATTGTATATTTGAAAGCTCCTGAGAGAGTAGGTTTTAAAACACACACGTACCATATAACTTGATGAATCCATTAGCTAAGGTTACTATGGCAAACATTTCTTTGTATATACATACATCAAGTCATTGTGCTGTACACCTTGAACTTACACAATGTTCTATTTTCAATTATACCTGAATACATTCGAAAAAGAATATTGCATTAAAGAATACTAAGGATCAGGCTGGAGATTTGTAAACCGAGGCTGAGGAACAAAGTACAAGACCCAGAAGAACTTTAAATACCAGTACAAGGCAACCTTAAAACATACAAAGCAACGTTATATAGATAGATTGGAATATGGAGTGAGTTAGAAAGAGGATAAAAGCTCAGGAGACAAACATATTACTTCTTAACAGAAGAGTTAAGTGTTAGAAGTCAAGTCCAATGCAGGAACAAGTAAGAAATTAATGTGAGGACCATGGAAATAATTTTGGTTATTAGTTTTGGGTTGGCCAAAAAGTTTGTTTGGGTTTTTCCATTAAAAAAAGATAATCTATAGAAAAACTCAAACAAACTTTTTGGCCAATGCAAATAGATGTATACACATATACACGCACATACAGGCAATGAAGTACTTGGCATATCCCAGGGAGTAGCTCAATCTGTGGGCACAAAGGGATAATGTCTGAAGCTTTCAGTAAGATATGGAAAAAGATGGAGTCAAGATTGTATTGAAGCTTCAATGTCCAAAAAATGTTTAGTCTATAGGGCATGAGAAAATATTGAAGGGTTTTAAATAGGAGAGTGATATGATGAAACATAATATGCCGATTCTTTTTCTTAATTATCAGAAAGGCTCTGGTCAATGATACAGTCTCTCAGGCAATCTGTCTAGAGATAAATATTCATTGATTAAAGGGCTTGTAGTCTGCTTTTTTGAAGCCAGAGAGCAAAGAAAATATTTTGAGAATATTTTGCCAAAGGTGACATATTTTAATCATTGATTCAGAGAAGACGTTTGATGGGTAAGGTCTTGGCAAAATCTACCCAAATCCCCTAACAACAGCAGCTTTTGTGTTTCTTGTGTGCGCTGGCACACCTGTCAAGCCGCGAAGCCTCTAACTGCTCAGGAAACCAACACTTATTTGGTCTGGGAAAGACGCAATCTCTTCCGGATGCTAAAAATTGGCCATTTAGTAAAATGTAAAAATAGACTGCTTTAGTTTTGCTTGCTGAATCTGCCATGGATCAGTGGCAATTTCCAATACGAACAGTTTCAGAGGGTCAGATATATTGATTCAAGTTATTGTTTTCAGTATATATTATAAATTTTTTGGTTGTTACCTCTAATTTCAATGGCCCAGTATTTGCAAGATGAAATGAATAATAATGAAGATGGAAAACACCTCTGCTTAGTTCCTTTGCCAGGTGAAACTGTTTGGCATGCAAAACAAGTGTGGGTGCAATGATCTTTGGAGACAGAAAGAAAACAGCAATAATGGATGAATTTCGGTCTTCGGCCAAAAGACCATTAAGGGTGAAACATGCAAAACCGGTCAGAATGATTGAAGGTTGTTTGGGTGTTTAAAAGGGGTGCAGTTTTACTCAGTGTTTTGTCTTTACTGCAGGATAGTAAATTACAAATTTTCTAATACTGCCTGTTTGCCATCTGCTTTTTGAGAAATTATGTCTGATAATAGATGATACAAAATCATGACCTTGCTAAGCTTCAGTGGAAACTACCCAAATGAAACCCACTGCACATTTTCCCCTTATTTCTAGAGAGATATTCAGAGAAGACAGGGAGAGAAATTTGCAAATTAAACCATACTGACATTAAATATTGTTTTGTTTATTTAAAGGGGGATCACAGAATGCTGGCCTTATAAAGACTCTATTTTATAATTAGCCATGGTTACATGGGATAGTTTCCATAAATATCTTTAAAAGAACTTAAGCAATAAAACAGAAAATCAACTAGTAATATATTTTCAAATGTCTGTGTTTGTCAGAAACACCTATTGTATTACATCAGAGTCCTTATTTGTGTTTATCTTAAAGAATATTCAGAATGATTGAATATTTGCTATATTTACAAGCTTTGATTTCAACTGGCATTTATCTGCTTCCAGAAATCAAATACACCTTGGAATGGAAAAAGATTTTCACTAAGGATGACTTTCAAAGGAATGTATCTGCAGACAGTGCAAAACAAGGCATGATTTTAGGCAATGAAAGTGATATCTTTGAAAAATGTACATAGTTAGAGAAACTGCATTCTTCTATACTGTGTTCTTTATGACTTGAGTATACTTGGTAAATAACTATCACGTACATTTATAATAATATAAGTTAATAACATGCTATATTGACATGCATAATTATAGATTTTTCATAAATGTGTCTATTGTGGAAAAGGGCATTTAATTTTTTATAAGAGAAATCTACTTAATCTTCCAATGAAAATATTCAGAAATGCAATTTGGATTTTCATCAAAGTTCCTAGCTGTCATATGACTATAACAAATGCCTAAAACTAACCTTAGAACTCAAGAAAAATGGTTATTGGAACTCTTGAAATGAAAAAAATATATATAAAAGGAACCTTTTCTCTAAACCAAACACCTTATTTCTTAAAATGATATACCACAAATGATTTCATTCAAAAAAATGCTAAATTAAAAAGCTACAATATGAATATTAAAATATGAAACGAAATTGATATATGAAACTAAATTCAGTCAATGCTTCAACAACAAATTACACAACCCCAAATAACTGTTTTGGACTAACTCTTTATGTTCATAATACAGAATCCTTCTTACCACTTAAAATGTATGTCATTTTATCTAGCTGTGAATTGCTTTCCCAGGAATCAAATCATGTACTTCTGGGGAGTCAAGATATGAGGCTACTTGTCTCTCAATAGAAACAGAAAGACACATTGTAGAGAGAGTTACACCTGCTACAAAACCCACACAGCTCAATATAATGATGCGGACGAGGGATGCCACACACATTCATCTGTGTAAATGCAGGTGACCTAAACACACTGGACCATCTATCTACTTCAAGCTGCCATCCTGCTCTGTCCGGTCCAGCTCCCTGACAGTAAATCTTTAACCATTATTTCATCCCCGGTGCTGACAAGACATCTCATGCTGTGAGTAGCCAAATGTTTATGAGCAAGGACAGCATGTCCATTATTGTTATTAGTTCTCTGCCCCCATGCATGCACAAGCAACATTAAAGGCCAAATGGGTGAGAAAAATAGTTTTCCTGAGCCTCTGCTTTTCAAAGGGAGCCTGCTTCCTACAGGATGTGTGGAGGCATTTATCTTTTTTTAACTTTTTATTTTGTATTGGGGTACAGCCGAAGTTGAACGGTTCTATGAAGATCTCCAAGACCTTCTAGAACTAACACCCAAAAAAGATGTTCTTTTCATTTTTGGGAACTGGAATGCAAAAGAGGAAGTTAAGAGATACCTGGGGTAACAGGCAAATGTGGCCAGGGAGTACAGAATGAAGCAGGGCAAAGGCTAATAAAGAGAATTCACTGGTCATAGCAAACACCCTCTTCCAACAACACAAGAGAAGACTCTACACATGGACATCACTAGATGGTCAGTACAGAAAAGAGATTGATTATAAGCTTTGCAGCCAAAGATGGAGAAGCTCTGTACAGTCACCAAAAACAAGACTGGGAGCTGACAGTGGCTTAGATCATGAACTTCTTATGGCTAAATTCAGACTTAAATTGAAGAAAGTAGGGAAAACCACTAGACCATTCAGGTATGACCTAAATCAAATCCCTTATGATTATACAGTGAAAGTGACAAATATATTCAAGGGATTAGATCTGATAGACAAAGTGCCTGAAACTAGGGACGGAGGTTTGTGACACTGTACAGGAGACAGGGATCAAGACCATCCCCCCAAAAAGAAATGCAAAAAAGCAAAATAGCTGTCTGAGGAGACCTTACAAATAGCTGAGAAAAGAAGAGAAGTGAAAAGCAAAGGAGAAAAGGAAAGATATACCCATTTGAATGCAGACTTCCAAACAATAGCAAGGAGAGATAAGAAAGCCTACCTCAGGGATCAATGCAAACAAACAGAGGAAGACAACAGAATGGGAAAGACCAGAGATCTCTTCAAGAAAATCAGAGATACCAGGAGAACATTTCATGCAAAGATGGGCTCAATAAAGGACAGAAATGGTATGGACCCAACAGAAGCAGAAGATATTAAGAAGAGGTGGCAAGAATACACAGAACTATACAAAAAAGATCTTCACAACCCAGGTAATCACGATGGTGTGATCACTCATCTAGAGCCAGACATCCTGGAATGTGAAGTCAAGTGGGCCTTAGAAAGCATCACTATGAAGAAAGCTAGTGGAGGTGACGGAATTCCCATTGAGCTATTTCAAATCCTAAAAGATGATGCTGTGAAAGTGCTGCACTCAATATGCCAGCAAATCTGAAAACCTCAGCAGTGGCCATAGGACTGGAAAAGGCCAGTTTTCATTCCAATCCCAAAGAAAGGCAATGCCAAAGGAAGCTCAAACTACTTCACAATTGCACTCATCTCACCAGCTAGTAAAGTAATGCTCAAAATTCTCCAAGCCAGGCTTCAACAGTAGGTGAACCATGAACTCCCAGATGTTCAAGCTGGATTTAGAAAAGGCAGAAGAACCAGACATCAAATTGTCAACATCTGATGGATCATCAAAAAGCAAGAGAGTTCCAGGAAAACATCTACTTCTGTTTTATTGACTATGCCAAAGCCATTGACTATGCCAAAGCCTTTGACTGTGTGGATCACAATAAACTGTGGAAAATTCTGAACGAGATGGGAATACCAGACCACGGGGCCTGCCTCTGGAGAAATCAGCACGCAGGTCGGGAAGCAACAGTTACAAACAGACATGGAACAACAGACTGGTTCCAAATAGGAAAAGGAGTACATCAAGGCTGTATATTGTTACCCTGCTTATTTAAGTTATATGCAGAGTACATCATGAGAAACACTGGGCTGGAGGAAGCACAAGGTGGAATCAAGATTGCTGAGAGAAATATCAATAACCTCAGATATGCACATGATGCCACCCTTTTGGCAGAAAGTGAAGAGGAACTAAAAAGCCTCTTGATGAAAGTGAAAGAGGAGAGTGAAAAAGTTGGCTTAAAACTCAACATTCAGAAAACTAAGATCATGGCATCTGGGCCCATCACTTCACGGCAAATAGATGGGAAAACAGTGACAGACTTTTTATTTTTTGGGCTTCAAAATCAATGCAGATGGTGATTGCAGCCATGAAATTAAAAGATGCTTGTTCCTTGGAAGAAAAGTTATGACCCAACTAGACAGCATATTAAAAAGCAGAGACATTACTTTGCCAACAAAAGTCTGTCTAGTCAAGGCTATGGTTTTTCTAGTAGTCATGTATGGATGTGAGAGTTGGACTATAAAGAAAGCTGAGTGCCGAAGAATTGATGCTTTTGAGCTATCGTGTTGGAGAAGACTCTTGAGAGTCTCTTGGACTGCGAGGAGATCCACCCAGTCAATCCTAAAGGAAATCAGTCCTGAATATTCATTGGAAGGACTGATGCTGTAGCTGAAATTCCAATACTTTGGCCACCTGATGGGAAGAATTTACTCATTTGAAAGACCCTGATGCTGGGAAAGATTGAAGCCAGGAGGAGAAGGGGATGACAGAGAATGAGATGGTTGGATGGCATCACTGACTCAATGGACGTGAGTTTTAGTAAACTCTGGGAGTTGGTGATGGCAGGGAGGCCTGGCGTGCTGTGGTCCATGGGGTCGCAAAGAGTTGGACACGAATGAGCGACTGAACTGATCTGAATAGCCGAATAACAATGGTGTGATAGTTTCAGGTGAACAGAGAAGGAACTCAGCCATACATAAACATGTATCCATTCTCCCCCAAACTCCCCTCTCATCCAGCTGCCACTTAACACTGAACAGAGTTTCCTGTGCTATACAGGAGATCCTTGTTGGCTACCATTTTAAATAGTGTAGTGTGTCCATAAAGGGAGCTAAAAATAAACAAGCAACAGTTCTGAATCTGTCATTTTTACCAGGCAGTCCATGGGGGAAAAAATGAATTCAGAAGGGTACAGTAATGGAGATTATTCTAGATCAAGTGGTAAGAGATGTAAGAGATGTGATTTTTCTCTTTGCCAGGAACCAGCTACATGACCTCAGCAAATCTCTCACTCTTGTTCTTCATTCTCTTCTCTTTCTTTCTCTTTAAATGTGAGGCTTCCCTTCAGCCTTTCCAAAAAAAAAAATTGTATTAAAGACTAAATGCTCAATAATTCCCCACTCATTGCTCTCTATAAATAAACTTTCAGGAGAATTTCCAATACTTCCTAAGGTAATTTTGTCAAGTGATTATGATACAAGGGTACTCAAGGAAACTCTTCTAAACTGTTTTCAATTACTCTTTTCCTAGGTATTTGCCATTGTGTTGGCATTTATCTATTGACTAATCTGGGCTAATTTTAAAATATAGTATTTCTTTTACAAAAAAAATGCTTTGAGACTTTGTATTCTTTTCAAAAAGTAATTTACAAGTGCTGATAAGTATCAATATGTGTTGTGCTTAGTAGCAACATGCGGGCATGCTAAATCGCTTTAGTCCTGTATGATTGTTTACGACCCTATGTATTGTAGCCAGGCTCCTCTGTCCATGGGATTCTCCAGGCAAGAATACTGGAGTGGGTTGCCATGCCCTTCTGCAGGGGATCTTCCCAACCCAGGGATCAAGCCCTCATTTCCTATGTCTCCTGCACTGGCAAGCAAGTGCTTTCCCACTAGTGCCACCTGGGAAGCACAAGTATCAATATACATGTCCCATTTCTGTTAAAACATGAACAATCACTCTATGTTTAATTTTTACACAAAACTTTGTGTGGGAGACACAACGGAGGCAGTGGCCATGGGCATCTTGTTCAGTGTTAAAGTTTTAGTCTGCTAAACAAGACACGTGGCACACAAAACGTGCTCAATAAATGCTGATAACAGAAACTGAGGTGGAACACCATGGCTAAAAGTAAAGGTATGAATGAAGAGCCAAACTAGTAGTCAATAAGAATGAGTGCTGCCCCAGCGACTTGAGACGTTAAGGAAAGCCTAGCATGGAACAAAAATAGAAACACACCACTCAGTGGGAAAGAAAAGCATATAAATTGGCAAGCCTTCCAATCTTAATCTTCTTTTCATCTGGAAGCAGTTTTTGTTGCAATCAAAACACTGTCCTGTTAATATGGACATCCTGCCAACTAAAGGGAAAGAAAAGGCTTTTTCTACCATGTTGCTTCCAGAAAGGAGTCCTTATTCTCCATTCTCTGGATGGTAACAGGAAAGCAGGAGCACAGGCAGGCCAACCTTCATTTCCCATCACAGTTAAGTCTTCATAGCTACTTACAGATAATTGTTTTTTTGTTTTTCTCCTTTTGTATACAAAACTGCAATGGCCAATAGAAATAGACTGAAATAACTCAATTCTATCACTTCATTGTAATTTCACATTTTGCCTGTTGAGTCTGAAAACATCCCTGTGTTCAAATAGTCACATCTCTTAAGTTCAAAGTTACTTTAAATGGCTTGACTTAATATGCAAGAAGTCCATAATACCCTTCTATGTCTCTTGTCTTAAGTCAGCCATTAGCAATTATCCAAACTGAAAATCCACCTCCAGAAGTAAGAAGATTTTTAAAAGGGTCATGACAGTAAAACTTTTTGTGAACTTAAGTGTTCAGAAATTTCAGAGGAGTTTACACATAAGTTAATTCTGACAGCACTCTGGTTTTAGGTCTATATCACAAGTAATGATTGGAAGAAGAGGTAGCTTATAGTGAGATAACCAGAGAACTAATAATCTCAGGTCAGTTTGCAAAAGTCCATTCTGCATTCTATTTTTTCCATTCTTGAGAAAATGTTCTTTAGAGTTACTACCACTTTTTGTGTCATGGAAATCACAAAATAGGATAAGAGAGCTTGAAAAAAAATTTTTTTCTGAATTCCTGAGATCCCAGCAATACATTATCTAAAAATAATATGATAATCTTACAGAGGATTTATTTGTTTTCTCATGTGATAAACTTTCAGAGTAACTAATGTATCCTCCTGCCAAAACCTACAATTACATATTTATGCTTATTATCACTACTTTTTCATTTTCCCTGCAACTGAAATGTGCGTCTTACACCTACTTTTTCTAACACATTGTTGGGTGTAAAATGATCAGTTTTGTAAAGAGTTGACCTTTAAACAACAGAGATTTGAATTGCATATGTTCAGGTACATGTGGATTTTTTAAAAATAGTAAATATTACACAATTTGTGGTTGGTTGAATTTGCAGATATCAAACCAGAGATAGAGAGGGTTGACTATAAGTTCTATCCAGATTTCCAACTGGGTGGAGGGTTGGAACCTCTAATCTCCCTCCACAAATTTTAAGGGTCAGCTGTATTTCTTTTCAGGATCTCCCAGACTGCAGTATGGAGGAAGATAAGACATAGAAAGAGGAAAATTCTTCTGATGATACCTATAATGGTCCAAAAGAAAAATCACGGCAGTGGTGGTGGTAGTTTAGTCGCTAAGTCGTGTCCGACTCTTGCGATCCCATGGGCTGTGCCTGCCAGGCTCCTCTGTCCATGGGATTCTCCAGCCAAGAATACTGGAGTGGGTTGTCATTTTCTTCTCCAAGGGAGGTTCCTGATGATTTACCATAGAAGCTATGAGGGAAGCCCATTAAATCACCCATTAAAGATACAGAGGAATCAGCAATATTAAATAAAGGACTTTTCTCATTGAGAAAATGTAAATTTGGGGAAAATTTTTAAGTGAACTTATTTACTAAGAATGGATTCTTAGTTGCTCAGTTGTGTCTGACTCTTTGTGACCCCTGGGACTGTAGCCCACCAGGCTCCTCTGTCCATAGGATTCTTCAGGAAAGAACACTGGAGTGGGTTGCCATTTCCTTCTCCAATTTAATAAGAATCATTATTCATATTTTTAAAATGTACAATATTCAGAATAATTCTCACTTTCTTCCAGTTTATTTTGGGCCAGTATTTTTTTTTTTAAATCTTAAAAGTCTTAAAACAACAGGGAAGAATGCATGCACTTATTTCACTGAAGTTTGAAACCATGGCAATATGCAGTTACATGAAATTAATCTTCTAGTTAAGTAGTCAGATGATTTCAGTTCTGTTATTTTATACATTCATCACACTCAGTATGAATAAATGTATCGCCAGATTTCCCTGAGGGTCCAGTGGTTTAGACTCTGAACTCCCAATGCAAGGGGCATGGGATCGATCCCTGGTTAGGGAAGATCCCAGGAGCTGTGCAGCCAAAAAATATATATATATACACACATATATATGTATATATATCAAGCTAAACTGCACAGATTTTCACTATTATTTTTTTGGAGATTGCCATTGATTAACAGAACTGGTTTTGCCACTGTTCTAATTATTCAGCTAAACTTAGCCACTGTTAAACACATGAACAACATAAAGTCTTGAAAATACTGGCCATTCAACAAATAAATATATTTATCAACTTTATGAATGCTTTTCAAACTAAAATTCATTTTCTAACTCATTTATCAAGTTTTCATTTGAGATTGCAAAAGGGTGGTATCACCTTCAGAGGTTCATTTTGGTTTCCACTGGCAGTTTACTCTTTGATTTACCCTACTGACATTCTGGCTTGTTCTTTCTATTTCTCTCCTCTCTCCGTCACAAAGCACACTGCATTTCCCATCATCTGTCTGCTAACAATCAGTGTTAATGTGGTTAAATTGGGAATTATTCCGTGAACTATAGTCAGCAGCCATTTCCCCCCTCTGTTGATTTGATTCATCCCTTTTCTTCGATTTTCATTTTAATAATTATTTTATCATTTCACATTAATCCACTTTCAATAAATTAAATTAAATGCATCAAAGGACCTCAAAGTAAATTAGCTTTTTGCTAAGTTAGGTCTTAAAGATCCAAAAATGTGATTTTGGTTTTCACTCTGTAAATTATAAATATGCATTACACATTGGGAAAATAGCACTTTCAAATTCATTTTCCATTGCTTCTAAAATATCTGAGAATTCCTTCAAGGCCACAAGCTACATCATGAATCTATTATGTTTTTTAGACTCAAAATCTTCATGAGGGAATTTTATTTTAGAAAAAATTAGTTTCCTTGTAAAAAATTTAAAAACCTTTGAATGATAAACATTTCATTCACAGGCTAAACATCTGATTTTTAGCTGTTTCTTTTTCTGGGGAAAGAGTTGCCTAATTTAAAATGTAGCCTACTATTTTTTTTAATAGTTTTCAGTTTCTTTTTTAATTTTTATTTTTTAACTAATTTATTTTTTGGCCACCACTCACAGCATGCAGGATCTTAGTTCCTTGACTAGGGATCAAACCCACAGCCCCTGAAGTAGAACTGCTTAACTGCCAGGCAAGTCCCAATGTCCTCCTACTATTGCTTTCATTATTTTATCCTTATTATAATAATACAGAGAAGAAGGCATTTCTTTAAATGTATAAGAGCTCCATCCTTTCTTATGGGGAAAAGAATTATTTCACTGCCCACCCCCCACCCTATATCCTTGGGACACAGAAAGGTACAGATAGTTTATTACAATGGATCTCTCAAAAACTTCTATAAAACTGAAAACCTATCTTTAAGAAGACAAGACATTTCTTTATCCATTCCTCTGTCCATGGGCATTTAGTTTGCTTTTATGTCCTGGCTGTTGTAAACAGTGTGGCAATGAACAGTGCAATAGCCAAGACACGGAATCAACCTAAATGTCCATCGGCAGAGGACTGGATAAAGACGTGGCACATGTACACCATGAAATGTCACCTGGCCATTAAAAAGAATGAAATAATGTCATCTGGATGGATGCAACTAGAGATTGTCATACTGACTGAAGTAGGTCAGACAGAGAAGGAGCAATATCATATGGCATTCCCTGTATGTGGGATCTAAAAAGAAATTATACAAATGAACTTATTTATAGGACAGAATGAGACTCACAGACTTAGAGAACAAACTGATGGTTGCCGGAGGGGGGGTGGTGCAGGGACAGGAGGAAGGGATGGTTAGGGATTTGGGGAATCAACATGTACTTGGGCAAACTTCAGGAGAGGGTGAGGGACAGGGAGGCCTGGTGTGCTGCAGTCCATGGGGTCACAGAGAGTCGAGCAACTGAGCAACAACATCGGTGTACACAGTGGTAAATTTAAAATGGATAACCAAGAGGGTCCTACTGTACAGCCAAGGAACTCTGTTCAATGTTATGTGGCAGCCCGGGTGGGACGGGAGTTTGGGGGAGAGTGGATGCATGTACATGTGTGGCTGAGTCCTTCTGCTGTCCACTGGAAACTATCACAACATTATTAATCAGCTGTGTGTGTTAGTCACTTAGTCGTGTCTGACTCTTTGTGACCCCATGGACTGTAGCCCATCAGGCTCCAGTGGTGGAATTCTCCATGTAAGAATACTGGAGTGGGTTACCATTTCCTTCTCTAATTGATTAACTGATAGCTGATTAGCTAGTCTCCAATATAAAAAAATTTTTTTTAAGATGCAAAACATTATATTTAAGTTTCTGTACTAGTCTCCATGATACCACTGAAGTGGAGAAATATGAAAGTATTTTATCAGAAAGATTTATCCACCAGTAATACTCAGGGCAGATTTCCCTATAAGATAGAGTTCCCAGCTCGGAGGTGATCTATGAAGGGTCTGTGGACAAGATCCAAGCTTTGGTAGGATAAGGATTGTGCTGGGTTTGAGTGATGAGTTGCAAATGTTGGCAGCTGAGAAACAATGGGGGATAAGTCCTAACTTAGATGTTCATGAATTCATTCAGCGTTTATTGAGTGCCTCTCATGCCACGCTGCTATCTCCCTCTGGCTTATGAATATAAAATGTATTTTTCTTACATGAGAGTCCCTCTCAGGATAAATATAGCTTAGTAGAGTAGTATAACATTCCCAGAAAACTCTAGTTAAAAGAATAGATGAAAAGATGAACGTTTAGAGGAGAAAGTGAACACTTCTAACTGCTGGGATCAAGAAAGATAATCTGGAGTTCGAGCCCGGGGTTCCCCCAGACCAAGCTCTTTCCCAGATTAGTCTTTATTTTCTTCTCTTCAGGCCCCCACGGGGATTCCTACACCCAGTGCTCCTTGCTTCCCATCAGTTCCTCTTTCATTGCTCAGTGGGGGATGAGGTGGAATTTTATATCTTTTTGTCAACAAGACTAAGCAATTGATGTTTTATTCTATTTTTTTTTTTAGCGGTATAGTAACAAAGAAACAGAAAAGAGAAACATACTTACGTGTTGTGTCCTTAATTAGTTACTATTTTTTTTTACCTAATCCTTCAGACAAGATTCTGACAAAGATACGATCAATTTTTCTCTTCTAACTTATAGAAAAGACCAAAGTAAGTTATTTTCTCTCTTCTGTTTCCTTTTAAACAGAAAGATACTATGCCCAGGTTTTTGTTGTTTTTTGTGGCATTTCTTTATAGGAATTTGGGTAAGGCAGAGACCCCAGATAAAGTCCAGAATGAGAAAGAAATTATAAGAGAAAGAAATTAGATTCTGGGCTGAGATGCTGCAGAAACTCACGATTCACCTGCTGTGGTAACTAGCAACAGCTGCTGGCATTCATTGTCATTGACACGGCTGACTCTGCCCTCAGCCAGGCCTCTGATAAGACACGGACATGTCATGGAGCCCCTGGGCTCCTGCAGTGGCTGAACTGGTACCCAGCCTCAGAGCCTCCTTGGCTGAAGAATAGTCACATGCCATTTCTCTCCAGTGCCCTCCCAGGACTTGCTTTCAGATCCATCCCATGGCAAAATAGCTGGATTCGGACTACTTCATTCTTGTCCTTCTTCCCTAGTCACTAGCTCTGTGTCTGCTGCAGGCCTGTGTTTTTACCCCTCTTTCAGGTTCACTGGCCAGGGATCAAACAAGTGCCCCTGCCTGTGACTGTCATGTTCAGATGGCGTATCCTGGTATAATCAGCGAGTCAAGACCCTACCATTAATTAGATTACCGACCAGACACAAATCCAGTCAATTTTGGATAATAGCAATGACTTTAAAAGGAAACCACTGTGTTATTGATGCCCAAAAATTTGAAGATTCTGCTTACAAGTAGGAGAACTTTCAGAAAAGTTTAAGAATGAATTCACGTCCTCAATATTATTTGACTTAATTAAACAATTTTTAAAAATATAGTATGTGCTGCACTTAGTCATGTCCAACTCTTTGCAACCCCATGGATTGCAAACTGCCAGGCTTCTCCATCCATGGCGATTCTCCAAGCAAGAATATTGGAATGGGTTGCCATGCCCTCCTCCAGGGGATCTTCCCAAACCAGGGATTGAACCCAGGTCTCCTGCATTGCAGGAGGATTCTTTACTGTCTGAGCCACCAGGGAAGCCCAAAATACAGTATATCACTGATTAAATCTATATTATTCATGTTGACACACACATACTTATATAAACTATATATTACATCATACACTTATAATGATTTGTATATAATTATCATATATTGTATATTTCATGTAATAAAGTGCCTACTATATTTTATTTAGTATATATGACTAATGCCATATATATTTGTACTGGTTATATATGTTATTTATTTCTGAACCCTGTAAAGAATGTTCTATATATAACTAAGTTGAGTAATTTTCCTACTGTAAGTATATATATAGATAAATATTCATGTATATGTGCATGCATGCAGACACGTATGTTGCATACTTCTCTGGTATATAAACACAAAAGCAAATGATAAAAATGTTGGAACTCCCTTCTGGAATGTAGAAGTGAAGTACATTATGTTAGTTTCCAAAACGAGGCTTTCTCTACACCTTATTTTGCCAGGCTTTTAAATAGTTATGTTTTGGCTTTTTAAAGACTGAGGCTTAGTTAACCTTGAGAAGGCATTTATAAGTTGTGAATAAAAGACTGTACATCATTAATGTGAATTTAGTATTGGAAACCTTTTTTTGATGGTTTTAACACTGCAAGTCATTTTTCACCTGAAACAGTGATGTATGTGAATATGAAATTCCAGGGAGTATCTTCAGATTAAAATGTTAGTTCAGGCAATTCCCAGGGAAAATATACTGATTTTATACAGGAAGGACCAACACTTCTGAAGAGAGATCTGGATGGCCTAGGACACAGTGTCCCTCCCCCATCATGCACACACATTAAATTCACACGTATGTGTACACATGTACACGGGTCTACGCACATCACACATATTAAGATGCACACACACGTAGATTATCTGAGCGCTAACCCCAGGTCTGACTTAGCTCAAGGGAGCATAACTCTGTACAATACTGAAAGCCATTGAACTGTATACTTTGAGTGGGTCAGTTGTACGGTATGTGAATAAGTATATCTCAATCAAACTATTAAAAAAAAAAAGTGATGCAGCTACTGTGTTCCTGAATACCCCTCATCAAGGTACTTTCTCTGTTTCATGGTCTCATACTTTCTGCCCTCACTTCCTGAAAATACATAGAGCATTATCAGAGACCCTTCTCTCCCAGAACTTTGACCTTGAGGAATGCAGACGTCCTAAGCCTGATATCGAATGAGGGTGCAGGTCATTGTGTGTCCTCTACTGCTTCTTTGATTTTAAGTCCCTCCATCCCTGTCCCAAAGATCGTATGAGTTTAGGTCCCCCACAGCCCCATCCCAATGCTGCTGCTGCTGCTCCTGCTGCTGCTGCTGCTAAGGCGCTTCAGCCGTATCTGACTCTGTGCGACCCCATAGACGGCAGCCCACCAGGCTCCCCCGTCCCTGGGATTCTCCAGGCAAGAACACTGGAGTGGGGTGCCATTTCCTTCTCCAATGCATGAAAGTGAAAAGTGAAAGTGAAGTTGCTCAGTCATGTCCGACTCCTAGCAACCCCATGGACTGCAGCCTACCAGGCTCTTCCATCCATGGGATTTTCCAGACAAGAGTACTGGAGTGGGTTGCCATTGCCTTCTCCCAGTGAGGCTAAGTTAGATCCCTACCCTACTTACCTTTACCGGTGAATCTCCCTTGACACTGCTGAATGACAGCAATGTCTAGGACTTTCCCCTGTGAAAAACATACTCATTCAATGAACTGTGCATCAGGGTGAATGTGGAGACAAAGCAGTGAACAAGACAGATGGTGTTTTCACTCTTGGGAGCTATGTTATCAGAGTATACAGTCCCTGGGTATTCTAAGCTCTGTTTTCAGAAGGACTCGCCAATTTTACTTAATTGAATTTTTAAATTTCTACTTCTTTAATAAGATATGGCTTGCTTTCCTTCCCTTTCTTTAAAAAACAGCATGTATAGCTGCACCCACGTAGAAGTTCTCTTCCATTATATATATTTCATATCAACCATCATTCTTATTTTGTTTCATGATTTCTTTTCTTGGATGTTTTCATTTACAAACTAGAGGTGATTTTTTAAAAATCCAATATCTTGTAGAGTTTAGAGTAATTTTATCTTTACAGCTGCTGTACCAAGTTTACAAATAATAAAAATTAAAGCACCCAACAACTAGATTTTAGTATGTTCACTCTTGGTTAGGCATACATTTTTCTGTTCTGAATCTGCAATGTCTGTGTGAAATTGTGTTTCTTTCTGAAATGCCAAAATTTTTAGGGAAAACACTGTTTTTTGCTCTCTCCTCCCAAACACCTGCACAGAACTCTCGAGTACAGATCAAAGAGAATATAATCTATTAGACTGTCATCGGCAATGGGCCCTGTCACACTAACACCTGCCTTTCAGAAGCACACACTAAAAAGCATAAAGAGCCAGAGATTGAGGCTGAAAGAAATAGTTGTAGAAATAGACAATAAATGAGAAGCATGAAATCCGAGAGAGGAAAAGACAGAAACAAAATGCATTGTCCTCCTACTCCTTACTAAAACGGACTTGCATAATAACTAAAATAAAATGCAGTCTCTTATAAATGATCAGTAGAGAAACAGCCAGGCATTTGAACTTCTTCTAAGAGAGGTTTATTTTCCTTGCTCTGAAATTCCAAACTATTGCAGGGCAGGCTTCACTTTATTCCCAGTTAGGTTTTTACATGTTTTAGGCAATTTTCCCCCTCTAACTCAAGCATTAGTAGATAAGCCCTATTCACCAGAAGCTGTCTTTCTTACGCTTGCTTGTGATTCTTTCCACATGACCTCTAACAGCGAGATTTATTTCCCTTTTTCTTTCTCTAAGCCTATCTATTATTTTCTCTTGCAGAAAATCAACATCACTTCATCCTTCAAACATTGGAGTTTAAAATTCACCCGGCTAAGATGCTTTATATTAAAGAGGGGGAAAATCCACCAAAGAAGAGCTGATCTGTGCAACCGCAGGGCTATTGGCACCTTTACAGGAAGCGATTACAGTGGACTGTCTGGATAACCTCAGCTGAAAAGAAACAGCACCGCAAAATCCTCTTTTAGTCAAATAGAAGTCCTCAAATAGATACTATAGGGTTATTAGACTAATTTGTTAAGTTTATCCCTTCAGGCACAGTTTGCTACTCTCTATGCAATGCAGGTTTGAAACTTGGGTTCGATTTCTGGGTTGGGAAGATCCCCTGGAGGAGGGCATGGCAACCCACTCCAGTATTCTTGCCTAGAGAATCCCCAGGGACAGAGGAGCCTGGCGGGCTACGGTTCATGGGGAGACAAAGAGTCGGACAGGACTGAGTGACTAAGCACAGCACAACACATGCAATGCAGAAACAAAGGAAAAAAAGAAGGAAGGGGAAGAAGAGGGAAGAGGAAGAAAACAAGTCACACATCTTCAATAAGGTATCAGATCACTTCACCAAAGATGACCTTCTGGCCTCTAAGGAGGTCTTTAGTAATTGATCTATAATATACAAAATATCCAACAACAGTGCAAATTATAAACATCCCCCAAAGACACGCTCTGTAAATGACTTCCTGACATTTCAGAACATTAGAGGAGAAGCCTATCTTTCCTTTGGGATTCACATGAATGTTAGGCCTAATTTCCTTGCAAACTCCCAAGAAGAAAATAACAAACTGATAACTATAACAAGAGGTTTGTGTTTCTGAAGTAAAGAGGTTTTGCTCAGATATTTCATGAAAAGCAGGTGAGAGGAGTGTCCAAGAGGCAACCTGTCACATGAGTTCAGAAGCTCCAGGGAGACCCACTCTTATACAGGTTCCCCCCACTATCTGAAAGTTCTATGACACCCACCCCCAAGTCAAAATGACATGGAAAGAGACTCAATTACCTTAGGACACATCTATGTTTGCAGAAAACAACAAAAACCTGCAAAGCAATTATCCTTCAATTAAAAAATTTAAAAAAATTATAAAAAAGCTGCATGACATAAATTGAGATGAAGGACAGATGCTTACAGGCACAGTTTGAAGCTGTGGCAACTGGGTCCTGAGATGCTGAGCGTGGTTCCCAGGAAAGGAGCCTGGGTGGTGTCACTCTCATTGCCTGGGGTGTGCACCATCTTGAGAACAGCTTGATGCACAACAAACACTAAACACAAGTTTTGTTTTTCATCTTTTTTCACATGAGCAAAAATTCTCTGGATCTCTTTCAGTTAGCAAAAACAGGTACTCACTTATATAGATCTTTCAGAAAAGCAAAGCAGCTTAAGGCAAACTTTTGAAAAGTGGTGGGTGGGTACCTGTACTCACTGAATTCACACTAAAAAAAAAAAAAAAAAAACCCAAAAAACGCAATAGTGAACTTCATAAACTACTAAGACTGGAATGGTGGTGTTGGCTACCTCCAAGTAGTTTTACTAGAACAAATTCTAGAGTCAGGTTCCTTCTTTTCCTCTTCTGACTCTGTCACATTTTAGCTAAAGTGAAGAGGAATTAAAGAGCCTCCTGATGAAGGTGAAAGACTAGAGTGAAAATGCTGGCTTAAAACTCAACATTGAAAAAATGAAGATCGTGACATCTTGTCCCATCACTTCATGGCAAATAGATGGGGAAACAATGGAAACAGTGACAGACTTTATTTCCTTGGGCTCCAAAATCACTGTGGGTGTGACTTCAGCCATGAAATTAAAAGACACTTGCTCCTTGGAAGAAAAGCTATGACAAACCTAGACAGCATATTAAAAATCAGAGTCATTATTTTGCTGACAAATATCCATCTAGTCAAAGCTAAGGTTTTTCCAGTGGTCATGTATGGATGTGAGAGCTGTACAATCAAAAAGGCTGAGCGCTGAAGAATTGATGCCTTCAAACTGTGGTGTTGGAGAAGACTCTTGAGAGTCTCTTGGACAGCAAGGAGATCAATCAATTCTAAAGGAAATCAACCCTAAATATTCATTGGAAGGACTGATGTTGAAGCTGAAGTGCCAATACTTTGGCCACCTGATGAGAAAAATTGACTCATTGGAAAGGACCCTGATGCTGGGAAAGACTGAAGGTGGGAGGAGAAGGGGACGACAGAGGATGAGATGGTTGGATGGCATCACTGACTCAATGGACATGAGTTTGAGCAAGCTCCGGGAGATAGGAAAAGACAGGCAAGCCTGGCGTGCTGCAGTCCATGGGGCTGCAAAGAGTTGGACAGGACTGAGCAACTGAACTGAACTGAACTCAGATCAACTCCACTCCCTGAGGGGGAGCTATGAAATCTGAAATTACAAGGCTAATGCAGAGATGATAACATTGATGAAGTGATTGTAGTAAATGGATCAGGATAAAGGTGGTGAGGAGCAATGAAAAGCTATTTTACCCTCAAGGCAATTTTATTTTAATCTCTGAATTTCCATTCCCTTCCCTAAATGGGGATAGTATCAGGATCCCTCTTAGGTGATTCTTGCAGGGATGCGGGGATGACATGAGAGATCATGCTTACAAAGCTCCCGGAACACACAGAATGTGGCACATTGTAAAGTGCTCACTGAAGGTCAGTGGTTATCAAGTGTTTTCTTTCTTACAAAGAATGATGTCATGTTCTGCTTTCTATAGTATTTTTTTTCTTTTTTAAATATTGGAGAGGAGAACAGTACATTTCATTAGATTCTTTAGGACAGAACAGTGTGCTTACCATCTATCCGTCACGCTAGATTACCTAGGAGGAGTAAATAACAGGAAGTTTGAATAACACTGAGCTACCAAGCTCCCGGATGGGGCTGCATCTTCAAGTGTGAGACAAAGACGGAGACAAACTCCACTCGTGAAAAAATACAATTTTAAGTTTGGGAATCGAGGAAGAGAGCAAGGATCTGAGAGAACCAAGGTACACAACTGAACCATGCTGCCAAGCACAGAGGAGGGAGAGGACCCAGATGCAGAAAAGCAGAGGTGAACCATAGCGAAGGGAAGACTTCAGGAATAGGGAGCAGACCTTTGGGCAGCTCAGAGCTTCTCTAGGGCATGGATGGAGGGTCTCAGACAACTCTAGACCCGAAGGACTGGGTGGTCCCTACTGATACCAAGGCCACAAAAAGGAATAAACTCCAACTTTTATATCTTCATATTTCTATAAGCCATTTTTAACCCGCTGTTTGAGGATAGTTTTCCTATGTTTCTGTAAGCTGCGGCTATCTTATCTGGACTCAAACCCAGACTATGGTTAAAATTTACATGATCATAAAGAGAACTCTAAATTTAGGGAGACCTTGAGGAAAACTCTTGCTCCACCACTACTCAGATGGAAGACATTGCCAACTCTTACACATCCCTGGACCTCAAGCTCCTCATTAAAGTTATAAGACTAAATGATTAATACATGCTTATATTAATAATTTATCTGTAGTCTTAATTTCCTTCACTGGAAAGGGTTACATAATGAAGTGAGAAGGAATATAATTTGAGAAGTAAAATGACATGGTTTTAAAAAATATATGTATATATGTATATATAATATATATATACACACACATACAGAGAGAGGGAGTGTGTATACACACACACACAAACACCAAAATATTGGACCATTGGCCCGTTAGCTTCACATATGTAATATTCATAGACATGTCTGAACTAACAGATGGAATCAAAGATATAGCACTGAGATAGAGCACTTAAAAATGTCGTCGTCAGATCCATGAGGATCTGCGTATTTTTTGACGGACTGCCAAGAGAGATTTCCAGTGATAGTTTCCACAGCCCAAATAGAATATGTATAACGGGACTACCTTCACATCCTCACCTGTCATGTCCAACAAGCTAGAGGTCATTTGTCAGAGCCTCAAGGAACTCAATGTGTGAGCAAGACAGGGATCGCTTGCAATGCTTAATAATTTAAGTGCTTGTCAGTTCTTCCTTTTGGATATGCTACCATTTGGGAATAGTCATAAACTCCCCTTTAGTTCAGTCAGCTTCTTTTAACCTTGATATGAACTCAGAGACAGGAATATAAGAATACTCTATGCAAGCAAAAAAAAAAAAAAAAAGCTGGGCTTATCACTAGAACGGACTTGGATTGACATACAACTTGTCTATACAGCATGAGTATCTAGGAATGGTGTGCAGATGACTTAATATAAAGTTCCCTATGTGACCAGGATAACAGACAATAATATGAACTACAGATACAGATGATTCTATAGAAGAATGCAAGCTTCTACAACTGAAATAATTTAAATAATCATATTTAACCATTCATATAGTTTTTAATTTTCTTTTTTAAAAAAAGTCAGGAATAAGATACAGATGGTTAATGTTGACTTGAATAAACTACTATATTAATATTTTCTGATATCTTAGTATTTTGAAATTTCACATTCGATTGCCTTTCTAAAGCAATCCTATCCTGGCCCTGAGCAAATTAAGAGAAGATCAAGTCTAAGAGCATTCTCTAATTGTGATTATATAATTCAAACAATATTGAGCAAGGGTAATAAACACACCTGAGCTACCTCTGAGAGACAAGTGGTGAGGTGTAATATAAAGCACTTAGCTATAGGGGGAAACCCAGGCAGTGGGTATAAAGCTTCCTCTTAAAAAAGAAAAGAAAGAAAATACTAGTGAAGACACAAGAATGAAAATCAAAGCATGGGACCCAATGAGGTTTCAAACCATGGCTACAAAGAATATTTTAGGAAATGTATTGTCAATCAAGGAGTAAAGCCAACCTCAAAATTTCCTTTCTTTAATATAGGATTTTCAAGTAGCTTTCCTTTGTAATATGCATCAAAAATGTGAAATAAAAAAGTATGTTTTTATGTTTCTTCAGTTTCACTATTTTACAAGGTGTCCTGATTAATGTATCAGGGAATCTACTGGTGATATGACTTATGATGCTGCTGCTTGAGTTATATGAAGCATTCAAAGTGAATGCTTTGAATCATTTAAAGTGAGCTACTAGGCAAAATTTCATATTAAATTTTCAGAAAGAAGTCCCAATTTCTTCTTAGGTTTTTATGTAATTAAATTTGTTGCTAATATTACCCAAATTGTGAATTCCATATTAATTTTTTTTAAGATGTGCTATTTATATGGGCATGTCCAATGATACTATGAGAGTATATTTTTGTCTATGTTTGCCTCTGTCTATGACTGTAAGGTCAATTTCAGTTTTAAGTTTGGAACACAGTTGAGAAGGAAGGCAATGAGAGGATTTTGAAATCACAGCTCTGACTTGGCAAAAAGAGTCCTAACATTTTCTATACAAACAAATGAAATGCCAGAGCAGACTCTCAATGTCAGAGCTTTTGAAAGAAATCTGGTTTGGCTCAACTAGAGTTAGCTGTGTGTGCTGAGACAATTTGACCTAGAAACAAAATGCTCTCTGCAAATGATCAGTGAGGCTGAAGGGAAATTAAAATGATTTTTAGTGTTTGACCTTAGTTGCATGACAATTATGAGAAAATAATTATTATTATCTGAGCATAGATTGTGGAATAAAAACCATTGCTAGTATGAAGTTGCCTAGTAATTTCTATTTATTTAGTTGTTTAAACATCGAATCATGAGAAGCAAGAACTGGAAAAGATATTGGAAATAATAGTCAGTTGCATGATGTTTTCGGAAAAATTCAGGCTTCTTTCCAATAATATTCTATATATGAATAAATATATGAATCTTTAGAATCATAAGGCAAAATATTTCTTAAAAGTTTATTTTTAAAATTAAAGTATAATTTATATTACATAAAATTCATACTCTTTAGTATAAAGTTCAACAAGTCTTGACAAATGCAAAAGTTGGGGAAACTTTTGCACATTCAGAACAGTTCTGACATTCCCCAAAATTCCTCCCAGCATCTTTGTAGTCAACCCCAACTCCAAGTCCTGAAAAACAATGGTCTGCTTTCTATTTCTATAGCTTTGCTGCAGAACCCACATTTTAATAGCAGAAAGTGCCCCTGCCTATTTTTCAAGATGGTTAAAGGAAACAGGATTATAAAACTCTACTTATACATCAGAAGGCAGTTTCCTAAATGTCAACAAGCAGTATCTAGGTGAATCTATTTGCTGGTACTTGAACCGTAACTCCTTCTTCTGGCTTCCAACATGGCTCAGCAGTAAAGAATCTTCCTGCGAAGAGGAAGATGCAGGAGACCCAGGTTCGGTCCCTGGATGGGGAAGATCCCCTGGAGAAGGGCATGGCAACCCACTCTAGTATTCTTGCCTGGAGAATTCCATGGGCAGAGGAGCTTGGTGGGCTACAGTCCACAAAGTTGCAAAGAGTCAGACATGACTGAAGCAACTGAGCACACATGCATGGGATTGCAACTGCTCCTCCCTGCCATACTTCCAGACCCAGGGTTGGAGAAGTGTCATCTGATTCTTCAGTTCAGTTCAGTCACTCAGTCATGTCCAGCTCTTTGGAATCCCATGGACTGAAGCATGCCAGGCTTCCCTGTCCATCACCAACTCCCAAAACCCACTCAAACTCATGTCCATCACATCGGTGATGCCATCCAACCATCTCACCCTCTGTCATCCCCTTCTCCTCCTGCCTTCAGTCTTTCCCAGCATCAAGGTCTTTTCCAATGAGTTTGTTCTTTACATCAGGTGGCCAAAGTATTGGAGTTTCAGCTTTAGCATCAGTCCTTCCAATGAATATTCAGGACTGATTTCCTTTAGGATGGACTGGTTGGATCTCCTTGCAGTCCGAGGGACTCTCAAGAGTCTTCTCCAACAACACAGTTCAAAAGCATCAATTCTTCGGCACTCAGCTTTCTTTATAGTCCAACTCTCACATGCATACATGACCACTGGAAAAACCATAGCTTTGACTAGACAGACCTTTGTTGTATGATTCTTCTTGGCAGATTAATTTGATATGCCTTCAAACTGAGACTCAAAATACTTAAACATGTTTTTTAGAGAAGCCCAGAACCTGGTTGAACACAAAGATGGAAAAGGAGGATTTTGAAAAACAGTACCTTTTCTTTCAGTATAGTCCACTTAGCCAAACATACAATTAACCAACAATCCACAGACTTCCCAGGTGGTGCTAGTGGTAAAGAACCTGCCTGCCAATGCAGGAGACATAGAGATATAAGAGACATGCGTTCGATCTCTTGGTCAGGAAGATCCCCTGGAGGAGGGCATGGCAACTCTTTCCAGTATTCTTGCCCTGAGAACTCCATGGACAGATGAACCTGGTGGGCTACAGTCTATATGGTCACAAAGAGTTGGACACAACAGAAGCAACTTAGCATGCAGGCATAGACATACAAACTTTGCTGTGAGCAGAATAGAAAAGATTGTTTTACTGTCTCCCCAAGGCAGTTTAAGCCAGAATTCCTTTTAATACATCCAGTGGTCTCTTTAGGAAGAATTCTGATAAATAACAAGTATCTTCTTTGCTTTCCACTTTCAGGAATGTTTTATTGCTTAGTGTTCTAAATTATTGCCAATTTGACCTTTCTCTACTATGTATTAGCTCTACATCTCACCTATGGAGCTCAACTAGCCATCGAGGTTCCCCTGACACTTTAGGACTCTCATTCTCTCCCCTAAATCCCATGGTACCCTGAGGGGTTGACCAGAGGAGCAGGAAATAAGCACACACCCCTCCCCTTAATTACTGGTTGCTAAGAAACAGAGGGGTGGAAAGAGGGCTCTTATTTCTTAGAATCAGCATGGAAACTTCCATTAAGTTATCATATTGAAACAGAGTTTAAATCATTATTACTTTTTTCTACTCTAATTGTGCAACATGTTCAGGTATTTTTGTTTCTTTGTTTCTCCCTTCTTTCATTCATCCCTGTATTGAGTGCCTGCTATGTTTGAGGCACTGCACTAACTAGAAGCATCCTTTGCCCTCAGATAACCCAAATTCAGGGAGGTTAAGGCAGCTTGGACAAGATGACCTAAGATCTGATCATGCTTTGTTAAATTGTGTTGTATGGAAAACATGTGACTCCAGTTCCAAACAGTAGATTTATAAACAAAATTTGGCAATCCCCAAAATACATATCAATTTTGAGTTGCTGGAATATTAGAAATAAACATCCTCTATTGATCAATAATCGGAGAAGGCAATGGCACCCCACTCCAATACTCTTGCCTGGAAAATCCCATGGATGGAGGAGTCTGGTAGGCTGCAGTCCATGGGGTCGCGAAGAGTTGGACACGACTGAGTGACTTCACTTTCACTTTTCACTTTCATGCATTGGAGAAGGAAATGGCAACCCACTCCAGTGTTCTTGTCTGGAGAATCCCAGGGATGGAGGAACCTGGTGGGCTGCCGTCTATGGGGTTGCACAGAGTTGGACACAACTGAAGTGACTTAGCAGCAGCAGCAGCATTGATCAAAAATATGACTCATTTTTGTTAAAGCACCACAGATTTAACTGGAGTAAGGGAGTAAAAGTGGATTGCTATCCCTGAATTTTGAATTTAAGAAATTCTCTTTTCCCTTGCTACAGATATGTGCAATGTGAGAGTTAACAAGAAGAAATATGACTCAACTATTAAACTCATCTTGCTTGCTTCCTCTTCCCTCACAAATCAGGATTGGAAGCTTGTCATCAACATTACATGATTGGTTGCATTTTAATATTCAGTGTCTAATGACTGGCATGTGATAAGTCGCTCATTAAAATGTTCATGAATAATCAGATTAAATGTCACATCTCTAAAGAAAGATCATCTGATCAGGGATAACATCAGTTAATTTCTTTATTTGTTTGTAGAGCACTATTAAAGTGAAAGCAATCAGTATGAAAAACCTTTATATTGCTGTGTGAATTACATACAAATTATGTGTTGTCTTGCACTTGGAATAGTAGAGAAAAATCATAAAACACTATTTCCTCCATTTTCAAGAAAAATAAATGGGAAGGATCTATTTTCAATGGTGAAAAAGTGGTAACAAATCCACCTGCCAATGTAGGAGACTCAGGAGACTTGGGTTCGATCCCTGGGTCAGAAAGATCCCCTGGAGTATTTTTCCACTCCAGTACCCATTCCAGAACCCACTCCAGTATTCCTGCCTGGAAAATCTCACAGACAGAGAGGAGCTTGGCCTGCTACAGTCCATAGGGTCTCAAAGAGTTAGATACGACCAAGCACACACACACACATGCACGTATTTTCAATAATGCTCGAATAATTGTTTGCACCAACATAGTGCTTCTGCATTAACTGCCACAACTTTTCCAACTAAGGATTAGGAAGAAGAACTCTGATTTTCGGAATGATTTGAGAATAAGACACATTGAATAAGCAAATGTTTTGGTTGTTAAACCAATACCATAATCTTGTAATAGGAAGGTGACTTCAATGAAAGTCTTTGTGCTTAATTTGGCAATTATGTACCAACGTGCACTACATAACTGAAGTAAAAAGGATAGAGTTAGGTGGTGTAAAGCTGGTGTCCTGAAGAAAGGCACCTGACCCTCTCTTCAAGGAGAGCTGAAAGTGCCCCAGAGCCTGCCCATCGGAATGCTCGGTGCCAGGCCAATCACTTTGTAGCCACCTTGTCAGAAGGTAAAAGGAGAAAAGGCTGCCATTTCTTTTTGAGGGGACTCAAAAATGGGACCTATTTATCACGTCACACCAGTCAGAATGGCCATCATCAAAAAGTCTACAAACAATAAATGACAGAGAACCTCCTATACTCTTGGTGCAGCCATGATGGAAAAGAGGATGGTGGTTCCTTGAAAAAACTAGAACTGTAGTTGCTATATCAGCAACCCTGCTCTTCGGCATATATCTGAAAATAAAGAGAAAACTTGAATTCAAAAAGATACATGCATCTTAATGCACAATAGCCAAGAGATGGAATCTAAGTGTCCACTGACAGATGAATGGATAAAGAAGATGTGGTATATATATATACACACACACACACAAAATGGAATATTACTCAGCTATAAAAAAGAAAAAGAATGAAATAATGTCATTTGCAGCAACACAGAAGGACCTAGAGATGATCAAACTAAGTGAAATAATTCAGACAAAGGCAAACATATGATATCACTTGTATGTGGACTCTTAAAAAAATGACACAAATGAATTTATATAAAAAACAGAAATAGACTCACAGACACAGAAAACAAACTGATGACTAGAAAGGAGGAAAGGATAAATTAGGAGCTTGGGATTAATGTACATACACTACTATGTATAAACTAGATAACCAACAAGGACCTACCATATTGCACAGGGAACTATACTCTTACAATGATCCATAAAGGAAAAGATTCTGACAAGGAATATAAATATGCATATATGTATGTGTATGTATAACTGAATCACTTTGCTGTACACCTGAAACTTACACGAAATTGGAAGCCAAGTATGTTGTTGTCGTTCAGTTCCATCTGACTCTTTGCAACCCCATGGACTACAGCACGCCAGGCTTCCCTGTTACATGCGCACATGCTGAGATGCTTCAGTCATGTCCAACTCTTTGTGACCCTATGGACTATAGCCCACCAGGCTCCATAGTCCATGGGACTCTCCAGGCTACAATACTGGAGTGGGTTGCCATGCCCTTCCAGGCTAATCAACTACATTTACATTTAAAAAATGACACTTAGTAACACTCTACAGGTTGACTGTCTAGCACTCTACATATGACTTTCTAATACAGTAGCCACATATCTATTTTTACCAAAATTTTACATTTATTTTCCTTAAAGGTTACTGATATAAAATACTAGTATGTATGTTGTTCAGATAATAACAGCATCTATATATGCAATTTATTGTGGAATTATATGACAGCCTATCATGTAGCTTGTGATTTACGTCACACTAACATCAAAGCCATATGGTGTCCTACCCATTTACTGAACAAAGCTCTCTCCTTAATGTCATCTATTGTAGGTTAATTTATGATTTGGCAGAAATGCTATAGAACACTACCCCTTCTCAGAGGGAGAAATCTTTAGCAAATAGAAATGCATTAGTTTTGTTAATTTTCACCCTCATTCCATCCAACACTCAATGGTTCTAGTGTCAAAAGATATCTGTCCTCAAAATGTCTCACTTTAGTTAGAGTTATGGATACATTTGCTAAACCTTGTTTAGAAATGCATCTAGTCTGAAAAGTACATAGAAAAATATTCCCAGGATTGGAGATCTACTGGGAAAAGAAAAGTGTCATATTATAAAACCAGAGGCAAAGAAGTTACTGAAAAGGGAACAAAGGAAGAAAAGACAATTCACTTTTATTTCAGAATATCTTCTTTTTCCACAGTGTTGCCTGGGGAAGAGTGTTCATTTTCATAATTCAGTGACTTCATTCAATATTTAAAAAAAAAAGTTTCTTTGCTCCTGATATTCTCTTACATGTAAAGTCACTTAAATGACTATTATCATTTACATATCAGCTCATTCATGTTGCTAATCCAGGTAAATAATAAACCTTTCATTATAAACCCAGAATCTTATTAAATCCCAATATGGCTTTCCATCTCTATGACATAGATTATTATTTTATATCTTTCATGACTCCCTGGTTTCAATTTACATTTTTTAATTACACTAGAAATTAATATATCCTATCTAAATATATATGGATGTAAGAGTTGGACTATAAAGAAAGCTGAGTGCCAAAGAATTGATACTTTTGAACTGTGGTGTTGGAGAAGACTCTTGAGAGTCCCTCGGACTGCAAGGAGATCCGACCAGTCCATCCTAAAGGAAATCAGTCCTGAATATTCATTGGCAGGACTGATGCTGAAGCTGAAACTCCAATACTTTGGCCACCTGATGAGAAGAACCAACTCACTGGAAAAGACCCTGATGCTGGGAAAGATTGAAGGCGGGAGGAGAAGGGGATGACAGAGGGTGAGATGGTTGGATGGCATCACCGACACGATGGACATGAGTTTGAGTAAACTCCAGGAGTTGGTGATGGACAGGGAGGCCTGGCATGCTGCAGTTCATGGGGTCACAAAGAGTTGGACAAGACTGAGCAACTGAACTGAATGGATCTAAATATTTTGTCGTTGGAAAAGTCCCTGATGCTGGGAAAGATTGAGAAGGGGAAGAGGACGTCAGAGGATGAGACGGCTGGACAGCATCACTGATGCAATGAACATGAACTTGGGCACACTCCGGGAGATGGTGAGGGACAGAAAGGCCTAGTGTGTTGCAGTCCATGGGGTCACAAAGAGTTGGACATGACTGGGCAACTAAACAAGAACAATCTAAATACAGGCCAACACTTATGACAGTCTTTGCAAATTTCAAGTTAACAGGCAAAGATTAAAAAAAAAAAAATCTAAATTACAAATATAATTTTACATTACAGTTAAGATTTTTTTTTCACTTTTGTCCAGAATTCTTTGTTAATTTTCAAGGAAACTAAAAAAAATAAATCAATATTTTATATTAAAATTAAATCTTTTAGAACATGTGACCAAAGTTTCTTGAGTCTGATTAGAATTGTCAATTGTCATTTTTGCCAAACTTGCTATCATTGGATGTATTAATAAATGGACTTGAGACATTTTACTTTGGTTCTGAAAATTGCATTTGCTGAACTATGTTGCTTAGATTTTTTAATATCATACTTTCTTAAGTGTAAAATTAAAAAAAAAAACTGTATTCACATAAAATGAAAATTGCAGTTATTTCCGTTATTTAAAAAAATTTCAAACCTTAAAATCTCTGGAGTACTTTTGGCAATAGGTATGGGAATTTATGAAAGAAAAACATGACTTCTAAGAATCCACTTAATCCACTGACTTAGTCATTCTTTTCGAGTCAAATAATCAAATGTGCTCATTCTTCACTTGAAGAACATGAAGCACACAGAAATATAATGAGACATCCATGATGACCTCTGTGAAACCAAAGCCAAGTCTGTCTTAGTGACAGACACTGTTTTTCCTAGAAATGTCCCTGACACATTATAAGCATATCAGATGTATTATTTCACTATATAATAGTGTATTTATAAACAAATGACTTTAAAATGAAATTTTAAAAGTATTTCCTGAAATCTTCTGGGCAGACTTTAAACAGGAGACTGATTGTAAGATATTGAAACTTTGTAGTTAGTGGAACAACTAACTGACATATTTATACTTGGAAATTGGTCAAGTGAGTCATGGATGTGAATGAAAGATTCTTAATAGCTACCACCCAGCATGCAATTCACCATGAGCTAATTTAAGAATTACTTGAAAGTGAAAGTGTTAGTTATTCAGTTATGTCTGACTTTTTGGGACCCCTTGGACTCCATAGACCGCTAGGCTCTTCTGTCCATGTGATCGGCCAGGCAAGAATACTGGAGAATTTATATGACTACCTATAAAATGTACTCCTTTAAAAGAAAAGATATTTGTAACCAGAGATGAATAAAAAGAATTCTGAGATGACTAGAAACTTTCTCTTCTGAAGAACAACTGAAAGAAAACAACATGACTTCTAAAAATCCATTCAAGTGTTAGTTAACACGGCTGGTAAAGGCATCTTGAAGAAAGCATTCTGTATCCATCAAGTCATCAAAAGTTTCCCAGGTTGAAGAGGGTGCAAACTTACCCTGGAGCAGAACTAAGAGTACGTGGGGGGATAGCAGGAGAGAGAGATTTCTAGCTCAGTGCAAAGGCATTTCCATAATAAGTATCCACAATGGAAATGGGTCCCAAACAGTATAATTTCCAGAAATAATATTGCAACCACACGGACTGTAACCTGCCAGGCTCCTCTGTCCAAGGGATTCTCCAGGCAAGAATACTGGATTGGGTTGCCATTTCCTCCACCAGGGAAACTTCCTGACCCAGGGATCAAACCTGCATCTCTTACATCTGTTTCCTGAATTGCCAGGTGGATTCTTTAACGCTGCACTATTTTACAAGCCCCACCCAATATCTAACTCTTCTTAAAATGTGAAGCAGTTTTATTTTAATACAAAGTTTATTTCTCCCTAATATTATCACAGCATTTCTTATGTTAACTATCGGTGGCAGTCGTTGAATGAAATACTTCCAAAAATTTACGGTTCTGATTTGATTTGGCCACTATTACTCATGAGCAGTGTGTAGTAAAGCTTTGGCATTTTTCTAGTTAATAATTTGTCAAAAATATTTTCTACTGCCTATTTCATAATTTCAATAACAAGCAGCAATCTCTCCAAAACATATCTTTGATGATGATCAAAGGTCATCCAAGGTCAATGGAAATTTTAGATAATCAAGGGGAAAATATTCTGTTGCAGGAAAGCATATGCATATGAAACGATATAGTCTTTGGTGTCAGATACTCCATTATTTAAACTGTTTTACATACTTGTATACACAAATAGTATCGAAATTATATGCCTAGGGAAACCATTCAACTGCTCTCTTCTACCTTTTAAAATATACTGTATTGTTTTATAAAATTAAGCATTTAAATGAATTTTAATAAATCACATTTAAGATGATGTGATGTTAATTTCCTATGAGTTTTAGCAGGCAGTAGTACTAAGACTCGGAGAAGGCGATGGCACCCCACTCCAGTGTTCTTGCCTGGAGAATCCAAGGGACGGTGAAGCCTGGTGGGCTGCTGTCTATGGGGTCGCACAGGGTTGGACATGACTGAAGCTACTTAGCAGTAGCAGTAGCAGCAGTACTAAGACTACAAGTAGTATGGCGAAGACACTAAATCATGCCTGCATTAGCACTAACTTTCTAGATTGTGTGAATTTCCCAATTTGGGCTAACTAGGAGAAGGCAATGGCACCCCACTCCAGTACTCTCGCCTGGAAAATCCCATGGACGGAGGGGCCTGGTGGGCTGCAGTCCATGGGATCGCTAGGAGTCGGACACGACTGAGCGACTTCACTTTAATTTTTCACTTTCATGCATTGGAGAAGGAAATGGCAACCCATTCCAGTGTCCTTGCCTGGAGAATCCCAGGGACGGGGGAGCCTGGTGGGCTGCCATCTATGGGGTCGCACAGAGTCGGACACGACTGAAGCGACTTAGCAGCAGCAGGAGGTACAGGGTAATTGAAGACAGGAGACTCGGGAAAGTAGCTTATTGTCAACCAGTAAAAAATTGCTTGCAACTTGCAATGTGTGACATGCATCACATTACTTTTCAGGAAGCAGTTATGTGAGTATGAAGATAGATAATACTGCCCAAGAGTATGAATCACAACATCAAATATATCAAAATCATTAAAACAAAGGATTCCTTTGGTAGACTGGAATTTTAGGCTATCTCATAAGTATGTAAAAGTTCAAGGATGCACTCATCATATATACTTGTTTCTTTACATTCAGGTCAGTTCAGTTCAGTTCAGTCTCTCAGTCATGTCTAACTCTTTGCAACCCCATGGAATGCGGCACTCCAGGCTTCCCTGTCCATCACCAACTCCTGGAGCTTGCTCAAACTCATGTCCATTGAGTCGGTGATGCCATCGAACCATCTCATCCTATGTCATCCCCTTCTCCTCCTGCCTTCAAAATTGCCCAGCATCAGGGTCTTTTCCAATGAGTTTGCTCTTCACATCAGGTGGCCAAAGTATTGGAGTTTCAGCTTTGATCTTTAAAAAAATATTTATATATATATATATATATATATATATATATATATATATATATATTTCAGTTTGATCCTTATATTACACAGAATTAAAATGATATATAATAGGGTAGATTGTTGTGAATCTTCACTTTCATTCATAAAAAAAAATAATAGCCTTCAAACAGCATGGCCAAAAGGCCATCTGGAGGAGGTATTTGTTAGTGCCCCAGTTTTGCTTGCTTTGATCTGGTCTGTGAGGGATGACTTTTTGCTTCAGGGCTCTTTTCACTAGGTCCCTTCTGCTCATGTACTTGCTTCAGGTAAAGTGTCTAAACACTGACTTACTAATTTGACAGGAAAGTTCTCGCTCCTTCCAAAGTGGGCCAAGGTTTATATGGGATAACTGATGTCTGCGTGTAGAGTTCTCTAATGCTATGCTCTTGATCTATAAGCAATTCATCATCCCTTCAGGGACCAATACGGCCAGCATGCTGTTATAAGGGGAGCGATTTTAAGCCTATTTCAGTCTAAGGAATTACTTCTTGCTTAAAAGAAGTAGAAAAAGGCATGTGCACAAACATGAGTGACATAGAATGTCTACATACCCCTCTCAAATATATCCTTGGAAAAACCGGATACAAATGCTATTGTATTATCAAATACACATATATGTAACCAAATCTCTCTCACAAACATATATGCATGTACTTAATGTAGTGTGTTCCAAAACCAAACAGAACAACAAAACAGAAGAATTAAAGCTGAAATTTAAAACCAAATTGCATAAAAGGAAACAGTAAGTTTAGTCATTGGTATATTTTACTCCTTATGATGCTCTCATTGAGCTGAAAACAGTCTTTTAAATTTGAAAATGTATTTATATTCTAGATTTTTTAAACCTTTTTGACCTAAATAGTCAAGTTGGTGAGAAGAATATTATAATCACAATTCAATCCATGAATTGAATCCATCCAATACATTAATGATGCCCTAAAATAACAGGTCACAAAATAAACCCTATTAAGGTCATTATAGATAATGTTTAAGTTCCTTGGCTGAAAATTCAAATTGTATTCTAAATATTAGCAAAATTAGTTCTCTTTGAGGTTTTTAAAGAATCAGGCATGATAAGAGAATGATATGAAGAGGTAATTTTTATAATTAGTATCTCTCTAAAATTTTGGTTTGGGGTCTCTTATTTATTCTTTAATTCTGACCAATGAAGCATCTTTCCATAGCTATGCTACAAAATTGCTTTCCTCAGCATAATAAGTTCAGTTGAGTTCAGTCCAGTCACTCAGTCATGTCCAACTCTTTGCAACCCCATGAACTGCAGCACGCCAGGCCTCCCTTTCCATCACAAACTCCCAGAGTCTACCCAAACCCATGTCCATCGAGTCAGTGATGCCATCCAACCATCTCATCCTCTGTTGTCCCCTTCTCCTCCTGCCCTCAATCTTTCCAATCATCAGGGTCTTTTCAAATGAGTCAGCTCTTCACATCAGGTGGCCAAAGTATTGGAGTTTCAGCTTCAACATCAGTCCTTCCAATGAAAATAAGTTAGCTCTTGCTTGATCAACTAATCAGTTAACATGAAGTGATATGTATTTTCACACAAAATGTATAAAAACATCAAGCCATCAGTTTAGGAAATGAAAGGAAACAAACCTAGAACTGCAAAAGAAGCAAAGACTTGTGGCATTAGAAATGACCTTAAAGAATGACTCTGTAGAGTGACCTCTATTTTTCAAAAACATAATTGAAATATAGTTGATTTACAATGTTGTGATAATTTCTGCTGTACAGCAAAGTGACTCAGTTATATATACATATATGTGTGTGTATGTGTGTGTATATATATATATATATATATATATATAAAAATATAAATTTTCACATTCTTTTCCTTTACATTAATCACAATATATTAAATGTAGTTCCTTGTGCCATATAGTTCCCTGTGCTATATAGTGGGGCTTCCTCGGTGGCTCAGTGGTAAAGAATCTGCCAGCAATGCAGGAGCCACGGGCAACTCAGGTTAGGGTGGGTCAGGAAGACTCCCTGGAGAAGGGAATGCCAAACCACTCCAGTATCCTTGCCTGGAGAATCCCATGGCCAGAGAAGCCTGGTGGGCTACAGTCCTAGGGTCTCTTCCAGTCAGATACCACTGAAGAGACTTAGCAGCACGTGCTATAGAGTAAGACTGTATTTTAAGGTATGTTGGACTCCATTAAATTTTTAATATTTGTTCTTATTATTTATAGAAGCCCCTAAACCCATCCTTTCAGAAAAGAGTAAGAGATATAATGAGCTGATTTGCAAGCCAATGCTATTTTTTTATAATGATACCATTAATTAAGATTGTGGATGTCTTACAACAAAAATACTGGCTTATAAACAGAATGCAGTACAATGTTGCTTTAATATGCAAGTGGGCGACTTTAGAAAATGTTCCCACTTACATGATACTGTTAATGCGTTTCATTGTTAATAGCTATCACCTTTAGATATGGCAGTTCATTTGTTAGGGGCTTTGTGTTTGTGCTACATTTGTGCATGCTACTGCTCCAATTACATAAATCACAAGTCTGAAGATCTGAAATTGGAATTTAAAGAAAAATGCAATAGTATGTCTTTAAAAGGAAAAGAGAAATGATTCACCCATTTCCTATCTAGTGTATGGAAGATAAATAAATTCTCATCATTTACCACGTAGCTCATAAGGTACGTATTGTGAGTGTGGCATTGCAGCTATTAGGAAACAGTTATTTTGCAGTTTGGAGTCCCCAACAGCATCCTGGCTTTTGTGGGTATATTGAGAATAAATTATTCCTTTGTAGGCGAATTCATTACCAGTGGTTGATGACGCATGGCTGGCTTACCTATGGAAATTACTTAAACCATGTTTTTCTGAAATTAAAAAAAAAGATCTTTTAAAAACCAAACCTTTTGCTGGCATGTTAACACCTGAATTATTGTTTGGAATATTTACTTTCTCATATATCTTTGTCAGCTTCACTTTCTATTGTATTTTGGAACTTTAAAAAAAGGTCAAGACAATGCTCTTTAATATGCTAAGAACTCATTTAAGTATATAGAGTTTGCAACTTTCAGAACAATGATAAGGTATTAATTTGAAAATAAACATTTAGATTCAAATACTAGTATTTTATGCACTAAACATTCTAAAATATTGGTTTGGCCAAAAGTCTCATTTGTTTTTTTCCATAAGATGGCTCTAGTATTGCTAAGTTGTTTTTAACTTCATTTGAAATGAGTTTTTTTTTTTATTGTAATTGTGACTGCTGTCATATCAGTGTACATGAAAAAAAAAACTGATCAAAATTGGTGAATTTTTGTGTAGCCATTTTAATACTGAAGGTGGAAGGAAAAAAAGCAACATTTTTGGCATAGTTTGTTTTATTATTACAAAAAAGGAAAAACACAATTGAAACATACAAAAAGATTTGTGCCATGTAGGGCAAAGGTGCTGTGACTAATCAAATGTATTGAAAGTGGTTTGCAAAGTTTTGTGTTGAAGATTTCTTGCTAGACCATGCTCCACAATTGGGCAGACCACTTGAAATAGAAAATCATTAAAATGAGACAGTAACTGAGAACAATCACCATGTCGAAGATAGTCGACATACTCAGAACATCCATATATAGTGCTGAAAATCATTTGCACCAGCTTGGTTATATTAATCATTTCAATGTTTGGACTCCACTTGTTAAGCAAAAAATAAAATAAAAAGGCCTTGAGCATATTTGTGCACTTGAGTTTCTACTTAAACGTATTGAAAACATTCCATTTTTAAATCAAATTGTGACAAGTGATGTAAAGTGGATGCTGTACAATAATGTGGAATGGAAAAGATCATGGGCAAGCGAAATGAACCACCACCAACCATAACCAAGGCCAATCTTCATCCAAAGAAGGTGATGGTATGTATATGATCGGATTGGAAGGGAGTCCTCTATTATCAGCTTCTTCTGGAAAGCCAAATAGACCAACTGAAAGTGAAAGTGAAGTCGCTCAGTCATGTCTGACTCTTTGCGACCCCATGGATGGTAGCCTGCCAGGCTCCGCAATCCATGAGATTTTCCAGGCAAGAATACTGGAGTGGGCTGCCATTTCCTTCTCCAGGGGATCTTCCCAACCCAGGGATCGAACCTGGGTCTCCTGCATTGCAGTCAGACGCTTTATCGTCTGAGCCACTAGGGAAGCCAACTGAAAGAAGTACTCAAAAAAGGGTCTAGAGTTAGTCAATGGAAAACACATAACCTTCCATCAGGATAAGGCAAGACAGCCTGTTACTTGGATGACCAGGCAAAAACTGTTACAGTTTGAGTGGGAAGTTCTGATTCCTCCACTGTATTCATCAGGCATTACACCTCCAGATTTCCATTTATTTAAGTCTTTACAAAATTCTCTTATGGGAAAAAACTTTCAATTCCCTTGGAATAGTATAAAAGGCACCTGGGACAGTTCTTTGCTCAAAAAAGTTTTCAGAAGATGGTAATATAAAGTTGACTAAAAATGGCAGAAGGCAGTGGAAAAAAGTGGTGAGTACACTGTTCAATGAAGTTCTTGGTGAAAATGAAAATTGTGTCTTATTTTTACTTAAAAACTGAAAGAAAATTTTGGCCAACCCAATATTTTGATCATTGCTTTTCAAGTTTAATTTCTAGGGTGGAGAAGAATGTTACTCTAGGCCATTCTTTCAGGCTCCATAACTTGAAATTCTTACCTATTTTCTTTAAAGTATTCTTTCCCATACTCTTTGTTCTTTCTGCATCTCTACCACAAAGAAATTATTTCAGTTTTTTCTAGTTTACACCACCCAGAGAGCTCTGTATCTGGCTTCCTCCATGATCTAATATACAATAAACACTGCTCCTTGAGACTTCTTTTTTCTCTTACTATATGTGGCAATGTATGAATAATGAATTTCAAATTCATTAGTATCTATAATATTCAAAACAGACTCATAATTAATATAAATCCAAATATGTTCTAATAAAGTTCTCATATGAAAACATTTGGAAATGAATGAATCAGATGTTTGCATATCTATTTAATCTTGAACTTTATTATTTGCTTTATGCTGAAAATGTCTTTTTTCCTCTTCTTGAGTTAATGATTATATATTTAATATTATACATTTAATGGGGCAAATACACATTTTATCAGATAATAGTACAGAAATTTGTATTATTTCATAGGATCAAAACAAAAGACTATTGAAAATACGTTTCATGTTCATGGGTGGTTAGGCTCAATATTGTTAAATGTCAATTCCTCCTGCATGCATGCTCAGTCACTTCTGTTGTGTCCAACTGTTTGCAACCCCATGGACTGTAGCCCACCAGGCTCCTCTGTCCATGGGATTCTTCAGGCAAGAATACTGGAGTAGGCTGCAATGCCCTCCTCCAGGGGATCTTCCCCACCTAGGCATTGAACTCACACCTCTTAAGTCTCTTGCATTGGCAGGCAGGCTCTTTACCTCTAGTGCTACCTGAGAGGCCCCTATACAATCCACTCTATGTTTGTCACAACCCATAGATCTTGGCAAAAGAAGGAATGAACTTTAATATGAAAATTACAAAATATGTAGGAAGTCAGGGGATCACAGGATGGAATGCACAAGGGAACAAGAGAATCTAGCTAATGACAGTGTGTTAAACAGCCACAGTGATATGGGAGCAGGGGGACAAGATTCTGACTGCGGTAACTTTGGAAATGAGTGGAGTTTGTAAAACGAAATCTAGAAGTAACTGCCCATAAATGCTGTAGTCTAGTTGATAAAGTTGGGGTTTCCCTGGTGGCTCGGTGATAAAGAATCTGCCTGCCAATGCAGGGAATGTGGCTTTGGCTCCTGGGTCGGGAAGATCCACTGGAGCAGGAAATGGCAATACACCCAGCATTCTTGCCTGAAATCTCATGGACACAGGACCCTGGTGGGCTATAGTCCATAGTATTTAACTTACAATAAGTTAAAAATGACTTAGCAACGGAGCACACATGCAGCTGAGAAAATTACTCCCCATGCAAATATGAATAAACAATTCTGAAACTATTTTACATATGGACTGGAACTGAATAATTACTTAAATGGACAGAGGATGGTGGGATCCACACTTTCTACTGCTAAAGTGAGAATTTTCAGATAAGCAGTGGGTAGCAGGCTAGAATGACTGAAGTGGTAATGGAGCGTTGATACTAGTATTAAGCCGATGTTAGTTTAATACAGATACAGATAGGCAGAAATAGATACAGGTATATATAGAGATATTTGCACATATATTTATACATAAGGGTTAGTATATGCACATATTGATATATTCTCCTGCTCTATCAGCCAAGAAGGTCTAGAAGTAAAGACACACCAGTAACAATGAGCACGCCTAGCACCCAGATCTCGATTTTAGAGTCCTAGCCTCCAATAAAAAGAGCAAGGATTCCTTAGAGAAATGGCTGACTCTAGGACTAGGGCATAAGATATTAAAGGTTAGCCTGATGCATCAGAGACATTACTTTGCCAACAAAGGTCCGTCTAGTCAAGGCTATGGTTTTTCCTGTGGTCATGTATGGATGTGAGAGTTGGACTGTGAAGAAAGCTGAGTGCCAAAGAATTGATTCTTTTGAACTGTGGTGTTGGAGAAGACTCTTGAGAGTCCCTTGGACTGCAAGGAGATCCAACCAGTCCATCCTAAAGGAGATCAGTCCAGGGTGTTCATTGGAAGGACTGATGCTAAAGCTGAAACTCCAATACTTTGGCCACCTCATGTGAAGAGTTGACTCATTGGAAAAGATTCTGATGCTGGGAGGGGTTGGGGGCAGGAGGAAAAGGGGACGACAGAGGATGAGATGGCTGGATGGCATCACCGACTCGATGGACATGAGTTTGAGTGAACTCCAGGAGTTGGTGATGGACAGGGAGACCTGGTGTGCTGCGATTCATGGGGTCGCAAAGAGTCGGACACGACTGAGCAACTGAACTCAACTGAACTGAACTGATGCATCTTGCAGTGTCAGGAAGTATGGACGTGCTTTAAAACTTCATTGATGAAGGTATGTCAAAAGGACACAGGGCAACTGAAGTGAGAAACATTTGTGCAACAAATAAGTAAAGCTGGAGTAGACTATAACCACAATATAAAATCAATACTGATGTACCCATATATATATATATATATATATATATATATGTGTGTGTGTGTGTGTGTGTGTGTGTATAAAGGATTAATTAAATATGGTGAATAGATGCATTTTTTATGCAGAATACGTCAAAATAATTTGTGTTGATTCTGTGTCTTAAAGAAGTAGGTCATACTTTCTCACTCCTTAAATAGTGACTTCCTTCTAAAAAGGGTCACCAAACAAACCGGATCTCAGCTAGGTAATCAAGATTAACACTGACATGCTACATAGCAGCTTGAATGTAAAGGGAGTTTGGGGAAGAATGGGGAAGAATGGGAGTTTGGGGAAGAATGGATACATGTATATGTATGGCTGAGTCCCTTCACTGTTCACTTGAAGCTGTAACAACATTGTTAATTGACTATGTTGTTTAGTTGTTAAGTTATATCTGACTCTTTGGTGACCCCGTGGACTGTAGCACTCAAGGTTCCTCTGTTGGTGGATTTTCCAGGCAGGAATACTGGAGTGGGTTGTCATCTCCTTCTCCAGGGTATGTTCCCCACCCAGGGATAGAATAAGCAGCTCCTGCATCAGCAGGCAGGTTCTTTACTGTTCAGCCACCCCAATACTAAACTAAAAGTTTTTTAAAAAAGGTTTAACATGGACAGTATGTACATTGATAGTATGTACCCTGGATATAATATGATGAGAATAGCATTTTACTTGTATGACCATCCTCTCCAAACCCAGCAATACCAGTCTAATCATGAGAAAAATATCATACCTATCTCACTTGATGGGCATTCTACAAAATTCCTAACCAGAACTCCTCAAAATTGTCAAGGTCATCGAAAGCAAGTTAAGTCTGAGAAACTGTCATAGACAAGAGACCCTGAAGGAGACGTAGTGACTAAATGTAAGTGGTAAATTGGATGGGACCCTGGAACAGAGAAAGAATTAGGTATGGCTCAGATGGTAAAGAATCTGCCTGCAATGCAGGAGACCTGGATGCGGAAGATCCCCTGGAGAAGGGCATAGCAACCCACTCCAGTGATTCTTGTCTGGAGAATTCCATGCACAGAGGAGCCTGGCAGGCTACATACAGTCCATGGAGTAGCACAGAGTCAGACACGACTGAGAGGCTAACACTTCAAGGAGACTGGAATAAAGATTGAATTTAGCAATAATATATGAGCATTGTTTTTTTTTAATTATCATAAATGTTAATACACTAAGGTAAGTTTCTAAGGAAAGTAGAGAAAACTGGTCATTGACTAAATGGGAAATGAGGACTCTCTACTGTCTTCACAACTTTCTGAAACCTAAATCTATTCTAAAATAAAAATAGTTTAATTTAAAAAATGGGGTTGTAAAACTTTATACTGGCACATAACAAAGGGGGATTCTTTATCACTGTGCCATCTTAAATTTCATGAATTTGCCCTGGGAGAAAACTGAGTCAAGGTCAAGATCAAAATTGGGTATCGGTTCCAGTCAGTGTGACTAAGTGAGGAAACGTCTAAAGTACGGCAGAGTATCAAATGACAAAGTTATGGAGAAGATAAAATATCACAGGTTTTAACAATTTCAGAATGATGTAAAAGGTCACTTTATTTCCTCCTCTCTCACCACTTGATATTTAAAATTACTTGGTTTTCAATTTTTTTAAAAAAAGTAGTCTATTAACTCTTAGGCATGAAGTGAACTCCTAAAGACAGAAAGAACCTGGAGTGGGGCGAGCAGACATAGAAGTAATATTAATAACAATGTACAGCAGTGTCATTTTCAAATTGCCCTCTCATACAGAATCTCATTTGATCGCAGTGTTCTTCTCTGCTGCTGCTGCTGCTGATGCTGCTAAGTCGCTTCAGTCGTGTCCGACTCTGTGCGACCCCATAGACGGCAGCCCACCAGGCTCCCCCATCCCTGGGATTCTCCAGGCAAAAACACTGGAGTGGGTTGCCATTTCCTTCTCCAATGCATGAAAGTGAAAAGTGAAAGTGAAGTCACTCAGTCGTGTCCAACTCTTCGCGACCCCATGGACTGCAGCCTACCAGGCTCCTCCATCCATAGGATTTCCCAGGCAAGAGTACTGGAGTGGGTTGCCATTTCCTTCTCCAACGCATGAAAGTGAAAAGTGAAAGTGAAGTCACTCAGTTGTGTCCGACTCTTCGCGACCCCATGGACTGCAGCCTACCAGGCTCCTCCGTCCAGGGGATTTTCCAGGCAAGAGTACTGGAGTGGGGTGCCATTGCCTTCTCTGCTAGGGGAAGTATAATATTTACAGTGTATTTCAAGGTAAATGTGACATAATACATGTAAAGCATACGGAACTGAACTTTAAGGATTTATAAAAGGCTTGTAAGAATTTAGCATTGTATATCTACAAATACCACCCAATCTCTACATTTCAGGACTGGAGATGTGGATCCTAGTAGAATTCTCAACCCATAGGTCCCTTAGTGATACCGAGTTACCTCCTTCAGTCTCTATTTCTCATAAGAAGAACAGAAATGCTCAAGAAATGCTTCACAATCAAGGCCATGATTAACATTTATGGGAAGAGAGGTGAAGGAGCTAGCTAGTGATTATCAGTGCACCATGCTGCTTTACATTTCTGACAAGAATGTTATTGGATCAAGTATACAACACTGTCAGCCATAAGCTGCCAGAGTCACAAAGAGACTAAAGGTCTTCACAAGACCAACAGGTGTCATTGCCACACCATGTCAGATGCTGGAAAAATGCAGTCATAATATAGTCAAATCACTCTCATGGATTCTTATATTATACTAACTTCTTAATTTCACTATTCAGAGAAAAGAATTGGTAATATAGATACCCTGATTACAGTATGATCAAATTTCATACTAGTAATGACTGAATAGACTCCCTTTATAGGAATAATGAAAGTCAACTAGGCTACAGAGACTGTACAAATTCATATAGGGAGTTAACTTTAACAAAGACTATAACTATATCTTCTTAACTCTTGCTAAGTAAAATAAGTTTTCCACTACTTCTTTAAATACAACAGAAAATGTATAGAGATTAAAGTACAAAGAGAATATTTTTCTTCAAACAATATCTTGAATTTGGGTTTAATCTAATATTAGGACCCAGTATACCTTATATTTGACAAGTGGTGTTGAAGATATTAGGAAATTATATGAGTATAATTTAAATATTACACACTAGTCTCTGACTCATTAATGTTAAAATTAGTTTCAATTCAATAACTTTCATGACACTTTCTTTACACTTCCAAGATTTTTAAAAGGGAATTTTTTTTTTTAAATTTTAGGAACTCCACTTGTATTTTTCTTTTTATAAAATGTTTGACACAGTTATCCTTACTTTTACTGGGCTTCAATAACTTTGCATAAACATTTATACACTTTTTTCAACAAAATGAGTTCAGATTAAGTCAAATATCTACTTAAAAAAAAAAACAAAACTAGCCCTTTTGCTCTTTTTAAGTAGAAAAGCATGGTACAATAAAAGACAGAAATGGTATGGACCTAACAGAAACAGAAGATATTAAAAAGAGGTGGCAAGAATACCCAGAAGAACTGTACAAAAAAAATCTTCATGACCCAGACAATCATGATGGTGTGATCACTCACCTAGAGCCAGACATCCTGGAATGCGATGTCAAGTGGGCCTTAGGAAGCATCACTATGAACAAAGCTGGTGGAGGTGACGGAATTCCAGTTGAGCTATTTCAAATCCTAAAAGATGATGCCGTGAAGTGTTGCACTCAATATGCAAGCAAATTGGAAAAATGCAGCAGTGGCCACAGGACTGGAAAAGGTCAGATTTAATTCCAATTCCACAGAAAGGCAATGTCAAAGAATGCTCAAACTACCGCACAAAAGCACACATCTCACATGCTAGCAAAGTAATGCTCAAAATTCGCCAAGCCAGGCTTCAACAGTACATGAACCGTGAACTTCCAGATGTTCAAGCTGGTTGTAGAAAAGGAAGAGGAACCAGAGATCAAATTGCAAGCATCCATTGGATCATCAAAAAAATGAAAGAGTTACAGAAAAACATCTGCTTCATTAACTATGCCAAAGCCTTTGACTGTGTGGACCACAAAAAACTGTGGAAAATTCTGAAAGAGATGGGAATACCAGACCACCTGACCTATCTCCTGAGAAATCTGTATGCAGGTCAAGAAGCAACAGTTAGAACTGGACATGGAAAAACAGACTGGTTCCAAATCGGGAAAAGAGTACATCAAGGCTATGTATTGTCATCCTGCTTATTTAAATTCTATGCAGACTACATCATGAGAAACTCTGGGCTGGATGAAGCACAAGCTGGAATCAAGATTGCCAGGAGAAATATCAATAACCTCAGATATGCAGATGAAACCACCCTTATGGCAGAAAGGAAAAAGAACTAAAAAGCCTTTTGATGAAAGTGAAAGAGGAGAGTGAAAAAGTTGACTTAAAACTCAACATTCAGGAAACTAAGATCATGGAATCCGGTCCCATCACATCACGGCAAATAGATGGGGAAACAATGGAAACAGTGACAGATTTTATCTTTTGGGGCTCCAATATCACTACAGATCGTAACTGCAGCCACAAAGTTAAAAGACACTTGCTCCTTGGAAGAATAGCAATGACCAACCGAGACAGCATATTAAACAGCAGAGACATTGCTTTACCAAACGAGGTCCATCTAGTCAAAGTTATGGTTTTTCCAGTAGTCATGTATGGATGTGAGAGTTGGACTATAAAGAAAGCTAGGCATCAAAGAATTGATGCTTTTGAACTGTGGTATTGGAGAAGACTCTTGAGAGCCCCTTGGACTGCAAGGAGACCCAATCAGTCCATCCTAAAGGAAATCAGTCCTGAATATTCATTGGAAGGACTGATGCTGAAGCTGAAACTCCAATACTTTGGCCACCTGAAGCGAAGAGCTGACTCATTTGCAAAGACCCTGATGCTGGAAAATATTAAAGGTGGGAGGAGAAGGGGATGACAGAGGATGAGATGGTTGGATGGCATCACCAACCCAATGGACATGAGTCTGGGTAAACTCCAAAAGTTGATGATGGACAGGGAAGCCTGGTGTGCTGCAGTCCATGGGGTCGCAAAGAGTCGGACATGACTGAGCAACTGAACTGAACTGATGCTTACAAAGTCACAGTTCCTTTGGTGCCTCAAAACTGCATCTTAAATGTGGGCTAATTATGTTTGGAAAATCTACTTGGATTTCGAAAATATATTTATTCATGGATATTCTTTGGTGGCTCAGTGGTAAAGAACCTGACTGCCAAGACAGGAGATGCAGGTTCAATCCCTGGATCTGGACGATGCCCTGGAGAGGGAATGGCAAGCCTCTCCAGTATCCTTGCCTGGGAAATCCCATGGACAAAGGAGCGTGGTGGGCTACAGTCCATGGGGTCACAAAGAGTCAGATATGACTTAGCTATTAAACAACAACATTTTTTCATACACATGGGAATATACTTCCTAAAAATTATGGTGATTTTCTTTTCTCAGATATCATCTCAGTGTGATACAGATAGATTGTAAATAATTTGAAAACAGTATCCTAAAATAATACATATTGTGATCTCTGGTTAATGTTGTTAATATTTGGAAAGAAAATCCTAAAGTGTAAAATTCAAAAGCTTTATCTTAAGGAGTGAGCATTTTGAGAGAAACAGCATGCTTTCTAAAAAAAAGTAATTATGTAAAAATTACATGGGTTAAAGATATTGAACCTCCATTACTATATTAACCTTGCATTTCTTTGAACAAGTGCCTATGGAACAGGTGATTTTTCTTCTGAGCCACAGTCCATAAAATAATTGAACTTTCTTTCAATGAGGCAGCATATCAGATCAGGCTGAGAGGTGAATCTGAAGCTCCAAAGAGTGATGAACATCTGATTCAAAGAATTATTTCCTAAAGTGTCTTTTTAAACTTGTTTCCTATATTTTTATTTCCTTGTCTTAACCCAGTAAAAAGCAAGCAGGAAAGAAAAGCAAGCCAAATAATGACCTCACAACAAAAATCAAATACATGTTATTAAGAGACATACAAATAATATGAATGAGGTAGTATTAAACTTAGAAAAATAATGCTTGATTTCTTTAAGTATTCATTTTATTTTAGTCATTTTTATAAGTGGTCTATTTATTCAGCTATTTACATTCTGAAGGATCTGAGAATTTTACTTTATATACTTGATTTTCACAAGCCTCCTAAAAGAAAAATACCTTGATTTTTTTTTTCTTTTTACTTTAGACATGGCTACTAGGAAATTTTTAAATGCCACATTTCTTGATATTTTACATGTATTTACGTACATCTATACATCAGTTTTAGGTTGTCCTAACATTGAACAATGGGTCTACTTTAATTGTCAAAGAATCTAAATTATGCTTTTATATGTGAAAACTGCATGGTTGATAAACCATTTTTTTCAAGTTTTTGTGTACTGTTGATATTTATTTAAGGGACAAATTTGTTTCATAAAAATGGCTGTACAAAATCGCTATGGAGGTAATGTGTCATAAAAGTACAAAGCAAAGAATATCAGACAAAAGTAAGACCTCCAAGGCATTACAATCCAGAAATTCTTAAAATGTTCTGAATACCAGAATCCATTGAGAATCTGATTAATAACTGTTCTCTCAGGGGGAAAAAAAAGTGTACAGGTTCACAAACTTTTGCATTCAGTTCCACTATATTTGAAACACAACTTAGATTTCTATTCATGGACCGACCCCAGGTTGTAGAATGTTGGGGCATCCTTCAAGCTCCTAAATTTACAGATAGAGCAACCTGGTGGTTCATCAGAGTGAACAGCTTTCCAAAGCTAACCAGCTAGTTCCGACTAGTTGTGGAACAACAAGAGGTTCCCTAGAATGAGCACTTTTTCTGTTATACTCAATATTCTAGTGATAGTCAACTAGAAAGAAGGATTCATTATAATACAGCCCATTACATAATTTAGCTTTTATTCCATATAATGAACTACACCTTATTTCATCACTGCATGTTTCAGTATAAGTGATAACTGTGTAGAGATCCTGATTCCTCTAGTGAAATTAAGTAGTCCCTGATATAGAGCAGGTACTCTATAATGCCTCTTGAATTGCTTTGAACAGTGGAAAAGGACTGTTGGAAAACTGGCATAGGTTTAATATAAGAGATGCTAAATCCCCTAAACTATATGTTTCAAGTTTAAATTATATTACAAAGTATTAAATTGGTATGACGATGTAAGCTGATGGCTAAGAAATGCCTCCTTAGGCATCAGTTTAATTTTTCTTCTTTAATATGTACTTTCACAGAATGGGTGGGGACTATAGATTGGCACAATCCAAACTCATCTCATCCACTCCCTGAGAAATACCTTATCATCTGCACAACTTCGGCAATGCTGGGGTTAAGCCATGGAGAAGTAGCTTTACCCTGGTAAGCGATCTTGATTACAAAAGTCCTTTCTTATATTGAACAACCAACATCTTCACGGGAAACTTCATTTGTCGAAATTCTACCACCCAGACCAATACACATAAAAATGATTCCTTTTCTCCTCTCTCTCTTTCATATTTGCAATCACTCTGTTGTTCACTGTCCAAATTTTCACCAAGCTATTCTAACATAATCTACTTTCTGCCAACATACCTCAATGACTCCTTGCTTTCCTTGCAAATTTACTTTGCTCAGTCACGTTTCCTAGGTTTGACTGCCTCTTTCTTTTCACTTCCCCTTTAATTTTCCCTTCCCATTTCTCTCCCACCCTCTCTCACTCTTAAGGACCCTTTGCCCTCTTCCTTATGGATTATCCTTCATTCTTTTGCTACATTGGGTGGGTGGGGGTTGAGGGAGAGGCTAGTGATCCTTAATGAAATCCTCAAAGACTGCCGATTCTGATTCTGATGTCAAAATTCCAACTTCCAGAGCTAGGATTGCAAATTAAGTTGAATTCCTGCAGAAGACGATCTTGAACAAATGTGTGAATGCCAGTATTTTTATTTCGGGAGTGATCCCAAGGATCGCCAGTAAGGGCAGCAGGGAGCGCTGGGGACGAGGCACAGGATAGAAGACATCTGCAAAGCATGTTCTCTGTGGGTACTTGAAGAACTTCTGAACCCAATCTCACTGGACAACTCTGGGAGACAGCACAGCCAATGCCTCTTTACCCCATCCAAGGAACAAAGGAACGAGGATATTTATCCACCAGTGCTGTCTGTCATGGATCAGGGCTGCTCCCTGGTGATATGAACCCCTGGCACTTCTGTGTGCCCTTGTGTTAAGCCAGATGCCTTGTCCAGAAAAGCCTTCAGAAACAGTCCCAGGTGTTACCAGTTGGAAAGTCTAATAATGGTGTGCACTGAGGAAATATGAGCTAGATACAGGCACACCTGCGACAATTACTTTCTGGCTATATTTTTGTACGTGCTGCACTTAGTCGCTCAGTCGTGTCCGACTCTTTGCAACCCACTGGACTAGAGCCTGCCAGGCTCCTCTGTCCATGCGATTTTTCAGGAAAGAATACTGGAGTGGGTTGCTATTTCCTTCTTTAGGGGATTTAGCCAATCCAGGGATCGAATCCACATCTCCTGTGACTCCTGTATTGCAGGCAGATTCTTCACCTGTATACTTTAATTCTGGAGAAGGAAATGGCAACCCAGTCCAGTATTCTTGCCTGGAAAATTCCATGGACAGAGGAGCCTGATAGGCTACAGTCTGGGGTTGCAAATAGTTGGGCACAACTGAGCGACTTCACTTTCTTTTGTTTCTTTATTTCTGATACAAAGTCGACTTTAATACCTAGTTTTCGACTTTAATACCTAGTTTCTATATTTACTGTTTCACTGTGAAAATCCCTTGGCCTTGCCATCTGGCTCTAACTGTTGATTCAGAAACTTGTGTCTATGAGTACTGCACCCAGAGCTCTTTTAAAAATCGTCATGTCTTGCTTCTGTGGTATAGCTTAATTTTTTTAAAACAACAAAAATGTACTGCACTGTGAGAAAAAAAAAACACAAACATTTGCTTTATTTAATGATATGTATGCTTTTCTCCTTCTGTAAATAGACAGCAACTTTTTTGTAGATAGTCAAAAAGAAGTGTGAATAGTAGTGAATCTAGTGATTCATAAGAAGGCATGACATGCTATGTGCCTATTAAGGAGTGTAAGTGGCAAAACTCAGAAGTGAAATTTCTGGTTTTATACTGGCCTAGAACCTATGTGCAATGAATGTGGGCTTTGCAATTGTATGAGCCCAGTTTTTCAACTGAACTCCTGTTAATAATTATGGAGTCTTGTGCAATTTAATTTCTTTTCAGCTTCAGTGTCCTCATCTTCTGGGAAAAGATATTTATAGCACACAACTGTTGTGAGCATTAAAAGAGATGGAGACAGACAGAAGAACATAATTTTGTTACTTAGTAGATGTTCAACTGTTGATTACTTTCGTTCCCCCACCTTCACCCTAAATCACCATGATTAGGGTTTTACAACATATGGAATGAAAATGGTAATATCATCCTGTACCTTTTCTCAAATAAAGGTCTGATCTGATTTTTATATGCTCTCATAATCTGTGAAATATGGATATAGGCAGCCTCTACCATTGTATAGAGTGATGGATAGAAAAGTAAAAAGAAATCACCCAGTTATTTTTTTTTTATTTGTATCATAATGGCCACAGTTTGCTGATTTCTGTCATGCTTTCCTCTTAAACTTCCATTTTTCTAGGTCACCCATGTGTGGTATTTTATACCCAAAATTGTTGCAGTGAACTGCAATAGAGACTAGTTTTCATCTCCAGGATGACTATACACTATTAGGGCCATATTGACTTTATTATCTTTCATACAGGCATGCAGAGAAACAGATGACAAGCGCAACCTTCAAGTCTACCTTACCATTGTCACTGCGGGTTCTTCATTCAGCTGGATGGTTATAGTGTTACAAGGTAAATCCCCAGTAGACACAGTTGTGGCTTTTTCTCCATCACTCCATCACTTCTTCACACCTGAGTAACCAACCACAGTCCCTGACTTCTCTCACTTTGATTCTGGCTTTGCTGGTTACATTTAAGTTTATCAAGTGAAAAAATGTTTTACTAAATTTTCTAATCAACTTTATCTATGAACTTAGGTTACTGGCAAAATCCACACTTGGCTAACATTTATATGTATTTCTTTAACCCTTTAGGAAGTATGAAAATGCATATTATGTAAATAAAGTCAATCTATGAACTATCATTCATAATGTAATCAGTTATTAGTCAATTTATCTATTTTTTTACATCATGACCATAAAAATACATTTATGAGATGAAGTCTAATAGCAGGAAATGAAAGGTTAAGTATTAGTAAAAACAGAAAAATTATACTAATACATTACTTTAAAATAAAATAGGACTTATAGGATATTACAATAAAAGTTTCAAATGTATTTAAGTGTATCAGTGGGAGAGTAACAAAGAAATAAGTGGTGTTCCCTGATGATAATAATAAAAGGGTATACATTGGGAATACTTTCCAAAAGCAGATAGTATATGATAAGAAAAAAATGAATTACCTTATCCTTTACTACCAATGACTTTAGGGTAATATCTACCTTTCACTTGTGTCTTGGAACATATAGGTTAGAAATCTAAAAATCATTCAGTAGAAAAATGTAAAAACTAAATTGAAAGGAGTCATAAAGATCATCTTATCTATATTCTTTTGTTTTGCAATTGATCCTTTACTGACCAAGATGGTACTGACAAGTCAGCATTACTATTAAGCATTTGAATTGTAGGTAGTTCAAACCGAAATGTGCTGGACATGTAAAATATACCCTAAAATTGGAATAATTCATTTTTAAAAGTCATATATTGCCTCATCTTAATAATTTTATATTTATGACAAGTTAAAATTATAATATTTTGGATCTGCTGGATGAAGTAAAACACACTCATAAAATTGGTTTCTTTTCTTACTTGTTTTTAAATGTGATGACTAGAAAATTTAGAATCACACATATGATATGCATTATTTTTCTACTGGACTGCTGGGCTTTATTGTAGGCAAAAGTTACATCATGAGCCAAATGAACAAAATAAATATGACTGTATCATAGAGAATTGATGACAACCTTCTTTCTTTAAAACAATTATTTTAAAAAAATTATTAAGGAAGGAAATTTGGAAACTGTTGACAAAAATGTAAGCATCATTCTTAAGGAATGTTTGCCAGAGGCCTTTTGTGTCCGAGCCTTTCTGTGACCACCATGATAGCGTTTGTTCAGGAAAAGTCTTCCAGTCATGACTGTAGGAATTACAAACGAGTCTTATTGGGACAGTGGAAAAACTAACTGGTAGATACAACCGAGATAATGTGTCTGTAAAGGTTTGACGCTTCTCATTGAGCCCTTTGATGAAAAAGACATAGAGAGCAAAAATATATTGAAGTCAATTAGCCTGACAACAAGTGTCTTGACAAATTGCCATCATATTAGTCACCTTGGTAGTGAGTGAAAAGGCCATTAAAAAAAAAAAAAAAAAAGGATAACTACTCGATGCAGAAACAAAAGAAAGAGCTTGTAGCAAGACATATACCCAGGTATGTAAGTAAAAGAAAAACTGTCTCCAGATATAAGCAGTACGTGCTAATCTCATTTAACGTTAATCAACCCTGAACAATATCCTTTAGTATTTTTGGAAATGAAATAAAGAAGGGACATCACAAAAAATACATTTGCGTTTTATAAGACAATGTTTTTTATTCAGATTAAGGAAAGGCCAAAGTAATGAATGGGCTTCTCTGGTGGCCCAGAGGGTAGAGAATCTGACTTCAGGGCAGGAGACCTGGGTTCGATCCCTGGGTCAGGAAGATCCCCTGGGGAAGGGAATGGCAACTCACTCTAGTACTCTTGCCTGGAGAATTCCATGAACAGAGGAGCCTGGTGGGCTAAAGTCCATGGGGTCACAAAGAGGTGGTCAAGACTGAGCAACTAACACTTTCACTTTTCAAAGTAAGGAATAGATATTCAAGTATTTTTCTATGCATATGTGGTGGTGGGGATGGTTGGGAAGGGAATGACGTATAATTTTTTTAAATGGCTGATAAAAGCAGTTCCCATCATAAGAATCGGTCTCAAGTGTTGAAATCAACAATACTTTTTCAGAAAATAAAAAAATAATAATATAAAACAAAACCTTATTACCGTCTGTCTTTTGGAGTTCTGACTCCTTTGTTAATTGTCTTAAATAATAAATAACTAATGTCTGGCAAAAAGAATGCGATCCAAGATAAACTCTAGCCAGATTTCCTAAGAATATTTCCTTTTTGTTCTTTTGTGCTCTAAAACCAATGATTGTGTTCAGTCACTAAGTCATGTCCAACTCTTTGCAACCCCTTGAACTGCAGTGAGACAGGTCTCCTTGTCCTTTACTATCTCCAGGAGTTTGCTCAAACTTACGTCCGTTGAGTCAGTGATGCTATCCAACCATCTCATCCTCTGTTGCCTCCATCTCTTCTTGTAAAAACTCTTTTTAAAATACAAAAGTAAGCTGAACATTTCCCTTTATAGTTTCTTAAAATATTGTTTATCTAAAGGAAGAGAATATCTGAAATAATCTCCTTTCATTTTTTATTGTCCTTCTGACCTGAAAACTAATTTTGCTGTTAACATTGTATGCAGTGAAAAGGTCCATACTTGTATATGAGAGAGATTATGCCATTTTATAACTTAAAGAATACAAATCATGTATTTAATATTAGTAGCAGCTGTTTTTATTAAATGATGATCCTGTCTACTAGGGATAGTTCTAGAATCTTTAAAAAAAAAATTCAAAATCTAATTTAATCTTTAAAACACTGTGAGTCTATTATTGCCCATTTAAAGACATATCAAGTACATATTGTCAATTTAAAGGTATATCAACTCATTATTGGAGAGATTAGGTACTATAGAACACATTGCAAAAAGAAATTTCAAAATAAGACTAGTTGAAACTAACATAAGAAATCTAACATAAGGATATTTAAAAAATGCATCCATGAACTAACTTACTTAGGAGGTAGCCCGATTCTGATATCTGTGTTTGAAGCATCTCCTCTGCAGAGCTCAAAATAAAGCTCGGGGATGCTTTCTGATATAACAATTAAAGCCTCATATTTTTGTCCAAGAATGTATTAAAAATATACATGTCCCATTGACTCACCTGTGAATAAGAATAATATTTTCTATGCTTTATGTACATATGAGGAGAGAACAGGAAACTTTAAACAAATCCTCCTCAAATTGAAAGGTCTGAAAGATAATTTAAAAACTTTCTGTTTGGCCTGAGGACAACGCAGGTGCCCTGATAGCCTGGGCTGGGCTAGCTGCTTGAGTGTTAGGGTGTTCTGAAAGCCCAACACATATGAAAGGCATCACTGCTATGGAACACTTGCCTGAACTTTTACCAAAGAAACAACTTATGTATTGCATTTGCAGTTTTAACAATGATTCTCATTGAAGGGAGATATAGAAAACAAAAGAGAAAATCTTACTTCTAAAATGTCTATCTTAAATGTTTAAAGAAATATCCATTGTAGAAAGATTATAAAATTATAGCACCATAAGATTCCTATTTCAGTAATGGTGAATCTGCTTTTTTTATTTTTTTCCACGTCAGCTATTTCTGCTCTTAGGTCTCAGTTATTTTCACATAGACGGGGCAACAAATTTTAAGAAATAGGTATTTTCCTCCTTTCACCACATTTCTACAAATAGAATAAAATAGAATATTTTTCCATTTAACACTCTGGTGGTGTATTAACTTGTAAAGCAAAATGCATTAATGGCTTTGCTTATAGATCCACAAGTATCATCTAAATGCACTTTAAAATCATTATAAATTTTATGGGCAATTTCGGCTACCATTTTTGATGCTCTTTTAGCTTGTTTTAAATTCCTGACTCAAATCCCACAGGTTGGGGCTTTCTTATTTGCATTAATATACTTTCTTCTTAAACATGTAAGAGACTGACTAATGTGTAAACAACATTGGGGCACCCCAGGCTCAGGGCAAGAATATAATTACTCCAGGGACAGAACATTTTCAGAACTTATTCTAATTCAAAATAGGTTTATGTGCGAATGCGCTAACAAATGACTAGAGTCATTTCTAAATCTAGAAGTAGTCCTTGACCTAATGCGCTCAGAGACCAGACTCTTGGTTGAAAAAAAACTAAGCATGTATTGAAAACGACGGAAACTTTTTAGGGTTTAGATTTGTACAAGTATACTGCTGCTGCTGCTAAGTCACGTCAGTCGTGTCCGACTCTTAGTGATCCCATGGACTGCAGCCTAGCAGGCTCCTCCGTCCAGGGAGTCTCCAGGCAAGAGTACTGGAGAGGGTCGCCAGTGCCTTCTCCGTTGTACAAGTATAAATCAAGGTTATTTTGGAAGGAGATTCTAGTTAAAAGGAATGTAAACAGGTCTCAAAAATGAGATTTAAAATATTGATGCATTTTGAGATAATAATAGGAAGTCTCAATCAAGTTAATTACTTTTACTAATACTGATTTTATTGGGATTGTTCTTTCTCTTTTTTCTGAAATTATCGGTATCTGTTTAGAATATGTTACAACCTTTGAATTTCTGCTACACTTTTAGCATTACCTCACCTCACTCCAAACTAGAACATATGAATACACACAAGTAAACGACAAAGCCAGTTTTTGTATTTAGGTACACAAAGTTCTCCAAACCTCTCAGACTTATTCCTTTCTCTGCCTTGTCAAGTCTGCTAAAACTGTATACATGGGTGCTGCCCACATTCCATAGCTTTCCAATATCTTACTTTTTTAATTAAAAAAATCTTCCATGAAGAAATAATTCTGGTTATTTGTACCAAAACCAGGATGCAATCTAACCACTTCTGGAGAAAGTTTTTAAAGTATATATACTACAAATTGTTGCAACTGTGAAAATTTAAAATCAAAAATAGAAAAAAAAAAAGGGGGGGGTGGGAACTAATGTCAAGAAAAAGAAGAATGGAATGCATTTAAATAAAATGGAAGAAATCATTAATTTACAAATAATAATTTACATTGAAGGCCTTTATAACTACCCAACTGGTTAGTGGGAATACTTGGGGGACAAACAAAAATAAGTGGTGAAAATTTCCATAGCACAGAAAGATAATTTGTTCTACTTACATTAGTTATTTTGAATAGTATATTCTGTGAGACAGGGATAAAAATACAATTACATTGCCTCATGACTTTCTGTAACTAAATACCCAACAATGTACTTATTTTATACAAAATAAAAAGCTTAACTGAAGTGTGTAATATGTACCTCCATTATTATCTCAATGAAAAATTTTACTTTCTCTTGACCAGCTTCCTAGCACATATTTTCCTTCTACAGAAGCAAAGTAAACTTTTTTATTTGCAGTTAATTCAAACAGATATGTATTACTCAGTGCATTCATTCCACAACTAGTGAATTAACATTATAAACTGTATTTGATCTATCTTCTACAAAGAAACCTGTAAGCATGTGCCTTGGCCTTAAAGTACTTTACATCTGGCAAAGGGAAAATATATTTGCCTATATACCTCTAGCTAATTATATGTGGCATTCAAGTGAGACTGAGAGTGTTGGGCAGGAGGAAGGAAATGCTGCTGAAATGATCAAGGAATTCTGGATGATGGAGATGATTGTCTTTTTAGCTTAACATTAAAAGATGGAGAACATGAAGTGTATCTCAAATGATTAATACTGCTTGAAGCTGGATGATGTCTCATGGGATTTCTATGCCCTTTTAGTGTATCTGCTTTTCCTATTTTCTTTAAATGAATGTGTCACTGTTACATATTAAAGAAAATAATAAATACTATTAAAGCAAATAAAGGAACTGAAGGCAAGGGCAACTGTAAAGAGCCAATGAACAGGATCTGTTAACTGATTAAGATTCTGGAGGTAGAAAAAGCAAAGCATCATGTTTGGTTAGAAACTCATGGCAAAATACCAAGTCAGTATTTGAGTGATTTGAGAACACAGAGCATACATCTTCTTTTAGGCTTGTTTAGTTGGTGTTTACAAAAGAAAGGAGTTTGGGTGGTGTTGGAAGTTCAAGAATTGGAGGGGGGGTCATTGGATTCATGGGACATAATTAATGTTTGATTGAGATACACCCAGAATCATACTGAAGACTGAACCTTGGAAAATATCTCCACAGACAATTAATATCTGACCTATTGTGTATTTTAAGTGAGCTCAAAGCCTGACAGACTATCGATGTTTCCATTGTATTTTCCCCCTGTAGGGCTTCCAACTAATACTAACAGTAATCTAAGATCTTTAGCGTAAGTAGGAGAAACACATGCTTTCATCTCCTCCTTTCTTAAAAGAAAGAACGTGACTAGTACTGTGCATTTAACTGTGAATTCTTCATCAGAGTAAAAATAAGCAGCCTGACCTTCGCCCTGGTACACACTGCTCTGCTGTAGAATTCATAGCTGCACAAAAGAGCAGACAGGGTTGTCAACACCATCACATTTAATTTCTGCCCTGCCTAACTGAGCGAACTCCATGGAGATGATGACAGCTTCTTGACATCATGGGCACTCACTGACTACTTATTCACTCATTGACAGTAAATGAGTGTCAGCTGCTAGAAAATGGGAAGAAGGAGGTCTACAGGAGAAGACACTGCCTTAAAATGATGATAATTTCAAGTCCTCAATCTCAGGCACCTGCTGGTTTTGTTTTGTAATTCCTCAAGCAAAATAAGATTCTATTTCTGATTCTTGAATTAAACATTTGAGGTCAAAGTAACAGAACAGGTTCCAGATAATCATGCAATAGGGATAAAACATAAAAGTAAATGCTTGATCTATTCAGTTGGTGCAAACATAATTGCGGTTTCAGACCATGAATTTTAAATCATTATAATTAGGCTCAAACACATTTTTGTTCATCAAAATAGGAACCGTTACAATCAACACATTTTTGCCAATGAGAAATAAGTTTGTTTATTCCTGTAACATAAAAATCCATGCTTCAGGAGGATTCGACAAACCCTTGGGAAGTATTTTCTGCCTCTGGCTGGTTGTGAAAACGTTTTCCCTGCAAAAAGTTGTCAAGAGGCTTGAAGAAGTAGTAGTCAGTTGGCGAAAGGTCAGGGGAAATGGCAGATGAGGCAAAGCTTTGCTGTGCAGTTTCGTTCAGCTTTTGAAGTGTTGGTTGTGCAACGTGCAGTTGGGCATCATCAGGGAGAAGAACTGGGCCCTTTCTGTTGACCAATGCTGCTGCAGGTGTGGCAGTTTTCAGCGCATCGCATCGATTTGCTTAGCATACTTCTCAGATGTAATGGTTTTGCTGGGATTCAGAAAGCTGTAGTGGTTCCCATTGGTAGCAGACCTCCACACAGTGACCAGGACCTTTTTTTGGTGCAAATCTGGCTTTGGGAAGTGCTATGGAGCTTCTTCTTAGTCCACCCACTGAACTGGTCATCACCGATTGTCATAGAAAATCCACATTTCGTTGCATGTAAAAATCCGGTTGAGAAATGGTTCAATGTTGGAGTATAGAACAAGAGAAAATGACACTTTAAAATGATGATAGTTTTGATTTGCAGTCAGCTCAGGACCCACTTATCAAGCTTTTTCACCTTTTCAATTTGCTTCAAATTCTGAAAGACTGTAGAACGTTCACAGTGGAGTTCTTTGGCACCTTCTCGTATTATTGTAAGAAGATCAGCTTCAATGATTGCTCTCAACTGGTCTTTGTCAGCTTTCAATGGTGGCCACTACACTCCTCATCTTCAAGTCTCTAGTCACCTTTGCAAACTTTCTTGAACCACCACTACACTGTATGTATATTAGCAGTTCCTGGACCAAAAGCAGTTCCTGTCCACTGTGGATGCTGCAAGCTGTCTCTATTGCTTTAAGACCCATTTTGAACTCAAATAAAAAAATCACTCAAATATGCTTTTTGTCTAACATCATATCCATAGCCCAAAATAAATAAGATAAATACCAAGCAATAAGTCTTTAGCAAAAATAAGCAAGAAATGTGCATTAAAATGATGTATATCATAACCACATTTAAGAAAGTATTCCAATATCAATCGGCAAATTTCAACAATGCAAAACCTGCAATTACTTTTGCACCAAACTAATAGCTATCTATCCATTCATCCATCCATCCATGTATATATCTATCTGTCTGATTTCAATGTATCTATAGACATATATATCTAGATATAAACATCTAGGCTTAATTGACTGCATCAACAAAATATGGCAATATGACCAATATTTTCAATCTTCTCAATAACAAACAATAATACATATTTAAGTGTGTTTCTTGGTAGAGTTTGATGTTGGCTCCCTATCAAAAAGTATCTTTATGTCACCTAATTCCTTCTAAAGAGTAAAGATTGTTGTTTAGTTGCTAAGTCACATTCAGCTCTTGATGTGACCCCATGGACGGTAGCCCACCAGGCTCTTCTGTCCCTGGGATTTCCCAGGTGAGAATACTGGAGTGGGTTGCCTTTTCCTTCTCCAGGGAATCTTCCCCACCCAGGGATCGAACTCACATCTCCTGCATTGCAGGTGAGTTCTGAGCCACCTTAAAATCTGATGACTACTAAAATAATGTACATGAAAATTTCTTGAGTATTATGTGAAATTCCATTAAAAATTATGTATAGATAGCTTGCCTGACCCACTTTATTCATGATGTCTGGGTCTAAATGACTATTTTTTCTCACTTCTCACAAGATTATGTAATTTTATGTAACTATTATCTATAATAACAAAGCACATGTAAAATATAATACAAAGCTGGAGAAGATTTGTAGTATGACTCATTCTAAAGATTTCCCTAAGTCAACTGAAATCCTTAAATTCAATATGATATACGTTGAGGGTTAAACAGAACCTGATAGATTTACACCCCTTAGAAGAAGCCAGCTCACCACTTTAGGACTTTTCAACAGTGTCCAGGACAGACAATCACCTGCCCTCTGCCTGATCACTAGCAGGAAGGACTGATCACATCAGTTATTTCACTACATCAGTCATCCAACAATGTTCTCTCTATTGAATTAAGATGTGTTACATTTACCATACTTGGTTTTAAGTACCTTTTTAAGATTCAAATAAAAAAATAGCAAAAATAATATTTATGCATGATCAGTATCATCCATCTATGATATCACAACCTTAAAATATTTTAAAGACCTTAATATCTCACTTATTCTTGGCTCCACATTGAACATCTATGGTTTATTTTTTGTCAAAACTTGGCTCTGAAACCCTTTAGCATCTTAGACTCCTTTTTTTCTGCTAAACTATAAATATATTAAAGGTTTAATACATTTAGGTACTAGGGTAACACTACAAGAGGCTAAAAATTGGACCTTTGGGGTCAAAGTGTTAAGTTTGATCTTGAGAGAGTTACTCAAGCTCTGAGTCCATTTCCTCACTGGTAAAACAGAAATTACATACTAACAGTAATGACAGTAATAATAATAAATGTCAGTTTAGTTGATAATGCTGAAGTATAGAATAAATACAATAACATATAAAATATTCACCAAAGCTTCTAACTGTATAGAAGGATGAATACAGATATAGAAACAAGACATGGTCCTTGCTTTTCACATTAGAAAAAAGACAATCACAAGTAATAATGTAAAGAATTATGTATTAGAGGGAAGACTTAGCCAACATTTTTATTTATTTATTTATTTTTCAATTCTGAGTCCACTTTTAATTTAGATCATATTCACCCAAACCCCACAGTGAATATTCCAGCCCCACGACCGAGCGTGGGACTCAATTCCAGGTACAGGTGGTCCCAAGGCGTAGGGTGAGGCCATCCTCACCGGCTTAGCCAACATTTTTAAAATTTACACAGTTTACTAAATTAAATTTAACTGTATGTTTCTTAAGTGCAGGGTCCCAAGCTTGCATAGATATGTTTTATTAAGATTTATTACACAATATGATTATATTTCCTCATATTTTAATGCATTTGGAAATTAAATCAATGGCAAGATGATGCTGTTGCTAGGAAAAGAATAAGGAACTAGGATATGGAATCCTAAAATCCCACCAAGGTGGGATCACCTCGGTGAATTTTAATATTACTTTACATCCTTTAAAATATGCAATCTTTGGCATTTCAAACTTGAAAATTTCCTTCTACATTCTCTTTCATGTCATTTAGAATGTACTGAATAATACTCTTGCCAGAACTGAGTCCTGCTGCTGCTGCTAAGTCGCTTCAGTCGTGTCCAACCCTGTGCAACCTACCAGGCTACAGGCTCCTCCATCCATGGGATTCTCCAGGCATGAGTACTAGAGTGGGGTGCCATCACCTTCTCCAGAACTGATTTCTAGTAGATCCCTATATAACATTTCTTCACCTCCTGAAATAAATGGTTCCACCTGTGTATTCCCTAACTTCCCCTGTAGCTCAGTCAATAAAGAAACTGCCTGCAATGCTGGAGACCCGCATTCGATTCCTGGGTCGGGAAGATTCTCTGGAGAAGGAAATGGCAACCCACTTCAGTACTCTTTCCTGGAGAATCCCATGGACAGAGGATCCTGGCAGGCTACAGTTCATGGGGTCGCAAGAGTTGGATTTGACTTAGCAACTAAACCACCATGTGTATACCTAACTGGTGCAATTTTTATTTTAACTAGGGGCAATATTTGTAATATTTGACATTGATAAGACAAACATTTTTGAAATGGTGACATCAAAATACAAAGCAAATAGACCCTTATAAATAATCTTCCTTTAAAGATCAGGTAAACAAAATTTTTTGAACAGGAAATAGAGGATAAAGTTAGACTGTGAAAAACAGAACATTGTGTGTGAAAAATAGAAACACCATCTTCCTGCGTCCCTGTTTCTCCACCTTTGCATCTCTTGTCCCACTCTGCACATATGGTGGCCTCTTTGTAGTATTTGGTGCTGCTGGTCACCTATACATTCTTTAAACCACCTTCTCTCCCAAGCTAGCATTGTGTTACTCTCTTGTCACATTTCTTCAGCAGCTACAGCCAGTTCAGTTTTAGGGTCTTAGCTCTTTCCCCTGCTAAGTCACTTCAGTAGTGTCCAACTCTGTGCAATGCCATAGACGGCAGCCCACCAGGCTCCCCCATCCCTGGGACTCTCCAGGCAAGAACACTGAGTGGGTTGCCATTTACTTCTCCAATGCATGAAAGTGAAAAGTGAAAGGGAAGTCACTCAGTCATGTCTGACTCTTCACAACCCCATGGACTACAGCCTACCAGGCTCCTCCATCCATGGGATTCTCCAGGCATGAGTACTAGAGTGGGGTGCCATAAATACCCACATATAAGACTTCACCATGCAAAGTAATTTAAACATTTTCTTAGCCTCAAACGCAATTTCTATGCTGTGCATAGGATGCCCCCAGGTTTCTATCAACTTAAACTCATTATTTCCTCCAACTCAAACCAGTTCTGATGCCATTCTCTGCAACCTCCTCCAAATAATAATATTTGTCTTCACCTATAAGTTTCTGTTGATTTTTGCTCGGAATGACTTGCATACTGGTTTTCCCTCTGTCTAATAAATTATAGTTACTACTCCACTTGCCACCACTTTAGTATATCCTAACCTTTGATCTTCTTGAGTAAAAACTCAAGAAGTCTGTATAAAGGGCTGAGATACAGAGACAATTTTGTTCTACTTTTTCATTGGCATTCACACCATTTTCCACATACACAAATTTTTTTCACATATATTTGGGTGTGTTTTTATTTTGCTTGTACCAGTTCCCTACTGTTTTAATTACTGAGACTTTATCATGTATGTTTTAATAGCTTACAAGGCTAGCCTTCCTTCATTGCTTCTCTTTAACAGAATTTCCCCCATTTTTCTTGCAAACCTCATTCGCATATAAACTCTAAAATAAATGTCTCTAGTTCAAAAACACTGTTGATTTATTACCCTTTATTTCAGATTAACCTAAATATGAGTTAATACAGAAAGAACTGGCATGTTTGTGATATTGAGTCTTCCCATTTACAACCAAAAATAATGATTAACAATTACATTTTTACTCTGAGATAATTATTAGTATAGTACCTTAAGGACCATTGCATTTTCTTTATTTTTTAATATTTGAAACTTTTATTTATTTTTTATGAAGAATAATTGCCCTATAATATTGGTTTCATTTCTGCCATACATCAACATGAATTAGCCATAGGTGTACATATGTCCCCTCCCTCTTGAGTCACCCTCCCACTTCCCATCCTTTCCCATCTCTCTAGTTTGTTACACAGCCCTGGTTTGAGCTCCAAGTCATACAGCAAATTTCCATTGGTTGTCTGTTTTATGTATGGTAGTGCATATGCTTCCTTGCAACTCTCTCCATTTGCCTCACCCCCTCCTTCCCCCCACCTGCCCATGTCTGTTCTCTATGCCTGTGTTTCTGTCACTGCTATGCAAATAGGTTCATCAGTATCATCTTTCTAGATTCCATGTATATGCATTAACATACAGTATTTGTTTTTCACCTTCTGATTTACTTCACTCTGCATAATAGACTCTAGGTTCATCCATCTCCCTAGAACTGACTCAAATATGTTCCTTTTTATGGCTGAGTAATATTCCATTGTATATATGTACCACACCTTCTTTATCCATTCTTCTGTCAATGGACATCTAGTTTTCTTCCATATCCTACCTATTGTAAATGTTGCTGCAATAAACATTGGGGTCAGTCAGTCAGTTCAGTCGCTCAGTCGTGTCCGACTCTTTGCGACCCCATGAACTGCAGAACGCCAGGCCTCCATGTCCATCACCATCTCCTGCAGTTCACTCACATCCATCGAGTCAGTGATGCCATCCAGCCATCTCATCCTCTGTCGTTCCCTTCTCCTCCTGCCCCCAATCCCTCCCAGCATCAGAGTCTTTTCCAGTGAGTCAAATCTTTGCATGAGGTGGCCAGAGTACTGGAGTTTCAGCTTTAGCATCATTCCTTCCAAAGAACTCCTAGGGCTGAGCTCCTTTAGAATGGACTGGTTGGATCTCCTCGCAGTCCAAGGGATTCTCAAGAGTCTTCTCCAACACCACAGTTCAAAAGCATCAATTCTTCAGTGCTCAGCTTTCTTCACAGTCCAACTCTCACATCCATACATGACCACTGGAAAAACCATAGCCTTGACTAGACGGACCTTTGTTGGCAAAGTAATGTCTTTTGAATACGCTATCTAGGTTGGTCATAACTTTTCTTCCAAGGAGTAAGCGTCTTTTAATTTCATGGCTGCAATCACTATCTGCAGTGATACATGCGTCTTTTTCAATTTTGGTTTTCTCAGAGTATATTCCTAGCAGTGGTATTGCTGGGTTGTATGGTAGTTTTATTCCTAGTTTTTAAAGGAATCTCCATACTATCTTCCATAGTGGCTGTATCAATTTACATTCCTACCAGCAATACAAGAGGGTTCCCTTTCCTCTACACTCTCTCCAGCACTTGTTGTATATTTCTTTTTCTTATGCTATGAATTTGTATTTATATCAATATATTTTATTTGTTGATATATATTTTTTAATTAATTTATTTTGATTGGAGGCTAATTACTTTACAATATTGTGGTGGTTTTTGCCATACATTGACATGAATCAGCCACGGGTGGACATGTGTGCTCCCATCCTGAACCTCCCTCCCACCTCCCTCCCCATCCCATCCCTCTGGTTTGTCCCAGTGTACCAGCTTTGAGTGCCCTGTTTCAAGCATCAAAACTTGGACAGATTATCTATTTCACATATGGTAATATACATGTTTCAATGCTATTCTCTCAAATCATCCCACCCTCACCTCCCAAAGAGTCCAAAAGTCTGTTCTTTATATCTGTGTCTCTTTTGCTGTCTTGCATATGGAGGACCATTGCATTTTCAAATCCTCCCTAAGTATTTAGTTAACAAAATAACTACTGTCATTGTTTACATCACATAATTTATTTATAAATTTAAGCAGAAATTTGTTTTTTCATATATGCAATTTATCTGCACTCTCTCAGGAAATAATTGTGCCTGTGTCCAGAGTTGGTTTGACATATAAAATGAATTCATATCTTTCTCAACCTAGGCTCAAGACAAATAATATCATAGTTGCTTTGTATTTCTCATAAGGTAGTCTAATTCTAAAACTGAGGCATTTGAGAAATCAGGGGAGAGATGTAAAAAAGAAAACACTGGGGAAATTAGTTTGTTAATATCTTAATGTTAGAAAGAATTATGTGTTTTTGTATTTGTTAGTTTCTTAGACTAATGATGCTAACGATCAGTACAGCACTTCAAGAAGGGTTTAATATTCAGAGTGTCCCATTTGGAAACCACAGAATACCATTCAGATACTGCAGAATTAGCATAATTTAGTTTGCAAAAAGCTGGCTTAGTGCAATACATAGCACTAAAGATCAATTGCAACATTTATTTTTTATTGACTGGCTATTACATGTCAGGCAATGAGGAAGATTTTGGAAATGCAGAAATTAATAAGAAAATAAGTCCCATATTTTATTTTGGGGCCCTCAGTATGTGGCAAAGTATATGTCTTTCCATTCTTTGTTGTTGCTGTTCAGTCACTAGGTCGTGTCCAACTCTTTGCAACCCCATGGATTGCAGCACACTAGGCCTCCAGTCCCTCACTATCTCCTGGAATTCACCCAAGTTCATGCCCATTGAGTCGGTGATGCCATCCAACTGTCTAATCCTCTGCTGCCCTCTTCTCTTCATGCCCTCAATCTTTCCCAGCATTAGGGAAAGCATTAGTCTTTTTCAGTGAGTCAGCTGTTTGCACAAAGTGGCCAAAGTATTGGAGAGAGAGAGAGATATATATATATATATATATTTGTGTGTGTATAGTATGTTTTATATATATATATAATTTATGATGCAATGTAACACTAGAAGTATGAAAAAGTACAAAATACACACATATACACATACATATGCATACACTTATATGCATGTACGTAAAGAACCTGCCTGCAATGCAGGAGAACAGGGTTCGATCCCTGGGTCAGGAAGATCCTCTGGAGAAGGAAATTGCAACCCACTTCAGTATTCTCGACTGGAGAATCTCATGGACACAGGAGCCTGGCAGGCTGCAGTCCATGGGATCGCACGAGTCGGACATGACTTAGCGACTAAACCACCACCATATGTGTGTATGTGTATACACATAAAGCACAACATGAAAAGATACTGTAAGCAAATATTTTAGGATTGGTAACTTTGGTCACCTCATCTTTTAAATTTTTGATTGTGCAAAAAAAAAAGAAAATAAAAAAAAAACCTTGGAAATAAAAATAGTACTTTGTGAAATCAATGAATTATATAAATATTTTCTAATTTAGGGACTAATGAGTACAAAAACTAAGATTATGTAAACATATCTTTAAGTGGCAATATAATGTCATGTCAAAATACAAATCACAAATGTACAGTATATAAGTTCTAATAAAAAGAAAACGTCCTCATTTCTGTTAGTAAACGCGGTCAGGACTTCAAGAGTACCCTAGAATTAGCAAGCCCTTCTTTCCACCTCAAATTGACTGAATGGAGTGTTGTTAATAAATAGTTGAGGGTCACCTGGGCATTTAAATACCTCCTTAATGGAAGCTGTGGGAGAAATGAATGGGGCTACACTGCAGGCTTACAAAGAGAAAATGCTCTTAAGGATAGATGTTTGACCCCTTAAGTGTGTTTAAGGTCATTTTATCCCCAGGGAAACATGTCTCTGAAAGCAAAATGGAAGCTAATGGAAAAAATATAAATATACATTAATCATCATTTTGCACACAGCTTTACAGAATATCATCAATAGCACAGAGTACAGGAGCACTAAGTAATGACTTGCTTAATTAATTCATTCACAAAATTATTGTCAGATTTCACACATTATTGTAAGCACTGGTGAATGAACATTAAATAAAACTAGTTATTTATTAAAAATTAATTTTTTTGGCGGGAGGGTTCACATAGCAATCAATAAATTGACAATAATCCACCAGTGTGGTGAGTTCTATAGAAAACACTGAAATAAGGGAAGAGGAAGAAGGATGTTTCAGTAGCAAACGAAGGGTGACCACATCTTTATGTTTATAAGATGATTAAATAAATGGCCTGATTTGAGGGCATATTTGAAAGAAGAGAGGGAAAAAGGCAGGTGGATAGTTCAAGGCAGAATAAAGAGCAAGTCTGAGGTAGAACATGCCTTACCAAGAGGCAGAGTAGCAGACAGAGAGATGAGAGCATAAATAGGGGAGACACGTGGAGCCATCCTGAGACTTGAGCTTTATTCGGAATGAGATACTAAACAACTGGAAGATTCTGAGCAGAGAAGATCCAGCATGACCTTACTGAAGGATCTATTAAATCTATTCTACTCATTGAGCACAGATGACTAGATAACAGCAAGTGTAGAAGCAGAGGGAAGAGTTAGAAAGTTGCAATAATTTAAATGAGGTGGTGGTTGTCTGCATTTTTCTAATAATTAGCAATGTTGAATGGCTTTTCATGTGCTTGTTAGTCATCTCTGTGTCATCTTTGGGAAAAAAAAAGTCTTTAAGTCTTCTGCCCATTTTTATTGTTTTCTTTTAAATATTCTATTATATGAGCTCTGTTTATATCTTGGATATTAACTCCCTGTTTGTCACAATGTTTGCAAATATTCAGCAGTTCCACTCCTGGGTGTGTGTGTGTATATGTGTGTGTGTGTGTATGTGTGTGTGTATATATATATATGGAAAAAATGAAAATTCTAATATGAAAAGATATGTGCACCTCAGTGTTCACAAGACCACTATTTCCAATCACAAAGGCATGGAAACACCCCACACATCCATCAGCAGAGGACTGCCCAAGAGGATGTGATGCTTGTGTGTGTGTGTGTATATACATACGATGGAATATTATTTGTCTGTACAATATGAAATGCTGCTGGTTGCATCAACATGGTTCAACCTAGAGAACAGTGATTTTAGTGAAATAAGTCAGATAGAGAAAGACAAACATAACAGAATATCACTTATATGGAAACTCTAAATATTAATACAAATGAATCTATATCCTCCCAGACATAGAAAACAAACTTACTACCAAAGGGGAGAGGAAAGACGTGATGGGAACAACAGATAGAAATTACTACAGATAACAAAGGCAAGCCACAAGCATGTATTGTATAGCACAGGAAATTATGCTCAATATCTTGTAATAACCTATAATGGAAACTAATCTGCAAAAAAATCACCATGCTGTGCACCTGAAACTAACACACAATACTGTACATTATACATGCTTCAATAATTAAAAAAAAAAAAAAGTGGTCATGAAGCTCAAAGGAAACTAGTCCTGCAAGGTGGGTGTTTTTCTCTGGCCTTAGCTGCCTGTGAGAAGGAGCAGAGTAGGCAGGGACTGAAATGCATGTGAATCGGGGTTTCTCCTGGTGAGATTGACATTAGAAGAGAGAATGCACCCAAGCCCAGCAGGACGTGATTTGAGGAACAGTCAACAACCATTGCTTAAGAAGGCTGTAGGCTCCAGGGAGCAGCCATGAATCAGAGTCCAGATATGCGCAGCACACTAAGAGCAAAGGGATGGTGCTGACGGCTAGGATTCCAGCAATCTTGTAAATGAATATTTAATAGTTTAATCAGGGCTATACTACTTTTTTAAATTAATTTTTATGGGAGTATAGTTGATTTATATTGTTGTATTAGTTCCTGCTGTACAGCAAAGTGAATCAGTGGCATATACACATATATCCAGTATTTTTAGATTATTTTCCCTTATAGTTCATTACAGAGTATTGAGTAGAATTCCCTGTGCTATCCAGTAGTTTCTTATTAGTTATCTATTTTATATACATTGAGAAAAAGCTATGACAAACCTAGGCAGTGTGTTAAAAAGCAGAGACATCACTTTCCTGACAAAGGTCCATATAGTCAAAGGTATGGTTTTTTGAGTAGTCATGTACGAATGAGAGAGTTGGACCATAAAGAAGGCTAAGCACTGAAGAGCTGATGCTTTCAAAGTGTGGTGCTGGAGAATACACTTGGGAATCCCTTGGACAGTAAGGAGGTCAAACCAGTCAATCTTAAAGGAAATCAACCCTGAATATTCATTGGAAGGACTGATGCTGAAGCTGAAGCTCCAATACTTTGGCCACCTGATGGAAGAGCTGACTCATTGGAAAAGACCCTGATTCTGGGAAGGAATGAGGGCAGGATGAGAAGGGGACCACAGAGGATGTGATGGTCGGATGGCATCATCACTCAATGGACATGAGTTTGAGCAAACTCTGAGAGATAGTGAAGGACAGGGAAGCCTGGCATGCTGCAGTCCATGGGGTCACAATGAGTTGGACACAGCTGAGCGACTGACCAACACCAAATAAATGTCAGGACTATACTACTCATTATTTATTCTATCAAGATTAACATACAATATTGTTAAATTAGATAAATTAGCATTAGGTTTTCTCAAAAGTATTGATCAATATAACCAAGTCTTTTTCCAACTTTATTTATGACTCAAAAAGTAATATTCCCAGAAATCTTGATATTTTCAGAGTCAACAATAGTTGTTTGGTTTTCAAATCATAAAATAATATCTTTCAATTATTTGTAAGTTAAAGTGCAGAGAAGACGAAGGATTAACAAAACAGTGGGGTTTTCCTAGTGTTTCAGTTGTAAAGAATCTGCCTGCAACGTAGGAGACCCATGCTTCATCTCTGGGATGGGAAGACCCCCTGGAGAAGGAAATGGCGATCCACTCCAGTATTCTTGACTGGAAATCCCATGGACAGAGGAACTTGGAGGGATACAGTTCAAAGGGTCACAGAGTCAGACATGACTTATCGACTGAGTATGCAAGAGTATTATGCAAAACCATCAAGAAAGAGCAAAAATTGAGTTGTAAAGTACATGTGACAAAACAATTAAGATGTACAGTTGAGGCTCAGGGTTCTGCTAAATGTATTCATTTTTTAATGGCCACTAGGTACTATAATGCATTTATTTCATCTCTAAAGCTAACATTAAATCATTTTCTGTGGCTGTGTAACCAGAGGATGCACATTCCTTAATATTACAGCAGACATCCCTATTATAGCAGAGGACACTAAATAATCCTTCAAATCTTATCCAAATCTATAATTCTATGGTGATGACGGACTTCCAATGCCACGCCTCTGTGGAGTACTATGCGAGTTCCTTAAAGAGAATAAAGCATTCTGTACTGCAGTAACAAGGTTTTCCATCTCCATCTGAAGGAACCTATGCCCTGTTCTGTGGCTATTTTGGAAAATGTCTCTGATGGCAGTGTGAATTCACTCAACCCCAGCATTTATGGATGCTATTTGCCACCCTATTTTCCAGGCAGTGAGGATGAGAATAACAGTTAACTTTGGGGAACATTTTCATCATGTTGGCACAGTGCCTAGGGCTTTCTTTGCATTTTTTCATTTTTAATCCTCATAACCTCTTTATGAGCTAGGATATCATTTTAATCAGCATTTTACAAATGAATAGAGAGACACATAAGAGGTTTAAGTGACTTGCTCATGGTCACACAAGTAGATAAATACTGGAGCTCCTATTCAAACCCATGCAGGCTGCTGCCTGAACCCAGGTTCTAAACCAATATGATATGGTAATAAATAAGTCCACCTAGGCTCACATTAGCTTCCAAGTCATCTATTCTTTTTTTTTAATGTGTTTTTTTTTTTTTGAGTGAATGCTGCCAAAAATTGTTTGAAAGGGTTCTTTCTGGGTTATAACTGTAGCTACATTTATAAAAAGGGATGGTTTTTATAGCTTAGGCTCATCATCTCAGAGCTTATGTACTCTTTTTAATCATCATGGCCCTGATTGCTGATTATTTACTCTTCTGCTTGTTGCTGTTTCCTCTCATGATTACACAGCCTGCTATGGAGCCAGGCATCGTGCCTCTGTGAGTCCCTGTAGCATCTCTCTCCACTTTAGTTTGTCATAAAGCAGCTGGTTTCTTCTCTCATCCATCCACTAAGTATGCCCTGCAGAATTGTCTAACCAAGATTCTACATGATATGGTTGCATTCTACTCACAGCAACCTAAAACCTACATGGCTATAGTTTCAATACACGGGTCTACAGCAGAAGGAAGACTACTGTTATTTTCTAGATTGTTCTGGAGGATGCTGCTACACTGGTACATGATCTCAAGGTGTTGAAGATAGTGGCCTACTACTTGATTTATACACAGCTTCCATAAATTTTAGATAGTCCAATGACAATTTTCAGTGCTACAAGGCTAATAAATTTTTTAAAGGTATTTGGGATAGCAAATTTCTTTATATAAAGGCCTTAGCAATGACCACTTATACCCGGACATGTTAAAAGCATGCCTAGAAATCAATACCAAATAGAACAACAAAGATCAATGGTACTAAAGAGCCTCTTGATGGGGATGAAGGAGGAGAGGAAAAAAGCAGACTTAAAACTCAACATTCTAAAAAACTAAGATCATGGCATCCAGTCCCATCACTTCACAGCATGTAGACGGGGAAAAATTGGAAACAGAGGCAGATTTTATTTTCTTGGGCTCCAAAATCACTGTGGATGCTAACTGCAGCCATGAAATTAAAAGCTTGCTCCTTGGATGGAAAGCCACGACAAACCTAGACAGCAGTTTAAAAAGCAGAGACATCACTTTGCTACAAAGGTCTGTCTAGTCAAAGCTACAGTTTTTCCAGTAGTCATGTACAGATATGACAATTGGACCAAAAAGAAGGCTGAGCACTGAAGAATTGATGGTTTCTAATTGTGGTCCTGGAGTAGACTCTCGAGAGTCCCTTGTACAGTAAGGAGATCAAACCAGTCAATTCTAAAGGAAAATAACCCTGAACGTTCATTGGAAGGACTGATGCTGAAATTAAAGCTCTGATATTTTGGCCACATGATGCCAAGAGCCCACTCACTGGAAAAGACCCTGATGCTGGGGAAGATTGAAAGCAAGAAGAGAAGCGGGTAACAGAGGGTGAGGTGATTGGATGGCATCACTGACTCAATGGACGATCTGAGCAAACTCGAGGAGATGGGGAAGGATAGGGAAGGCTGCCCTGCCACAATACCTGGGTTTGCAAAGAATTAGACACAACTTAGCAACTGAACAAGAACAACAACAACTTCAGGAACAGCCACTGAACCAGGCTATAGCCAGAGATGTGTAGAGAAACAAAATTTTATATATATATATATATACACACACACACACACACACACATACATATATACATGAAATTAAGAATTCACTCTACCTCAGAGCAGCATTATAGGAAAATTAAATATGCATAGAAAGACTAGGTTTAATAAGCAACTACTTGGGTGTGTTTGATGTTATGAGATCAGATGCTGGTTTAGGAACTATCTGGTAGTTACCCTGACTATAAGCAACTTTGTACCTTGGTGAGTAGGTTTTTTCTGACCGTTTTCAGATTGACTCATTGCAAAAGACCCTGATGCTGGGAAATATTAAAGGTGGGAGGGGAAGGGGACAACAGAGAATGAGATTGTTGGATGGCATCACTGACTCATGCACATGAGTTTGAACAAGCTCCAGGAGCTGGTGATGGGCAGGGAAGCCTGGCATGCAGCAGTCCATGGAGTTGGAAGAGTCGGACACGACGGAGTGACTAAACTGAACTGATAGTTATTTAAATTTAAGTGTCTGTGAACCACCATGGACAGATGAATGGATTAAAGAAGATATAGTATATTTATACAATGAAATATTACTCAGCCAAAAAAGAATGAAATGCCATTTGCAGCAACATCGATGGACCCTGCATTCTGATGCCCCTACTCCATCCCTAAAAAGGAAGACCCAGGAAACTGAAGGACTTATTAACCCCTAACCAGATATGCAATCAGCTGTCTTCTTCTCAACTGCTGTATGTTTACTAATGGATGGGCCTAATTTAGGGCTGCCACCAGGAATCAAGTTTTTCAGTTAATTGATTATAGATCAATGTTCTCAAGATACATACTATATGATACTGAGTTTGTCAGTATTATTCTTAAAAAATTATTCTACTGTAAAGTTTTGTAAAAACCATCAAAATCTCTCAAGACAATCACTGAAACCCATCTATAATCTAACTATGAAGCTGTAGGAATGTTCCAAGATGGCATTAACCCTCAGAGAAAGATGCTGAGGGCTCCACCAATCAGGTATCAACATGCCCATGTCCAAGTGACAGCATTAACAATCGGGAGAAATATGCCCATGCAAATGAGGGAGAAAGATGAAACTGGAGATTTCCACCTGCATTTGGGCAGCAGTCCCGGTCTTGGTCAGGAAGTGTATTTCTGGACACATGGTACGTTTCCACACACTTTAAGCTGGGGAGTTGTTTTTTGAATTCTCACCCTGGTTCCTATTTGTTCCTACAATATTTCTGTACCGGGAAGTAGGAATCTGGAGGGTTTCTCATGTACCAGGAATAATATCTGGAAAGGCTGAATTCTTGGGACTTGAAGCAACACGTGGCTCATGCATATGGTTCAGAGGGCACACACTGGCAAACACTGCTTCCACGCAGCCTTGTGCAGATCTTCTGAGAGCCTCTTGTCTTTCTCTTTTCACAGATACGCTCCCTGGTCATTCTCATCCCAGGTGCACCGGGATCCCCAGCCCAGAATGAACTTTCTCTTCAGGAACCTGGTAGCCTTCCTAGCCATGGAGATCTTCCATACTGCTGAATTGGCACTGGCTTTCTTTTGCCATCCAGATTTCACAACAGTCTGACGTACTAGGCACAATTGACCAAAGCAGACATCCCAGGCTCAGAGTCAAAACTCCTTCTCTTGGTTGTGGCCAATGTGTCAGAGGAAATGAAAAAAAAATTATTTGAACTTTTGTTGATTTTGGCAACTGGTGGATGTTGATACCAGGATTAATGCATAGGTTACTGAAGAAGAAGGATGAAGAAAGGAAGGGGAATTATTCTAAATTTAATCTGGGGCAGATTAAGTCTCAGGTAGATTTAGAACATCTTTTGAGTAAAGACCAGCACAGAAAATAATCACATGTCAGAAAAGAAGACATGGCTGGAATTATAAACTGGGCACATTTTACTTACTGATGATTTGTGATGTTGTGAGAGTAGAGAAGTCACCCAGAAAGAGCTAGTTGAACACTAGGAAATTAAGGGTAAGTATATTTATATGCAGAGTACATCATGAGAAATGCTGGGCTGGAAGAAGCACAAGCTGGAATCAAGATTGCTGGGAGAAATATCAATAACCTCAGATATACATATGACACCACCCTTATGGCAGAAAGTGAAGAGGAACTCAAAAGCCTCTTGATGAAAGTGAAAGAGGAGAGTGAAAAAGTTGGCTTAAAGCTCAACATTCAGAAAACAAAGATCATGGCATCTGGTCCCATCACTTCATGGGAAATAGATAGGGAAACAGTGGAACAGTGTCAGACTTTATTTTTTGGAGCTCCAAAATCACTGTAGATGGGGATTGCAGCCATGAAACTAAAAGACGCTTAGTCCTTGGAAGGAAAGTTATGACCAACCTAGATAGCATATTGAAAAGCAGAGACATTACTTTGCCAGCAAAGGTCCGTCTAGTCAAGGCTATGGTTTTTCCAGTGGTCATGTATGGATGTGAGAGTTGGACTGTGAAGAAGGCTGAGTGCAAAGAATTGATGCTTTTGAACCGTGGTGTTGGAAAAGACTCTTGAGAGTCCCTTGGACTGCAAGGAGATCCAACCAGTCCATCCTAAAGGAGATCAGTCCTGGGTATTCACTGGAAGGACCGATGCTAAAGCTGAAACTCCAATACTTTGGCCACCTGATGCGAAGAGCTGACTCATTGGAAAAGACTCTGATACTGGAAGGGATTGGGGGCAGGAGGAGAAGGGGATGACAGAGGATGAGATGGCTGGATGGCATCACTGACTCGATGGACATGAGTTTGGGTAAACTCTGGGAGTTGGTGATGGACAGGGAGGCCTGGCGTGCTGTGATTCATGGGGTCACAAAGAGTTGGACATGACTGAGTGACTGAACTGAACTGAACTGAAACCTTGGAGAACTTTTAGGTATAAACATTACATTGCATCAATTCAGTTCAGTTCAGTCACTCAGTCGTCTCTGACTCCTTGTGACCCCGTGAACCGCAGCGCGCCAGGCCTCCCTGTCCATCACCAACTCCCAGAGTTTACCCAAACCCATGTCCATCGAGTCAGTGATGCCATCCAACCATCTCATCCTCGGTTGTTCCCGTCTTCTCCTGCCCTCAATCTTTCCCAGCATAAGAGTCCTTTCCAATGAGTCAATTCTCCGAATGAGGTGGCCAAAGTACTGGAGTTTCAGCTTTAGCATCAGTCCTTCTAAAAAACACCCAGGACTGATCTCCTTTAGAATGGACTGGTTGGATCTCCTTGCAGTCCAAGGGACTCTCAAGAGTCTTATCCAACACCACAGTTCAAAAGCATCCATTCTTCGGTGCTCAGCTTTCTTCACAGTCCAACTCTCACATCCATACATGACCACTGGAAAAACCATAGCCTTGACTAGATGGACCTTTATTGACAAAATAATGTCTCTGCTTTTGAATATGCTGTCTAGGTTTGTCATAATTTTCCCTGTAAGGAGTAAGCATCTTTTAATTTCATGGCTGTAATCACCATCTGTAGTGATTTTGGGGCCCCAGAAAAATAAATTTAGCCACTGTTTCCACTGTTTCCCCATCTATTTGCCATGAAGGAATCAACTGGAAAACACCGAGGTAATCCAGTGATAAATGATGAAGAAAGATGGAAGCAGTGTTTCTCCTACCAAATAAGATAGACATAAAAATAATTTTAAGTGTACTACATTGCATGCATTGATAGTGATATCTTGTAGCCAAAAAAGAGGGGCCTTGATCAAGATTGTATCAGGAGAGAGCTAAGATACCACATGCATTTTTACAGTCAGATATCCTTGGCCATTTTCTCAGTTCACATCCAATGACAGTTTAAGCTACATATCCACAGATTATTTTGACCCTTTAAAAGTCGCAATGAGTTGCTTTGAAGAACCATAGTTTAGCTTCTGTGGTCAAGGTATTGACCACATGTAGGAGTATTATCATTGAGAGTTAGAGGGTGGGAATTGTTTTCATTAATTAAACAAATACTCTTCATGCTCTAGGCTTTTTTAAAGGAGTTGTGGCGTAACGGAGGGTTGGTAGGCAAAGCAATTGCTTTTAAATGGTTTACAGTTTAGTTGAGGAAATAAACATGCATCAAATGGTATTACAAATGTTATAGCTGTGTGTTATGAATAATAATACAAGGCACCATAAAGCAGACATCCCTGTAAAATAAATGCTTGACTTGAGTCTAAATGAAAAATAGAAGTGAACTCATTAAACTAGGTGCAGTTAAAATCATTCCTTGGAAAAAGAGTATCTTTTTCTGTATCAGGATCCTATAGTGCCTTCTGAAAACTAAAAAGAAAAGAAAAAGGTCAACGTGGGTCAATATGCATAGAACACATGGTAAGAAGACATGGAGGTAAATGAAACTAGAGAGTTAGTTAGATGTCAAGTCATACAAGCAGCGTTCACTTTTCTTCCTGGCCCTTCCTCAGTCTCATGGGCAGTTAGAGACTGAGTTCCTGCCAAAGTAATATGAGTTTCAGTGGCACATGCTCCTTCTACAGTTCAGTTCCGTTGCTCAGTCGTGTCCAACTCTTTGCGACCCCATGAATCGCAGCACACCAGGCCTCCCTGTCCATCACCAACTCCTGGAGTTCACTCCAACTCATGTCCATCGAGTCAGTGATGCCATCCAGCCATCTCATCCTCTGTCATCCCCTTCTCCTCCTGCCCCCAATCCCTCCCAGCATCAGAGTCCTTTCCAATGAGTCAACTCCTAAAACCCCTTCTCATGTGATGTCCCACTCTCTTTCTTCTTTATTTTCTATTTGTATGAAGAGCGACCAAGGGAGAAATTTGGTTCCCTGTGTGACATGGAGGAAAGCCTTCCACAACCCATGAACATACACTGGAACTTTGAGTGAGAAAGAAATTTACATTGCACAGATCTAGTCTATATTTTGGGACTTTTATTTTACAGCAGCTGCTGTTGCCCTCATTAACATACCTATTTTATGGTAAGTATTACCTCCACTCCTCCTCCAATTGTATTCTTAGAACAACATTCATACGTCTCAAAAGCAATGTCCTATAAAAACATTCCACCAGTTTACTAAAACTGGAATGGGAGAGCTTGAGAGTATATGAACTAAAGTTACAGGAATATGCAAGGAGAGGTTCTGTGGCAATTGTTGAGAAAGAGGAAAGATATTGAATAAGGTGCCTGTGGTTAATTTTATGTGTCAACTTGATTGGGCTAAGGGGTGAGCACAGATGGTAAAACATTATTACTGGGTGTGTGTATGAGTGTTTCTGGAAGAGATTAGCATTTAACTTGGTAGACTGAATAAAGAAGATCCCCATCTCCAACGGGTGAGCATCATCCACTGTGTTGAGGGCTCTAGCAGAAGAGAAAAGCAGATGAAGGCTGAATTTGTTTACCTGCCTGTGCCGGGACATCCATCTTCTGTCCTCGGACACTGATGCTTCGGTTCCCCAGCCTTTGGACTCCAACTAGGACTTTCAACATTGGCTCCCCTAGTTCTTAGATCTTCAAGTTTGGGCTGAAATTACTTCACAGGCTTTCCTGAGCCCACAGCCTGTAGATGGCAGACCCTAGGACGACTTAGTCTCCATAATCATGTGAATCAATCTTTATGATAAATATCTTTCTATATAACTACATATAGCCTATTGGTTGTATTTCTCTGGAGACTAATAACAGATATTTTTTAATGGTTTTCTATTTCTACCCATGAAGTTTTAGTTCTCAGTATTCCAAAAATAAACTAGTAGAATTAAAGAAAATTTCTAATCTTATAAACTAAAGGATGAGTGCTGTACTCGTAAAATGGCCAACACTAAAATTTACATACATTTAAGATAAATGTAACCTTTTGATATATCTTTAAACATTTCAAAAAGATCCAGAATTATTTGAGTCCCTCCTTAAGCTATAACAAATTATACACTACACCAGAATCTCTACCTATTGACAATTTCCGAAGGTAGGCGGGAGCCAAATTAAATGCTAATCTCTTCCAGAAACACTCGTAGACATACCCAGAAATGGTGTTTTACCAGCTTTGTGGTCATCCCTTAGCCCCATCAAATTGACACATAAAATTAACAACAACAGGCACCTTTTTTACTACTAGTGCCACCTGGGAAAATTAGCTTACAGCTGATTTTCTAGAGGATTCTGTAAAGCAATTGGAATTAAGATTGGGCTTATTATAAAGCAATTTGTTTGTATTACCATTGATATCTACATGCATACATATATGTGTAGATCTGTGTATATAATATATAATTTAATCAAGGTTCTTAGAAGAAAATCAGCCAACATCATATGGTGCTTTTACATCACAGTGCTAAAATGTTATTGGGGCAATTAGCATGATGTGCACCTGACAGGTGAAGGTGCGGTGTTACCTGGGCGTTAACACTCTCACAAGGCTGACAGTCTAGCAGGGCTCTACACTGAGCCTCTGGAGACCATGCAGATGATCCCCTCAGTGACACTCAGCATTTCACTGAGCTCCCAGGATTGCATTAGGTTAATAAAAGATATTTTGTGAGAAGCTGTAAAAATGCTTCATAAAATGCTATGTTAGCAGTGAAAAGGAAATTAGAATAATGGAGAAAGAATACATTTACAACAAATAGCAGAGGATTGAAAACCAATGTAAGTGCCATTTGGTAACTTCAAGGACCTTGGTTGGATGAGAGATTCAGAAGTTGATGGTGGTTCCTATACGTAAGCGGGCTTCCTCTGACAATCAGCTGAGCTGATTTAATCTGCATTTAACCCAGCTGGATCTTATCTAGCCTGCCTGTTAATAAGCATGTATTATTTTGCCAGCAAGGGCACAATCTCTAAAGTAATAATTATCAGGGTCATTTTTTGCTAAGAGCAAAATCTCATTTTGACATAAGATGTGCTGCTGCTAAGTCGCTTCAGTCGTGTCCGACTCTTTGTGACCCCATGGACTGTAGCCTGCCAGGCTTCTCTGTCTGTGGGATTCTCCAGGCAAGAATACCGGAGTGGGTTGCCACTTCCTTCTCCAGGGGATCTTTGCAACCCAGAGATCGAACTCTCGTCTCTTATGTCTCCTGCATTGACAGGTGGGTATTTTTTTTTTTTTTTTTTACCACTAGCGCAGCCTGGGAAGCCCCTTGACATACGATATCATCTTTTAAAAGCAAAAATAAGAATGCCACAATCATTGCTAAATACTGCCTATTAAATATAATGTTACCATAGTTTTACTTTCTTACTTTTATGAACTCATTCACAGGTCTTCATTCAAAGTTTTACATTTTAAGGACATATAGTGAAGATTAAGTGTTTCTTCCCATTTGCTTCCATGAGATTTGGCATCACTGAAAAAGGCACATAGGTATGTATACATGATATGATGCATGCCAAGCCATTCCTTGCTTGGCAACCATGATACATGTGCCTGCCTTTTCTTAATGCCACTATCATATTATACAGCATTTAATCATTAGACAGAAATATATTCTACTAGACTCTCAGCTCCTTGAAGGTAAAACTTATTTTTTTCATTTCTATATTCCCAGAATTAAAGTTGGTTTATCACATCTTTAAAATTTGGGCATCACTTTCCTTAATAAATTAATTAAAGTAATGCTCTCACAGAATAAAAAGTTCTGACTTGAGATGCAGATAAAGGTGAAGTCAGAAATGTCGCCAGACAGGATCTGTAGTATTTGATGGTGAGAGAGATTGTTCATATAAACAGATTGATTTCCTGAAGCTGATGCCCTTAAACAAACTTTAGGAAAGTAAGTGCTTCATGAGTACCATCTTAGGTGTGTGTTCATATACACACACACACGTTCATGCACTCATCTTTTCCTCCTTTACCAAAATGTAAAATAATGCCTCCACAGACATTATTTACTATTGGTATTCTGTACAGTAGATTATTGGGTAGGTGTTTAACTTAGGGAGGACTCCGTATTGAGGCTTGTCTTTGACCATATATCAACGTCACTCCCCATCACCACCTCGGGATTATTTAATGTGGCATTAGTAAGAGCATAATGTAACAAAGGTATATCTATAAAATCAGTTTACCATTTCAAATACCTTGTTTAACTTCATGTGTGTTAAAGCATGAGCACAAACTCATTTCATTCTATTACCTTATTTAATACTCAAGTACCAAAACAGGTGATGAGGGTAAGGCAAAGCCACTAACACACGTATTGAGCCAAGAATGGAAGATCACTGAGATATTTTGATCCAGTACATGAATTGACATCAGCCCAGAGGGGTCTCACCCTTTGGCTTCACTTTTTGGTGGGAAGGATTTGGGGCCCAATATGAGGGGGATTATAGCTATTACTTAGATGCATAATCAGCACCCTGCTAGCCTTTCCAAATTGAACTGTAATATTTTTTAGGGTCTTTCTCTCTTTCACACAGTGATTCAGTGTCCACTGACCCAATCTCCAGCTCCAAAAATGACTGACCAGACAAAGAATAATTCCCGAAACTCTGCAATAGTTGATTCAAGAACATTAGCCACTGTTAGAACATGCCTTTTCCGCAGCCAGAAGGACTGCTACAGAATGGGCACATGAATATGGAAAACAGTATGGAGGAGCCTTAAAATATTAAAATAGAACTCCATATAATTCAGAAATTTCACTTTCAGGAACATAGTAAAAAAAAATGAAAATACCAACTGAACAGATAGGGGCACTCCATGTTGAAAGAACCAGTATTAATAGTCAAGACATGGAAACCATGTAGGTGTCCATCAACCATTGAATGGATAAAGAAGCTGCAGTACATATACACAATGAAATATTATTCAGCTATTAAAAAACAAAGAGATCCTACCATTTGTGACAACATGGCTGGACCTTGAGGGGATTACACCAAGTCAAAGAGTAAAACAGATAAAAACAAGTACACTATGATCTCATTTATATGTGGAATCTAGAACAAACAAACCTCACAGGAAAAGTGACCAGATTTGTGGTTACCAGAGGCAGGGGTGGGGCCGGTGGGAGGGGTGTACTGGAGAAAGGTGATGAAAAGATACAAACTCCCATTTGCAAGATAAATAAGCACCAGTTAACATTGTTAACAAGAGACTGGTTCCAAATAGGAAAAGGAGTACATCAAGGCTGTATATTGTCACCCTGCTTATTTATCTTATATGCAGAGTACATCATGAGAAATGCTGGACTGGAAGAAACACAAGCTGGAATCAAGATTGCCGGGAGAAATATCAATAACCTCAGATATGCAGATGACACCACCCTTATGGCAGAAAGTGAAGAGAAACTAAAAAGCCTCTTGATAAAAGTGAAAGTGGAGAGTGAAAAAGTTGGCTTAAAGCTCAACATTCAGAAAACGAAGATCATGGCATCCGGTCCCATCACGTCATGGGAAATAGATGGGGAAACAGTGTCAGACTTTAGTTTTTGGGGCTCCAAAATCACTGCAGATGGTGACTGCAGCCATGAAATTAAAAGACGCTTACTCCTTGGAAGGAAAGTTATGACCAACCTAGATAGCATATTCAAAAGCAGAGACATTACTTTGCCAACAAAGGTCCGTCTAGTCAAGGCTATGGTTTTTCCAGTGGTCATGTATGGATGTGACAGTTGGACTGTGAAGAAAGCTGAATGCCAAAGAATTGATGCTTTTGAACTGTGGTGTTGGAGAAGACTCTTGAGAGTCCCTTGGACTGCAAGGAGATCCAACCAGTCCATTCTGAAAGAAATCAGCCCTGGGATTTCTTTGGAGGGAATGATGCTGAAGCTGAAACTCCAGTACTTTGGCCACCTCATGTGAAGAGTTGACTCATTGGAAAAGACTCTGATGCTGGGAGGGATTGGGGACAGGAGGGGAAGGGGACGACAGAGGATGAGATGGCTGGATGGCATCACTGACTCGATGGACGTGAGTCTGAGTGAACTCTGGGAGTTGGTGATGGACAGGGAGGGCTGGTGTGCTGTGATTTATGGGGTCACAAAGAGTCGGACATGACTGAGTGACTGAACTGAACTGAACTGAACATTGTTAACTGTGGTATCTATGAAAACTACTGAGAGACTAAAACCTAAGGGTTTTCATCACAAGGAAAAATTTCTTTTCTTTTTTTTTTTTTTTTTTTGCTTCTTCTTTTATAGTATCTATATGAGATGATGAATGCTAACCAAACTTTCTGTGGTAATTCTTCCACAATATATGTAATTCAAACCACTATGCTGTATACCTTAAGAAAAAGAAATGGTCATATGACCCTAAATCAGGGTCATTTAGACATAAAGAAGCTTCTGGGAAAAGAAGTTTCCTTATACAGCAAAAACACTCAGGCTCTCTCTTCCTTTGAATAATGAGAATGTGAAGCCAGGTTTCTATGAAGAAGACAAAACAAGTACATAAAGGAATGAACCATATGAGAAGGAAGTGGACTCCTCAGCTCACTTTCCAAGCTATCAGAGCAAATACATCCCCTAATTATTTAAAATTCTTATATTACTTAATTGGGTTTTCTGCTATTCACATATTTCTGCTATTTTTGCTATGTTGTGAGCACTCTACTGAGCTCCCCTGGTGGCTCAGACTAAAGAATTCACCTGCAAGGCAGGAGACTCAGGTCCAATCTCCAGGTCAGGAAGATCCCTTGGAGAAGGGAATGGCTACCCACTCCAGTATATTCGCCTGGAGAATTCCATGGACAGAGGAGCCTGGCAGGCTACAGTCCATGGGGTCTCAAAGAGTTGGACACAACTGAGCAACTAAAACTTTCAATTTCTTTCAGGCACTCTATTAAACATTGTTTAACTAAATTTTTATAACAACCCAATAAGGTTGATTATCCACATTTACATATAAGAAAACCAAAGTCCGGGGTCACACAGAGAGCCATCATTTTAAACAAGTTTTTTTTTTTTTTCTTTCTTTCTTTACTCTAAAGCCTATGAGTTAAGCGGTTTCACTTTGGGGGAAAAAACTCCGAACAAATTATTTCAATCTTCCTACATCAGTGCTTGCATAGTTTATTAATAATTTCTGAAATGTTATGTCTTACAAAAATGGATATGAAAACTTGGGCAGCTAGGCTCGAAGTTAAACTGGTGCTATAAGCATAGATTTATAACCACATCAGATAATACCAACATATAGAAGACCCATAAGCATGCCTGCAAAATAAGTGGCATACAAAAATACATTTACACCAAAGGGACCTCAATTCCAAGACACTACTGTAAAACCAGTCCACTTGTACCAGGTAATGTCACATAACTGTATATAAATATATCTCATGATACATTTAGGGTAATTTTCCATATTTAATTTTAAAGGGTTATTCCATTCATAACATAAGCAACTATGAGTGAAACACAAGGGCAAAGTCATTCAAAAGTAAACCTAAAGAAAATTTATAAGCAGCAAACTGCAGTATTTTTAAGAATGGAAAAATGAATAGAATGAGGAGGACATGAATCTTGTCACTTCAATGCTTTATAGGAACTGATTAAAAATATGTAATTTATCCTGCTGTTGTATCAACATTATCTTGTTATATGCGCTTCTCTCATTAGTCTATAAAAAGAATTCAGCCACTCATTTAACAACAAAACCAAAGCTTTTCTGACCCACCTCCCCAAGGGTCACAAGTAACCTGGGTCCTTTTTTTGTCTTCCTTCTGTCCTCAGATGCTAACCTTCAACTTCATTCCCTCTGAGCTGCACACATCTCACTATTTTCCCTCACTGAGCTTTAGAAACTGCTTTCACTACAGAGAAATAATCTAATTGGAAATGCCAACCAATACATATGGTTGATCTCTGATCAACCTCTCTGATCTCTAGGTCTTCCCACGTGGTATTAGTGATAAAGAATCCACTTACCTAAGAAGGAGATGCAGGTTCCATCCCCGGGTGGGGAAGACCCCTTGGAGAGGGAAATGGCAGCCCACTCCAGGATTCTTGCCTAGAAAATCCCAGGGACAGAGGAGCCTGGCGGGCTACAGTCCACAGGATCACTGAGTCGGACACAACTTAGCAACTGAGCATGTGACCTGAGGCTGTTTTGTGAGATGCCCACCTGCCTTCATCTCCAGGAAGCCATGTTCTCCTAGAATTCCTTCTGGCTGCTGCTTTTTCTCAGTCTACTTTTCAGATTCGTCTTTGTCCATCCTTCAATGCCAGTTCCTCAAAGGCATGTCATTAATTTTCTTTAATTCTCATCTGACCTGTTTCACCTGAGCAACTACCCACTCCCAGGCTTCAGTGTTCATCTACACACTGATGACGCTCATTGCTCCCAGGTGCTCATGACTCCACTCTGTATTACGTGGAAACAATTTCCAAGTTATTTACAGAAAGAGAGGCCAAAATACCATGGTGTTGCCTAGTTATTTATAAATGCATATTTTATGTATATCAGGAGGAGGATACTAAAGAGTTACTCAGAAAAAGTTCTTTAAAAAAAAAAACAGGAAGATTGATCAAACTTTCCTTTTGACAAACTTTCCTTCTGCATTTTCCTAGATCCAGTTATATTCAGTAAAATCTATGAGAAAGAAAGGTGTTTAGAACAATCTGGTCTCTGCAATGCTTGTGACAACCTTTGCCAACATTATATCAGTATCTCTCTGCTATTACTCACTCTGGATAGGGTTTCTAGAGTCGCCCATGTGAGAAACACCTTTATTGCTAATCGGCACCTGAAATTCTGAGTGTCTGCCCTTGTGACTTTCAAATCGAGGCTCGTGTTATAAATCACTGTTTATTTTCTCTCCTGGTAGCATCTTCGTATCTATGGCACGTCTCTTATGATCAGCAGTTACAGTATTCTCCAGGATGATAACCTATGTCTTTGGGGTGTCTTTTAAGCCTGCCCACGGTGATCTTGATGACACAACCTCTATTTTAAAGCTATGCTTAGTTGCTCAGTCATGTCTAACTCTTTGTGACCCCATGGGGGGTCGCCTGCCAGCTCATCTCCAAGCAAGAATACTGGAGTGGGTTGCCATGCCTTCCTCCAGGGGACCTTCCCAACCCAGGGATTGAACCCAGGTCTCTAGTATTGCAGGTGAATTCTTTATTGTCTGAGCCAGGTCATCCTAAAGTATCCTCTAGGAAAAACCCATCCAGTTGCTTTTGTGTAACCCAGAAATAGAAACAGGGAGAAACTTATGTTTATTTATGAGACATGTAAGACAAAAGGCAGTAAAAATAAAATCTCAGAACCTTTGGGAAGCTGTAATTGTTTTGCTATGATGAAATCTTTCCTTGAAGACACCTGAGATTAGATTTATTCTGATGTTAGAGAACCTGTTCACTAGAGATCCAGCAAAAGTTTGTTTATAGGGGAAGGAAATCTCATTTTCCCTAGAGAAAGATGACTCCTCGTTCTTCATTGTTGCCCCAGTCATCTTTACATTATAGCTACTCATGCATGTGAGTATTTCTAGACTGTGGAATCCTCTATGTCAGAAACACCTTATATTACCCATTCCTGCCCCATCATTTTGTGCAAAAGGAAAGAAAGCACTGGAGAAAGATGCAGTGAGCTTGAACAACACCATCTACTTGCTATTTGCAATTACTCTGAAACCCAGCGGGCTTCACAGGTGGCCCAGTGGTAAAGAATTCACCTGCCAATGCAGGAGACCAAAGATGTGGGTTTGATCCCTGGGTCAAGAAGATCCCCTGGAGGAGGAAATGGCAACCCACTCCAGTATTCTTGTCTGTAGAATCACAAAGAGTGGAACTCAACTCACAGAAACCTATTTCCTCTGCAATATGTTCAACTACACCAGAGTGATGATTAAAAAACATAAATATTCTCTTTAGAAATTTGAGAAAAGAATATTGTCTCAGAGAAGGCAAAATAAAGTTAGAAAATTCAAATAAGCTGTTTTTTTCTTATACTAAAAGTAGTTGTCATTTTCTTGTTTATTATTACACATTATAATAAGCTTTAACTTTTGAAGACTCTTTTAAAAAACAATGTTGCATTAATTCACCTGATATTTTGTGATGTAAATTTTCTCTGCTTTTTCTCAATATGGGTCACTTTCAATATTCTATCAGTTTAAAGTATTATTGTTTTCATAAAATCCCAAATCTAAATCAGATTTATCTAATTGTGAAACAGTTCAGTTATTGCTACTATCATTTTTCATTGTCTTACTTCTCTTCTTTCATAACACTGAAATATTAAATATCATTGCAAAATAACAAAAAAATTTTTAAAGCTATTTTAGGGGACACAAATTCTGACCTTGCTATTTTCTATGGGAGAAAAGCATAAAAGTTCCTTTCATTTATTGCATACAACTTCCTGTAAAAAAGCTCCTTTTGAAAACTCAAGTTTTAGTCACTTTGCAATGGAGACTTTACAATTCAAGGATAATTTACCATTCTGATAATGAAACTAGATTTCCACCAATTCTTTAATCTGTATATTTTGTAGCATTGATCACCCAGAGAAGGTACATTTGTCAGACAGCCTTTCCTTGGATGGCTTGAGGCTGCAGGTAGCCCAGAATTTTAGTCTCAGCTCTCCTTTAGTGGGTTCCCCTCTTGGTAAGGAGCCTGCCTACCAATGCAGGTTAGACATAAGAAATGCAGGTTTGCTCCTTGGGTCAGGAAGATCCCCTGGAAGAGGGCATAGCAATCCACTCCAGTATTCTTGCCTGGAAAATCCCATGGACAGACGAGTATGGCAGGCTGCAGTCCACAGGGTCGCACAGAGTCTGACACAGCTGAAGTGAATTAGCATGCATCGTTCAGTCATATGGTGGTGAACCAAGTCTTATTTGACAATTAGTTCCATCAGCGAAATTAATTTTCCAATTTTCTCGAATGGCTTTTTATATCTTGGGGTGGTTTTTAACTCATTTGTGAGGTAGGAGTGTCATTTAGCCAAATGTACACATTCAATTTATTCAATGTATATTACCAATTTCCTGCTATTTTTCAGGCATTGATCTTGGAAATGGGAATAAATTGAAAGAAGAAACTAATAAAAGTATTAGTCAGTGAGTTGTGCCTGACTCTTTGCTACTGCATGGATTGTAGCTTCTGTCAATGGAATTCTCCAGGCAAGAATACTGAAGTGGATAGCCATTCCCTTCCTCAAGGGATCTTCCCAACCCAGGGATCAAACCTGTGTCTCCTGCATTGCAAGCGGATACTTTACAGTCTGAGCCACCAGGGAAGCCCTGCTGCTGCTGCTGCTGCTAAGTCTCTCCAGTCATGTCCGACTCTGTGCGACCCCATAGATGGCAGCCCACCAGGCTCCGCCGTCCCTGGGATTCTCCAGGCAAGATCAGGGGATAAAGTTCCGGTTAAAATTTTACCAAATTTCTAGCCTGCATTGAGATTACATTTCAATCATCTTTATCATCACATAGTTGCTTAGCAATCCCAACCCTTCCTAAATATGATCTCAATAGACAGCATTTTAGGTAGTAATTCATTACAGGTATTTAACAAACTAAACATCAAACATTGAGACAAAGCCTAAACTGATGGGGTACAAGCTAGCAAAGAGAACAGAGCAGCAGATGATAGCTGGGGCTTTGCTCTCAGAAAAACCTGGGCTTCTGTTTTAATTTTCTTCCTCATCTTGAGATCTCACTGAGTTATTTAGTAAACCTACCAAGTCATCAGTTTTTGCTTGTTGCTTTTTAATTTAATAATATATTTCAATCCAAAAGCTTCCAAAATTAAAATACTTCAATTTTCACCATGCAACAATTAATCGCGATAAGGATGATTTTAAAAAAAAAAAAAAAGGTAATAGTCACTGCCTACTCCCTCCTTTAAAAACTTTAAAATCTAATTTGAGATGCAAAGTTCAATAAAAACATCAAAGCACACAAAATTATTATGTCATTTTCAACACAAAAAATCCCCTAATTCTGATTGTCTAAGCATGAAATCAGATGTTGTGGATAAATTATCCCTGATACATGCCCCTGCTACAGAATTACCCTATTAGACTGAAAAAAAAAAAAAAAAAAAAACAGAAAAGATAAACATTGACATTTAGTATTTAGACATTAGTATTTAGTGTTTTTTTTTAAGTCATTTAAAGAACTATGTGCCTTATGGATAGAAAATGGAACTAACTATGTGAAGGCAAACAGTGTCACTTGTGGTCATTTTTGGAGGTATTTCTTCAGTTTGGTCTGAAAGTGCAGGACTCTGAGCAGCTAAAAGCATCATGTAAGATTTGGGAAACAAGATCAGAAAGAGATTCAGTAGCATGTGGATTAAAAATGGGAGGGGTTATCCTTGGCCATATTATACAGAAACAACATGTTACACAGAAACTTTAAAGCAGGCTGTTATTTTCACGATGATGTGTTGTTTGCATTATGTAATAATGAGTACCAGAAATTATTTTCCACTCAAAGCCATTCAGATTGTTTTTGGTCACCTCTTACATTCATGTTAGCAGGATGGAACTAAATAGCTTGCATAGTGATGATTAGTCTCTTCCTGGCACCAAACCTGTGGGATGATCAATGATGAGCTGTGTGTCTCTCAAAGAGTGAATCTCTGGCGAGTCGTGAGTAGCAAAGAGAGCACCAGCTTGACTGATTTGAAAGCTTAAGGGAAGGTTAAGAGTCTGTTCAATATATGTAGCTTTCTGGAGGGCTGCAAACACTGTTAACCATAACATTAACGCCTCAGTGCGCTGGCATTTTGGCACCTAAAAAGGTCTGAGGTGTTTCATATTACAACATTCTCATTAGTGTGTGTGTTGCTATTAATATCAATATAATCCATCTAGGATTTCTAGGGCCTGATTGCTTATTTATAAGCAATATAGTATCTTAGAGTATCAACAGTATCTTTCCTTTATAGAGCTCAGCAGAGAATAAGATTTTGAGGAATATCTGTTTGAGATCTGATACAAATATCCCTTGTTCACAAAATGTTTCATGAAGAGGAGGGGCTGAGAGCAACTAGGGTGTTGACTATTTTCCCAAGTCAAATATCTCAAGTCTTGAAATTCCTCTGTTGGATCAAACATAAAATGAACCCATCTGAGAAAGTGACTTCAGACTGTCATAGTCAGTGGTTTTTACCAGCTAGAATATTTATTAAATAGATAAGCAAATAAACTCAGTTTAGCTATAATTTTGAAAACCCAGATCTCAAGGGAATGGTTATCTACTGCATACTGTCAAAGATTGTCTAAAAGGCGTCCCCATTTGGAGAGTGATGAGTGATACTCTCAGAAACAGAAATAATTGAAAGGGGAGTTTAGGGAACAGAAAAAAAAAAAATTAAGAAATCTGAGTATAACTCTTATTTACTAAATGTTTAGAGTAGTAACAAAGCCACAACTATAAATATATTCATAAATAGATAATTCAGAGTATGGGTTTTGGAATTGATATCCTGATGCTTACCAGTTAAGGGCTGGAAGACATTGAGCATGATAGTTCATTTCCCTAAATATTTTTATTTATAAAATTATATTTAGAGGACAATTACACTAGAGGGTCCAGTGTGAAACAAACGAAATCCCATCCCTGCTGCTAAGACCCAACACAGGCAAATAAATCAATAACTTTTTTAAAAAGAGTAGTAAAAGGAGAAACAAAATGTAAATACACTGAATGTGCGTGCTCAGTTGCTCAGTCATGTCCGACTCCTTGCGATCCCATGGACTATAGCACACCAGGCTCCTCTGTCCATGGAATTCTATAGGCAAGAATACTGGAGTGGGTAGCCATTTCCTTTTCCAAATACACTGAATACATTGCAACAATTATGGAATCCCTTCTTCTTTTCAAAATAACATGATACTACTCAAAACAATTAAGGACTTCATTTGCAAAATGAATCTTGCATAAGATTCCCACGTATCTTATTTAAGCATGTATTTTTCTAAGCAGAAGATACAAAACAATGCATGTGTCTGAGATGCAAGTATGGGATCCCAGTAACAAATATTCAATAATGAGAAGTTAAATATTCAGTGCCTCAAACTTTATCTGAACAAAATTTAGTACAGACTAGTTAACACATGGGCAAGTGGAGATTTAATCACAGTTTTAGGCAAAATGACCTCACTCAATTAAGATGACACAGCTTAAATTCCAGTTGGTGGGTTTACTTTCTTTCTGGAAAATATATTATGACTTAAAAGTATTATGTAGTGGACAAAAAAAAGAAAACTTTAAAATACTTTAAAGCTATGAAAAGCAGTCAAAATTAAAGAATCTGGCAGAAAAAATTAAGGGTATTAAAATAATTAATAACCAGTTATAAAAACTTAAAAGTATAGTCTATAGAGAAGAATCTGATGAGAACTCCTGTGTAGCTACCTCTCTGACCTAGGTTATTCCCTACTATTTGCCACACCTATGAAGAAAGCTGAGCGCCAAAGAATTCATGCTTTTGAACTGTGGTATTGGAGAAGACTCTTGAGAGTCCCTTGGACTGCAAGGAGATCCAACCAGTCCATTCTGAAGGAGATCAGTCCTGGGTGTTCATTGGAAGGACTGATGCTGAAGCTGAAACCCCAATACTTGGGCCACCTCATGTGAAGAGTTGACTCATTGGAAAAGACTCTGATGCTGGGAAGGGTTGGGGGCAAGAGGAGAAGGGGATGACAGAGGATGAGATGGCTGGATGGCATCACTGACTCGATGGACGTGAGTTTGAGTGAACTCCAGGAGTTGGTGATGGACAGGGAGGCCTGGCGTGCTGCGACTCATGGGGTCACAAAGAGTCGGACACAACTGAGCAACTGAACTGAACTGATGCCTCTAGCTCTCTAACTGGATCCCCATTCCTCCCAAGCAACTCTAAGTCAAAAAGCAAAAAGAAAATCACAGACCTTACATTTCACTTTCAAAAGTAGAGAAAAATGAATACATTCAATATTTACTTGTATCCATCTAATTAAAAATTAAATTAAGTATTAATGTGTACAAATCCTTAATATGCATTTTTAATGAGCAAGGGAGATAATAGATATGAATTTCACTTAAGCCATCATATAGTTAGTCAAACATTTTATCCTTACATACTAAGCTTCTTTTGTATGTTGTCTAAATAGAAATTTCCTTATTCCTTTTTTTTTTTTTTTAAGTTGAAAGTTTTCTGATTGGCTTGGTGTGCATTTTAGATTTAATCAAGCAACAAAATTTTAAAAATCTAGTTTGATGATAACTTTAATATCATGATAGAAATGTTAGATTATTCACAATAACCTCAACCATTGCTTCTATGATCACAGTAGAAGTTCTTTACATTTTGAGGTTTCTTTTCTTTTGGCTGTGCTGCATGGCTTATGGGACTTTAGTTCCTCAACCAGGGATGGAATCCAGGCCGTTGGCAGTCAAAGCACAAACCTAACCATTAGACAAACAGGAAATTCCTTACATTTTGAACTTCCTAAAAAATTAAAAAGAGATTTGTGAGGTCCAGCTTTGATATGTATGTTGGTAAACAGGCAAATTTCCTCCAAGAGGGAAACTCGAAATTTAGTCTCAGCACATAGGTTGAAAACCTACATGCCAACCAAACAGAAATCACAGATATTTATTTCTTGTGCATCCATGCAAGCAATAATCCTGTTTTACTTTATTGGTTAACTACTGTTTTTAACTAACCAGGGCATCATGGAATCCACTCTACACTTTTTATTTTAAATATTAATAAAAATTATAAAATAAGAATTTATTAACTTGTTTAGATTGATCTAATCCAGGTACCTAAGTTACATAGGGTATTTAAACTTTACAAAACCAGATGTGGCCAAATGCTAAGATTATCAGATATCAGATGCTGTTGTTCAGTCACTAAGTTGAGTCCGACTCTTTGTGACCAGGACACCAGGCTTCCCTGTCCTTCACTATCACGTGGAGCTTGCTAAAACTCATGTCCATTAAGTCAGTGATGCCATCCAACCATCTCATCCTCTATCGCCCCTGCGCCTTCTCTTTTAAATTTAGTAATTCAAAAATTCTAGAAAATTAAAAATGGGTGTATCCATAAGTTATTATGGAGTCCTCATCACACTTAGTATCTGGAGATTTTATCAGTAATTTAAATACAATATTTTATTTTTTTAAATTTATACCAGGATTGTTATCTTGACACAGGAAGGGGGCAGGGCACAATCTTTAGAAGAATGATATAGACCGAGGACATAAACTGATTAGAACCAAATAGGTCCAAGATGGCAAGATCTTGAGCCTCAGAATATGACCATTGTAACATAGTACAAAGAGTCAGACATGACTTGGCCATTGAACAACAGCAACAGCAAACACAGCAGCAAGCTAAATGACCCATCCACCAGTGACATGAGCATACACGTCAAAAGCCGACAGGGGCTCAATTCCTGGAAATCCCCACCCTTTCCCCAAGAGAGCGCTGAAGAATTGATGCTTTGGGACTATGGTTCTGGAGGAGACTCTTGAGAGTCCCTTGGACAGCAAAGAGATCAAACCAGTCAATCCTAAAGGAAATCAACCCTGGACATTCATTGGAAGGACTGATGCTGAAGTTCCAATACTCTGGCCACCTGATGTGAAGAGCCAACTCATAGGAAAAGACACTGATGCTCAGAAAGATTGAAGGCAGGAAGAGAAGGGGGCCACAGAAGATGAGATGGTTGGATGGCATCACTGAATCAATGGACATGAGTTTTAGCAAACTCCAGGAGACAGTGAGGGACAAGGAAGCCTGGCATGCTGCAGTACATGGGGTCACAAAGAGTTGGACACAACTTAGCAACTGAACAGCAACAATAAAAAAAAAAAAAAACCACTGACAGCTGCATAGCCAGTGCCTCTCTTACCTTCTGAACTGCCCCACTCTGCCTATGGAGTGTGTTTCCTCCCTGAATATACCTCCTTGCACTTTATTATGGCTCAGTCTTGAATTCTGTCCTATGGGAGGCCAAGAAACCACCCTTGGTGGCCATCCCAGGGACTTCAGGGTGGTCTGGGATGTGACCATCTTTTCGTACCCTACTCTCTTTCCTGCAACAGTTTCATTCACTCAATACATTAAACTAGAAAATTTGTCATTATCCATGGTGACAGATAGAAACGAACTATTTCACAACGCTGCTACTGAAACCGAGCAGGACCTAGTACGGCTCCTGGGCATAGGAGCCTTTCCAGGTCCCCTGTTTGTTGTTTGTAGGCAACTAACTCTAGTCTCCATGACCTCTGAGCTCCAAAAGGCATATGTGAACAGCTGCTAATCAGAGAAGGTAATGGACAGAGGACTGTTGGAGGGCATCACTGACTCAACGGACATGAGTTTGAGCAAGCTCCGGGAGTAGTGAAGGATAGGGAAGCCTGACGTGCTGCAGTCCATGGGGTCACAAAGCTTCAGACACGACTGAGCAAGGGAACAACAGCAACAATCAGAGAAGGGAGGATGTGCAGAGACAAGGCAGGAGCAGCTGAGAAACAACAGTGCAGCCCTGGGGTGGGGTCCTGGTTCCTCCTCAAGGGATACATATACCAATATCTTTAAGCTATTTATAGAAAGAAAAGTCCCAACAGATGGAAGACTTCAGTATTCTTCATTCCAGATTAGAAGAACCAGAGAAGCTCTTCAAGAGACCACCTGCAGCCAGATTAAAAGAACCACAGAAACTGATCAGATTATGTATTGTTGTTCTGAAAAAAGATCTGACAAAACATGGTCCACTGGAAGAGGGAACAACAAGCCACTCCAGTATTCTTGCCTCAAGAATCTCATGAACAGTATGAAAAGGCAATAAGATATGACACCTCAGGCCCCGAACACACTCAAATTTTATGAGTAATTCCACTCTTGAATCAATTGCTATAAACTCCTCATCAAGTCCTCCTGGACTGGGACAGTTTTCCAGGGTAGGAGCCCACTGTGTCTTCCTCACAATCTTTGCCCAGCAAACGAATAAAGCTATTCTTTTTTTTTTTTTTTTTTAATGGAAAGTATATCAATGTTGGGGTCTCCCTGGTAGCTTAGTCAATAAAGAATCCATCTGCAATGCAGGAGACTAGGGTTTAATCCCTGGGTCAGGTAAGGTTCCCTGGAGAAGGAAATGGCAACCCATTCCAGTATTTTTTGCCTGCAAAACTCCACGGACAGAAGAGCCTGGCAGGTATAGTCCATGGGGTCACAAGAATCAGACACAACTTAGTGATTAAACCACCACCACATACCAGTTTCACTTTATTAGCCTAATTTAGGAATGGGATGAGGACAATGGGGTCAAGATCAGGTATGAAGAAAGAAAGCTAAAACTTGTGACAGCAAGTTCAGTTCAGTTCAGTCGCTCAGTCATGTCTGATTCTTTGCAACCCCATGGACTGCAGCACGCCAAGCTTCCCTGTCCATCACCAACTCCCGGACCCTAGTCAAACTCATGTCCATTGTGTCAGTGATGCCATCCAACCATCTCAGCCTCTGTTGTCCCCTTCTCCTCAGCAAAGATCCCTTCAAAAGTCTTATGTAGTCCTTAGTTACTGCAGCCTAACTGTCAGTCAACAGAGTTGAAATCCAGAATACTGAACGCAGATTCACCCCAAACTCTGTCTACAAGATATGATTTGGCACCAGGGCACAGAGGCCAAACTTTCAGCATCAATATGGTCTGAATGTGTGTCCCCACAGGATTCGTATGTCAAAATCCCAATGCCCGCTGTGAAGTATTACGAGATGTGGTCTTTGAGACTTGCTTATGTCATGAGCTTCTCCTGTGGCTCAGCTGGTAAATAATCTGTCTGCAATGCGGGAGACCTGGGTTTGATCCCTAGGCTGGGAAGATCCCCTGGAGAAAGGGAAAGGCTACCCACTCTGGTATTCTGGCCTAGAGAATTGCATGGATTGTACAGCTCATGGGGTCGCAAAGAGTTGGACAGGACTGAGTGACTTTCACTTTCACTATGTCATGAGGGTGGAGCCCTGATGAATGAGCCCTTTCAAAAGAGATCCCAGAGATATCCTCTCTCCTTCCACCTAGAGAGGGAAGACAAGCATGAAGTCAGAAGTCTGCATTCCAGCAGAGTGTGCTCATCTGACCATGCTGTACCCTGATCTCAAACTTCCAGCCTTCAGAACAGTGAGAAATAAATATCTTGTTTATAAGTTACCTGTGCAGTGGTATTTTGTTAGCCATAAAGGACTAATGCAAAAGTAATCTCTGGAATTCTGGTATTTGGGGGTGAGCAAAAGAAGGAATCTTGGCACACAGAACTTTGGAAAAATGAGAAAAGGGTAAAGAGAGATTGGGAGTGGGGCTTCCAAGGCCCCAGGTGTTCATCTTCCTTTTTTACAAAAATGTTGGAAGAAGTGTTAAATTTCTGGTGGGAACGTTACCATACCTGGCACCTGGGTCAGAAGGAAACAAGGCAAAATGATGAGGTATTGCTTAAAATATCTTAGTCATTCCCACAGTCCAGGAGCACAAGAGCTGCAGGATTTTTTAGAGACAGAAGACAAGGAACCTGACATGCCTGTCTGACTGCCTTGGGCTGCCAAGCAAACATATCTGGGACTTCTGCCCATGCCCTTGATTCTTCAAAACTGGCCTGGTTGAGGGCACTGCAGGGAATGTAAATCTGAGTAGTTTTAGGATGTCTGTATCTACTATGGAGAAATAGTAAGAATCTGAAGACTTCCCAGGTGCGCTAGTGGTAAAGAACCCAGGTGCCAATGCAGGAGACTCAAGAGACGGGGGTTCAACCCCTGAGTTGGGAAGATTCCCTAGAGGAGGAAATGGCAACCCACTCCAGTATTCTTGCCTAGAGAAATTCATGGACAGAGAAGTTTGGAGGGCTACAGTCCCTAGGGTTGCAAAGAGTTGGACAGGATTGAAGCAACTTAGCACTGAGCAAGAACGTGGAAGGTGTAGCCTGGTCAGGAAAATCCTCCCTTTTAAATAGAGCTTTCCTTCAAAAAGTAGCTTATAATGATTACAGTCTATTAAATAATGATTCAAGATGGAAACATAATGGCAACCTGGAAAGAAAAGCCCAACAGGTCTTATCATCTTGTCACATGGGAGTCACATGTCCCAAATTATCCATTCATTATCTCTCCTCTGAATCCTTTTAGGGGCTTAACAAGGTTGTATATTTTGTGACAGTATCCAGTTCCTCACTGTCAGGGTCTCCCACTGCAAATTACAAACAGATGTTTGTTGTTTTCAAGCCAGATGCCAGCACATCAGCAGGTGTTGAAGCCTATTTATTTGTACACAGAATATGCTGCACCGAATCACAATTAAGGTGCGTTTTCACCTTCCTATTATGTTCACTTTCTCTGTTTTTCCTTTTTCTCTTTCATTAAGCCATTACACAAATAAGAGTTAAGCTGTTTAGTCATTACTATTCTTGGGTTAAAATGCTCCCCCCACCCCAAATGCCAAAATTAACTGCCATGTGGGTGCTAGGAAGCTGCAGTCTTACGGTAGTCTTCTACCAAGTTTAGAAAATTTTTATTGCCTTTGAGTCTTCGGCAATAAAATTTTGTTGCAGCCCATTCAAACTTTGTTCCCACTGATGACATAGTTCAGTCTCAAAAGTTGACAATCTGGCCTTTTCCACCAGCACTAAAATTCCCTGAAAAAGAATTCACCAGCGATGGCTCACACCTTTGGATAACCTGAATAAATTAACACATGAGTTTAAGTGATGTTTACTCAAATATACTAATGTAATTATTAGACCAGTCCTGAGTACTCCTATTTTCAAAATCTCTTTCCAAATTTGTGTTCCTGCTTAGTCACGCAGTTGTGTCTGAATCTTTGCGACCCCATGGACTGTAGCCCACCAGGCTCCTCTGTCCAGAGAATTCTCCAGGCAAGAATACTGGAGTGGATTGCTATTTCCTCTTCCAGGGGATTTTTCCAACCCAGGGATTGAACACAAGTCTCCTGCATTGCAGGCAGATTTCTTATTGTCTGAGTCACCAGGGAAGCCATTGGGGAAGCCACTCCCAAATCATTACTTATCAATAGATACAGATTAATACTTACTCAAAAGTAGGCTTTAAAAAAGTTCTTATTCTGAAATATCAGGGCTTAAATTGTAAATATGAACAGTCTTTCTATAAATGAAGGTATTGGGGTTCTAAATTTTTATCTGAAGCCATTGGTCTTTTGCCAAAACCAATCAATTTCTGAGACAGGAATGCATGAGAGAGAAGTTGAAGAAAAAAAGGGGACAGGGAGTGAGCCAAAAGGAGAGTCTGCAAATTTGTTGGAACCCTGCTGTTTCAGGATGTTTTGTTTTGTTTGTTTGTTTTAATCTGGAGGTAACAACCTCTGGGACTGAGGAAATCTCCCCAATTCTGTCAACTAGCAGTTCATTACTTACTGCCTCTACTATTTAAAAAGAAAAAAAGAAAGAAAAAATTAGACTTTTGTGTCACAAATACGTTAAAAGCAAATGTATTGCGTTTATGAACCAGTTTGCATAAATGAACATTGTATTTTTGAGCCTGATAAAACACTTTAACTTTTTTTTAATGTCAAAAGTGGAATTACTAAGTCATGTTACTACGCGTGTATGTATAAATGTGTGTGTGTGTGTGCAGAATCTCCGATTAACAAAACATACTATTGAATTTCATGAAGCAACATGAGTATCGTTTCTGTTTGATGCTTGTCGTTTTCAAACAGGGAGAGATGAAGTGACAGACAAGCATTGGAAATAATCTTGACGGGCTAGAATCATGATATAAAGATATGGAATGAAGTTTACAGATTTTTAATTCTTCCATGTTTCAGAATCTCCTCAATGATAAACCCATTAAGAGACTTCTATGCCTCAGCCTAAAATTATGCAATGGTGGAAAACATTGACCTTCCTAAACAAAATTTTAAACTTAGTTATTCTCCCTGTCATCACAAAGATTAAGTCTCAAGTGTTTTTATTCAAGTTCCAAGGGACCTAGGTCTTCTTTAGTCTTAACATCTCTAATTTTACCAAACATGCCTCATATGCATTCTCTTTTCCCTCCTCTTAACATGTCCTAATTAGCTTTTATTTCTTTGTAAATAAGGTGCCCAGAAACAAACTCAAGTTTCCAGATACAACCAATTGAGACAAAATACTTACAACTAATATATACGGAAATATCAATAATACCACATTTATCATAGGCCAGCCACTGTGCTATGCAATTTATCATTGATCTCTTTTATTTTTTAAAAACAATAACCATTTATTCAATTTGTGATTCTGTGGGTTGATAATTTTGTCTGGGCTCAGCTCCATACTTCTTCACATTTCAGCTGATTTTTTTTTTTTAATTGTATATCTGTGGTGGATTCATTTTAATATTTGGCAAAACTAATACAATTATGTAAAGTTTAAAAATAAAATAAAATCATTGATCTTTTTTAATTCTCTTAGTTACCCTAGAGAGAAAACGCTATGGGGAAAGAGTGAATTAAAAAGCACTGAATAAACTGCCTGAGAGCAAGCAGCTCCTGTTGAAGCCTGGATTTACACCCAAGCAGTTTGACATCAAAGCCTCAGGAAGACAAAATCGCCACACCAATCTGTTCTAAGCCTGATAACTAAAAATAACTGAATCCCCTTTATGCATCACTGCTAAATCATTCTAGTCCTCATGTGGGTGTTCTTTTCCAACCAAATGTAGGTAGGACAATGCACTTAAACATTAGTAAACACGGCATTTTGAAACTTCAGTGTCCCAGGGGCCTGAGTTATGCTTTTAGGTCATGGTCCATCATATAATCTTGAATCATCCTCCAGATTTCTTCATGTCATCACTGGAAAAAAAGTGGGAGGAGGGCATATATGTATGTGTATATATATATAATATTTTATAAATTATAGAAACAGAAGGGCGCAGAAAATGTCACATGCCATTTACCTGCAAGGTGGTATCACGTATCAATACTTTTTTGCACACTGCTCCATTATTCACTAATTTAATTATTTCCAGCTCCTCTGCACAGTTATCAAGGATCCATATCATCAACCTGTTAAACTACCCTCTTTTTCTTCCATGAACATTTCCTTTCCTGCTTTTCTACTTTTCATTTTACCTCCAGCCCCAACTCCTCTTATACAAACCATATTTTTGTAGAATATGGTTATTTGACTCAAGATCATACATAAGATTAAAAAATAAATCAACTGTATTATACACTGGGAAATTCAACACACCAAAAAGTGTCATCCTTTCTTAAGTACTTTTTGTGACTTTGTTTTTTCATACTGTTTTATATGACATATTTTCTTACAGTCTTGATAGCCATAATCGCCACATAGTACCCTGTAAAAATTCTGTTGCGAATCCCTTGTTTTGGAAGAACATGTTAGGTGCCCCCTCCAATCCTGTCCCTTGGGTTCTTCGTGATTTCCACTACCAGGATTCTCAAAGTCCTTTCTACTCGATGTTCCTAAGGATTACCAAAACAACCACCACAGGAAAAACAGCAACAACAACAACATAAAAAATCAGATTTATGGTCAATTAAGTTTAGGAAATTCTAGATTATACAGTCTAGGCTAAGCAAGACTCTGAACTTCTTGACCTCCCACAAACAATAATTAATAATAATGTCATTTTGAATCCCCAAGACTGTTAACAGAGTGTTTAGTATCTTTAAATTCAAATAAGCCCAGAATTCCAAAGGCAAAAAATGTTAAATGTACACATTTGTTATGGAAATAACAAGTAACCTGCATAAACTTTCTATTATTTGTAAAAAAGAAAAAAGTAAAGTCTGAGTTTCAAAATTGATAACTTTCCTTAGTACAGAAAAAAACTAAAAACTCTGAAGAAAACATGATATGCAATAAACATATACACAGATATCAATTAGCTGATACAAGATGAGGCACTATCTCTGCACCCACTCACTATATTTTCTTCTATTAGAAAGCATTATATATATATACATTAATCAGTGATTACTGGTCAGTCAATTATTCTTTGATAATTGTTCTAAATTTAGAACAGTGAGGCCACACCCACTTGCTGGATTTTCTTCTATTAAAGAACATTATATATTAATCAGTTATTACTGGTCAATTAGTCTTTGATAATCAAGGAAAGTAAAAATGAGATGCTCTTTATCTAGAGATGACTGTACTGAGGCATCTGAAGTGAAGACTCATAGAAAATTCCTCTGCAGTACTGACTTGTACTTAGGTACTAACAGTACTGAAATGGAGCAGAGAACTAGGTTAGCTAATCTCAGAAAGAAGTATAAAAAATACAACTTCCCTTGCAAATGTCAGTGAAGTGACTTGCACACCTTGATATGTCTTTGAAGAGGGAAAAATATGCATGTAGACCCTGAAATGGGCCTTGGGAGCTCATGCATTTAATTACTGTCAGATCTGTAGAAAGCTACAATGACTTTTCATAAAATATTCAAATATACACTTGTGAGGCCATCTCATTAACAGAACTTGACATTACGGTGGCAGATAGGAAAGTTATAACAATTTAGATAAGGCGACACGTGACACTGTCTTATAGGAAACTCATTTGACCATCTGCCTACCCGAATAGATATCGTGCTTGCCTTTTCTGTAACCTCATTCACAAGGAGCAGAAAAATGCCTTTTCATACTCATCTGTGAGCCTGGAAGTCAACTGAGCTCTGAGCTATGCTAGCTAGACTAGTTTTCACTGCACTTATGAAAATAAAAATTATGATATTGTTTTCCAAAAAGAACTAAGATGGGGAGGTTATTTTTACTGGAAATGAAAATTAAAATTTTCACAAAGATATCAGGAACTAGTAATATATCAGGAGCTAGCCTTCCTTTCTTTTCACTCAAGTTAAAGTATGCAAGTATAAATCAGATATAAGTGAGTATGAAACAGAGCCCCATAGGGAACTAATGTTTATCTAATGTTAGAAGTAACCAGAGAGAAAAAAAGAAATGGCAACTTATTATTTACTTGACTTGGGGGCATGCTTAAGTAAATTATCTCATTTGAACCTAACCACCACTCTGGAATAAATATTACCATCATATGATCTCCATCTGGGCTTCCCTGGTGGCTCAGACAGTGAAGAATCTCCCTGCAATGCAGAAGACCCTGGTTCAATCCCTGGGTTGTGAAGATCCCCTGGAGAAGGGAATGGTTACCCACTCCAGTACTCTTGCCTGGAAATTGTTAAGGTTATAGAATGAGGACTTTGGGAACCAGAAATCAGATGCAAGTCTTCCTGACTTCAAAATTCAACTTCTTCCTTTAGACTATTTGTAAAGAGTTTTTCATGTAGTACACAGGTGAAAAGTTGGTTGCTTCCCAGTGAAAATCAGGGAAAGCTGTGAAACTCCTCCTTGAGGCAAAAGTATGGAGGCAGAAGAACCCTGAATCAAAAATTCATAGGCAGCCTTCACAGGTATATGGCATAAGAAGAAGGGGATTTGTAACCTACAGAATTCAAAATATAACATTAGAAATCAATATTATAGAGCTATAGAAACATATTCAGGGGAACGTCCATAGTGGTCCAGTGGCTAAGACTCCATTTTGCCAAAGCAGGGGTCCCAGTTCAATTCCTGGTCAGGGAACTAGATCCCACATGCCATAACTAGAGTTTGTATGCTGCAACTGAAAGTTTCCTCATGCTGCCACTAAAAGATCGAAGATCCCACAGGGTACAACTAAGACCCAGCACAGTGAGATAAATAATTTTTTTACAGTAATAATAAATGCCAGAAAGAGAAACATAGTTTGTGAAGAACTATGTTTTAAAATGGAATGTTGAGTAAGGAAAGAGATTGATAATCTAAAACATCATTATTAATCAGTAATTATTAGTAATCAATTAATCATCTAATTAATGATTAGATTAATACAGTATTACTATCAATATAAAAAACTGCCAATTTGTATTAATCAAAAGGTGGACTAAATGTCTACCTCTCTGAAGGAGACTAAGAGAAAAACAGAAAAAGAATGATGAGACATGGACAAGAATCTGGCCAGAGACACTGCTTCATCCAGGTTCTGACTAAAGGTTTTATCACTACTTGAATTAGAAGTCTTAATAGGAGATTGTAGATGCTGTTTAATGGTAAGGTTTTATCCTTACTTGCATTGATCCTTTGTCATCTTTATTAATCCTTTAAAAGCTGAAGTTGGAAGAAACCATGATAGATCTACCGTTACCTCTGCAGTCAAGATGCCAGGGCCCTGACTGGTTTGTCATACAGGGTGTTAGCACAGGTCAAAATCTTGGTGCTACTTAAAGTATGCATGAAAGTGGAAAAGCGTCAGTGCTCAGTTGTGTTCAACTCCTTGCAACCCCATGGACTGTGGCCCACCAGGCTCCTCTGTCCTTAGAATTCTTCAGGCAAGAATAATGGAGTAGATAGCCAATCACTTCTCCAAGGGATGTTTTAATGCACACTTCTCAAAATTAAGTATTCAGAATGAATTTTACTTTGCCATATAATCCAACTTGAAAAATACATCAATATATTAAAATGTTCCAAGTATACTCACACTAAACTTAATCAAGCTGAACGTTCACTAAACAGCATTAATATAACTATTTAAACAGTGAAAGTAACAATTTACTTTCACTGGGTTTTCTGATATATCCTTGACAAGAATTAAACTAATCAAGAAAGGAAATATAATTAGGTAATTTAGTACAAAAATAAACCGAAACCAAATTACCTCAAAGTATAATCCTACTTTAAAATTTCTTTTTTGTAAAAAGTAATGAAAACAGTTGTTGGACTGTGCTATAATAATTAAAACTATATCTTTTTTATGACTATCCTTTCAAATATTAAATTGATTTATGTTCAAATCTATTTGTTTCAGAAATTTGCTTTGAAAGGTCTAACATGGTTAATTGTTAATTTTTTTTGACACATAACACTTTAAGGTTGAAGGAAAAGAAAAAATATATTTTTATTAATATGTGACTTCTTTTTAAATAACTTTTCTTGAGAAAGAGCACAGTACGCCAAGATTGACACTGAACTGATTCTTATATTGACTGGGAAATGTCTCAATGTAGTTTTCTTTCACTATCTTATTATTCTTTTATTTGGTATCATTCCTAAGTCATTTGTTACAGAAATGGCTATGTGTTGGAGAAGGGACCTTATTTAAATTTCAGTTCTGTTTCACTGTCACATTGTCTACTGAGAAATGTATAGAATAACTATACTCCATCATTTCAACCAGAAGAGGAACATCTAATGTAGCTGTCTATAGTTTGCTGTGAGATTCCAATCAGCTTCTATCAAGGCAGAGAAAGAAGTAACTTTTAAAAATAATGACTTATAATTGGAGCTGGAGTGTGTTTTTCTTTTATTTTTTAACTCAGACACAAAATTGCAAAGGCATCCTTACCCTGTGAAGAGCTTCCCAGGAAAATGGAAAAGAAAAAAAAAATTTGGCAAGAAGAGGATTATAATCCAGATTAGGTTACTTGCAAAGTTTATGCTATCAGTGGAATCCTTTATTATAGATTAAAAACTCTATTAATATAGTTTTTAATTTGTAGAGTTTTAATAGACTAATAAACTCTAGTCTATTAAAAGTCTACAAATTCAAGGAGTGAGTCTTAGAAAAGTAATTACTATGAGATGCATTTGATTCTAGAAAACAACAAAATATCTGATCCCTTGCTTCATGGAAAGAAAAAGATAAAATCTTTATTAAAAATATAAAAGGTCATCTCCCCTTAGGAGAACTACAGTTGCAAACTGGATAGAATTTATTGCTGTGTGCTCACTCTCTTGATAAATGTTGCATTGTCTTGAGGAAGATTAAAAAATTGCAGATTGAAGGCCCTGTAGCAGCAAATTTTAGTGAACGTTACATTGTCTGGGAACTAACGTGACCTGGATGTGAGCTTAAAACAGCGACAGGTGGCCGGCTGGTCACCTCTGTCCTACGGTAGCTCCCAGGCAAAGAGGCCACTGCCATTGAAGAATCACTGAGTGATTTACCAGTGAATATGCATGAGATGCTAATTTGCAAGGATTGGGGGAAAAGTAAGTGTTTTGATGAGGAAGACTGAAATAACAAGAAGGGAGGAGTGAGGAAATGGGATAAATATACCATAAGCCTTGATTACTCTTCAAGTACAGCAGGCATCGAGTTATCTTTTCCTTAAAGCTTGCAGTTTTATTTCCTTGTCTATTTTCAGCACTACATGGGCCACAGAGAGAGGGGAGTCAAAACCACTCAGTTTATTTTAAATGGAAAATAAACAGGTCATGGGCAGATTTTCTCTGACAACTTTAAAAAATAATTTTAGGCCTACATTTTGAAGACCTTAATTTTTTTTTTTTTTGGTTGTTAGCAACAGACCTTCTAAAACTGGTTTTCTACATCTTATCAGTCTTATTCATTAGCTTTACACTGGTTCTTAATTAAAAAAAATAATAATGTATTAAAAAATAAAGCTAAAAGCAATTACAGACATGGAATAAAAAAAGCACAACAATGTATGATTTTCTCCCCTATATCATTATTACCCCTGAAATTATGGTATTATTTAATTAACTCAGTCATATACTATACATTCATCTGGAACAGAGTCTGTTATTTAAAACCAACAAGGAAGAAATGGTTATGAATATACCTTCAAATAACAGAATGAATTCTCTAAAGAGGACTCCTAATACTTTTCTCCTTTTAATTGACCTTTCTCTACATTGTACCAATTAAAACCAATTGAACACTTGCTCAGCAAATAAATAAAACTATAGAAGCTCTCACAGAAGATTTACCTTGTACTAGATGTTCAGGAATCTTGAAACTGCATATCCTGCCCTGAAAGGTAGGGGTGGGTGTGTGTGTGTGTGTGTGTGTGTGTGTATACGTGTAACTTCACAAATATCTGAGTCTAATTTTTAAGAAGGAAAAAGAGATAACTAGAACTGAGTTAAAAATAAAAAGACAGAGTGAATGGAAAAGGCAGAGTTGATTATGGTGGAAAAAACACTGGATTAAGAATTAGCAGACAGTTTAAGTCAACTCAATCATCTGAACTTTTGCAATCATATAATCTTTCAAACACTCAATTTCTTATCTACAAATATGTGTTAAAAAGACTGTTTTTCCATAAGTGAGTCTTAGGAGGATAAGATCCAATGACATATGTCAATGTACTTTGTAAACTACTAGGGGCCACTCCCATTATGTTTCCTATAAATTCAACTGATAGTGTCTGATATTCACATCTTGTGCCTCAGTTTTCTCATCAATAAAATGAAAGCAGTGGGATTAAAGGCTTTCTCAGCGTTGTTAGGCGATCCAACTGTAACGGATTTATTATATATCTAACATATATATATTATATATATATATAAAATTTAATTTTGGTTCCACTGCATGGCTTGTGCAATCCTGGTTCCCAGTCCAGGGATCAAACCTGGGCCTTTGGCAGGACCAGCATGGCCTAACCAGTGAACCACCCGGGAATCCCCTGTAATGGTTTAAATAGAAAATAAGTTTGGGGATGAAGGCATGTGCTCAGACAATTGTAAATTCAAAGGGGAGGGACTGAAAATACAGAGAAGGTTCAGAGCAATGAGTTGGAGCTACCATTGTGGGAGAGAGGGGAGGTTAAGGAAGAAGAAACCAAGATAAAGGAAAATGTATTAATTAGTATTAATTATGACTGAAACAATGGAATCAAGTCTACTATTGATAAGAGGTAAGTAACAGATGCTATCTTATTATATTTAGTAAAAATTAATTCAGGAAGAAATATTACTTAGATGGCCATCTGAGACTTGGATGTATTGACTTGGTTTCCTTGTATGTCTCTGACTGGCTTTTTATTAAATTTAGACCTCTCTTTTTCTCTCTCTGCTTCCATCTCTATTGCTAGGTAGGCATATTAAGCTTCCAAATCCCACCATTTATCTTTATGTACACAAAATATGGGGAGTATACATGAGAACCTCCCTTCACTTAGATGCTATTAATTGTAGCTTTTAGATGCTGAAATACATTCTGACACAAAGACAGGAAATCACACGATCAATGGCCAGGAGAGAGATCAGGCACCCAAGACCAATACTGCAATCCAAATCATAAATATAGCAGATGTCTGATCTTAACTTGGTAGAAAAAGATGCAGAATTCTCTCAAAAGGAAGTAAAAAAAATAGTGGAAGAAGCCCATTCATGAATGAACTGTGTGGCAATCTACCAGGATGATCATTGCCCATCAGGTTGGGGTTGGCCTAGTAAAAAAAATATATTTATTAACCACTTACTATGCACCACTTAGTAAGGATCTTCCCTGTAGCTCAAAAGGTAAAGAATCTGTTTGCAATGCAGGAGACCTGGGTTCAGTCCCCAGGTTGAGAAGATCCACTGGAGAAGGGAATGGCAATCCACTCCAGTATTCTTGCCTGGAGAACCCCATGGATAGAGGAGCCTGGCAGGCTACAGTTCGTGGGGTTGCGAAGAGTCGGACACAACTAACACTAACTAACTGTGCACCACAAATTATCTAATTTAATTCTCACAGTGACCTTAGGAGATACAGGCAATTAAAGGCTCAGATAAATTAATCACTTCCCCTAAGACAATACTGGGAGTAAATAGAATAAAGTTTCCACCTCAGCACCCTAAAATCTTATCTCCTAAGTAGCATTGCCTTTCTTAGGCATCAAACGGCAGAGTTCCACTCTATCCTCAGTTTTACCCATGTATCTGGTCCTTAGATTCTCCAAGAGTTTATCTTCAGGGAAATTGTATTCCTCCAGTCTATTACAAAATGTTAGCATGAACTTCTTTTCTGATTTCTTGACTAGATTCTTAAAAAGAGCTTGATACTTAACAAAATACTTGATAAACTCTCCTCTATTGCCCCCTGGGTGATCTGTTGAATTCACAGAACAGGAGTATTTAATTTATCTGTTAATGCTGGACATTAGGGGAAATATAAGAATACCTTTGGGTCTAAGATCTAAAACAGGATCATTGGACAGTGTCTTTAAAGATAAACATCTTGAATAAACTAGGGGGACAGTGGTCCATGTAAAGGCTCCCTGCTACAATCTTTCCTGAAAATTCATCCACTGCTTACAGAGGGAATTGAGAATATGGGTGTGAGGCTAAAATAAAAGATTTAGTGATGGAGCAGAGAAGCATAAGCTTGCCAAACTTTGCACAAAATTAATTTATTTGAACTGGTGTTAAGATACTGTATCACCTGTTCCCATGACGTTAGCAGACACCATGAGATCAAGAAGTGTACTTATATTCTGTGAACTGTTCTCTAGCTGTACCATATTATCTATCACTCAATGGAAGCCCAAACTCCAGCAACTGGTAGTAAATAAATATTGACTGGATAATTTCTATGTGGCAAATTCTTCAACATGCCTTCTGAATAATGAGAAAGGAGGCAATGTGTTTTGTGTCTCAGGATCTAATAGTGTGTGGTATTAAGGACACCATAAGATGAGTCTAGAAGTTCTCTAATGAATGTAGGTAAGCTCTGTGAGAGTTCATAAGGCAATGCTTTGGAAGTCTTCTGTAAGCTTACTTGAGCTTGTAGCTTTCACTTGGCCTTGAAGGAGGAGTAATACTTAAAGGAGGAAAAAAAAAAAAAAAAGAATGAGCTCTTCCAGACATGAGGAACTGCAAGAATAAAGCTGCAAAATCGGCAACAGTGGTCATATTCAGGGGGCTGAAAAACAAACATCTAGCTTTACCAGAGGGTTCATATTGCAGAGTATGTTCCTGAAAATGTAATTGAGAACCAAACTGGTTAACTTGTCCACATTTCTTAGCCAAATAAATGTGAGTTTAAACCCCACGTGTGCCACCCTGGACAAGAGTGTCTTAATTTTTCTAAAACTGTATATTCTAAGTGCAATATAAGTATGCTTGCTCTCAGAGTAGGAGAAGAAAATGTGATTCTCTATATAAATAATCTAATAGAGTGTCTGGTGTGTAGTTTAGGCATCTATATGGTTTTCTAAAGTAATGATAATAATAAGTACACCAACAGAATTGGATTATCCTCACCAAATTGAATTCTAGTTTTAATAATGTGATTGAACTAATTCTTTGATTGTTCTCTAGAAAGCCTAGAAATGTAGCTTGTTTTGTCTCCGGATTTAGTACAACTGAGGTTTTAGCTCCTGAAAATTTTCGTTTCTTTATCATGAAAATGAAAGCTAATGGCCATAAAATTTGACTAAGGTTTCAAGATACAGAGAGTAGCATTAATATTTTTTAAAATGTTAAATCATAGTTGTCATATAGTGTTGAGCCAAAGTCCTGTCTTAATAAATTCAACCAATGTTTCTTTTAAATTAGACTATCACCAGCATATTTTTGTATTTATTATGCATTTGTTTTTAAATATGTCACATTGTTCCTTTTCCAACTTAATTTTAGTTCTATTTATGAAGTACACATTTTATCAGTTACTCTAACATGTACATTTTCTATATTGGGAATTTGTTAAAATTCAAGAGCTTATATTTTTCACCACTGAGAACAACTTTTAATTAATGGAAGCCTTGATTCTTATTTTAAAAGTTAACCTGTCCAAAAAACAAAAATTTACAATACAAGTAAAATGCATTTCATTAATATACTTTTCGGAAAAAGTCATTCAGATTTAAAATTCTATTATAACTTGAGAGCATTTTATATTAATCTTGTTAAGAACCAGAACAACTTTAATGCCTATTCAAATCCTCTTTTTAAGTAGTTAGTGGAAATAAGACTACTCATTTATAAATAAGTTAAAAACAATAAGACTCAAAAATGTTTTCATAAGAAACTTTTATTCAAAAACAAGTTTTTGTCATTTTCACATCTGTCATTTAATTATTTTCACCTTTCGTATACCTACTGCTATTATGCAAGATGATACTAATTTTACACATGTCCGAATGGAGAGGTTCTACTTAGAAAAAAAAATAAATATCATTTTGCATAATAGCAGTAGGTATACTAATGTTTCTTATTCCTTGTGCCTACCAGTAAGGTAAGTTCCATTCATAAGATTAGATATTGCCTTCATGGGATTCTTTGAAAGGTATCCTAAGACATTTACTGACCTAGAAGGAGAGGGTCCTTTCCTACTGAAGTTCTATTATTAAGAAATCATACAAGAGATTGAAGACCCTACTACAATTCTCAGAGTAATCTGGGAAGCAGTGGGCAATTTCTTTCTGCCTTTTACATTATAGCACAGATGCATTTTTAAATGTTTTCATTTGTTTACAATATATATTTGACACTGAGATTGTAAGCTCAAGAATGTTCCACTTAATTTCCTCTTTAATGAAAGCCTACTATGCACAAATTCTTCATGATAACATAAACATGAAGGAGAAAATAAATCAAGGGCCCTTGAGCTGACATAAGAGAGGTAGAGACCAATATTTAATCAAATCACGGCAGCATTGTGCATTGAAATGCTGGAATAGAGGTATGGATGAGGTGTTAGTGGAGTCCATCGGGAGAAGTGACTGACACTTCTTTGATTGGGAAAAGACCCGAAGAGAGCTCAGAAGCTTCACCTTAAAGTTCTCAGACATCAGTCTTTTAAAATAACAAGTGACAAGTCCCACCTCTACTCAGCTGACACAGAAGTATCATACATTATTCCTACTCTACTATAGCAGATTCTGAAGAGACTTCAGAGATGGCTAGCTGTTATGGAGCTTGGGTTGATAGATGTTAAAACTATCAGCAACAGTATCTCACAATGAATTTCCCCAAATAAACAAATGCTTAGCCATATGAGAAGTGCTTATTTTAAAAAATGTCTATCCCAGTATGTATATACCATCTGGCTATATTCCATAATAAATGACCTGATTCTTTAGTGAGAGTAATTTATATAATCTCATTTGTATTTGCACAGATCCACTGACATTGAAAAGGAACCATCGACCAAGATGGCTTATTTAATGCATTTTCCACCTGTGTACATGTTGACTCAGTGGAAGCAAGGCAGGATCAGATAACAATCTAATTACCTTGCAAAGGCGTTTAGCAATTGGCAATGGGATTAATATAATAATCAAATTCCAGCTGGAATTGACTGCAGTATTTGCTAGTGTTTCATTAGAAAATGGTAACATTTCTGCAAGTAAATTAACGCACTGGAAGTAATGTGAGATAATAATTATGCATTTTAAAAACTGAATAAAAGGGCTAAAATTACAATCCGTGAGAGGAGGTACATGACCAAATGTGCAGATGTGTAAATGTGTGTGGTTGTGCAGAGAGGAGGGGAGATATTTAAAGGATTTGAAACAGAACCCTGCTACTCTTTTTATGTAATTTAGATGACAATTTAACAACATTTACCAAGTATATGAAATGTGTTTTTAAAACAAGGAGCATGGATGGTTAACAACAGGTTGAAGTATACCTAAAGTATGATTGAACTAAGTATCAAAATGTATGATATTCAAGAGAAGATTCTACTTTACATGAGCCTTCCACAGCAAGGAATAAATAAACAAGGAATAAAAGAATTAGAAAGATGTTCTTGATTTGTTACATTTCTAAAAATAGAATTTCATATCCATTTTTGTTAGTTTTGTGTGACAGAGAACATCTGTCAACAGAGCAGGCACACCCCATAGGTTGGTAGCATTTGGCATGTGGTTATTATAATGGTTCAACTATGCTGATATCTAATAACCTCAAAAGCTTCTTCATTATCACCTTAGAGAGAAGCAATGATTTTTCATCAGTGAGATAAATTTCATCAGTGAAGCAAGGCAAGCACTTGCTAAGATAGCCCATGAAGGACCCTACCTTACCTGGACAATATTCAAGACTGACTGAGCCTGGTCTCCTCTACTCTTTGCTGCTGGCTCTGGACACAAATTTCATCAGGTTCCAAGAGCAACCATCTCCAGAGGATGCTTGGGTCTTGATTCCAGCTAATTGGTAACTAAACTCCTAACTCTCATTGATGGGGGCTTCCCTGGTGGCTCAGATGGTAAAGAATCTGCCTGCAATGCAGGAGACCCGGGTTCAATCCCTAGGTCCAGAAGAACACCTGGAAAAGGGAATAGCTATGCACTCCAGTATTCTTGGGCTTCCTGTGGCTCAGATGGTAAAGTGTCTGCTTGCAATGTGGGAAGACCCCCTGGAGAAGGAAATGGCAACCCACTCCAGTACTCTTGCCTGGAGAATTCCATGCACAGAGGAGCCTGGTGGGCTACAGTCCATGAGGTCACAGAGTCGCACAAGACTGAGCAACTAACTCTTCTCCTCATGTATCATGTTTGTCAAAGTACACAAAAAGGCAAAAGGTTGGAATTTCATGAATCTCTCAGGGTAAATTCCACGACTTTTCCTATTTGATTGCTAGGAAGAGATTGAATGTGTAGGAGAATGTGATTTCTGAGATTAACTCTCATTGGAATACGAGATTATAATGTAATTGGGCAAGAGAAGAATTATAACTTGCACTTCTAACAAGAGAATACAAAAGGAGACTTCCCTGGTGGCCCAGTGGTTAGGAATCTACCTGGCAATTCAGGGGACGTGGGTTTGATCCCTGGCTGGGGAACTAAGATTCCACACACCATGGGGCAACTAAGTAGGAAGGCCCACTACTGAGCCCACATGCCACAACTAGAGAGCCTGTGTGCCCCAAGGAAAGAGCTGGCATGACACAATGAAGATCCTGAATGCCACAACTAAGACGCAACATGGCCACATTAAAAAAAAATTCATTAATTAAAAGACCAAGGGATGTTGCAAAGGAAGTTATCAACTGTGGACAATCAAACTGGCTTAGGTCAATCTGCAACATAAACACTTACATAGAGAGAATGCGAATATCCAGGTTTGTCTAACTAGTGAGTAAGGAAATAATTAGGAAATTGATAAAGAAGAGTATTAGGATATTGGGCCCTAGTCTTCAGTTCAGTTCAGTTCAGTTCAGTCGCTCAGTCGTGTCTGACTCTTTGCCCCATGAATCACAGCACGCCAGCTACAGCCCTAGTCTTAGTCTAGTCTATTCTGAGTCACAGGCAATTTTCCATTAAACTTTTCATTCCCTGAGAATTCTGGACTGTAGAACTCTTGGGCTACTTTCAACCCTAAAAGTTTGTAAAATATTACCCAAAACGTCATATCCCTAACTGTACTCTAATCAGTTCAGTTCAGTCACTCAGTCGTGTCCGACTCTTTGCGACTCCATGAATTGCAGCACGCCAGGCCTCCTTGTCCATCACCAACTCCCGGAGTTCACTCAAACTCATGTCCATCGAGTTGGTGATGCCATCCAGCCATCTCATCCTCTGTCATCCCCTTCGCCTCCTGCCCCCAATCCCTCCCAGCATCAGAGTCTTTTCCAATGAGTCAACTCTTCGCATGAGGTGGCCAAAGTACTGGAGTTTCAGCTTTAGCATCATTCCTTCCAAAGAACACCCAGGACTGATCTCCTTTAGAATGGACTGGTTGGATCTCCTTGCAGTCCAAGGGATTCTCAAGAGTCTTCTCCAACACCACAGTTCAAAAGCATCAATTCTTTGGTGCTCAGCTTTCTTCACAGTCCAACTCTCACATCCATACATTACCACTGGAAAAACCATAGCCTTTACTAGACAGACCTTTGTTGGCAAAGTAATGTCTCTACTTTTCAATATGCTTTCTAGGTTGGTCATAACTTTTCTTCCAAAGAGTAAGTGTCTTTTAATTTCATGGCTGCAATCATCATCTCAGTGATTTTGGAGCCCAGAAAAATAAAGTCTGCCACTGTTTCCACTGTTTCCCCATCTATTTCCCATGAAGTGATGGGACCAGATGCCATGATCTAAGTTTTCTGAATGTTGAGCTTTAAGCCAACTTTTTCACTCTCCTCTTTCACTTTCATCAGGAGGCTTTTTAGTTCCTCTTCACTTTCTGCCATAAGGGTGGTGTCATCTGCATATCTGAAGTTATTGATATTTTTCCCAGCAGTCTTGATTCCAGCTTGTGCTTCTTCCAGCCCAGCATTTCTCATGATGTATTCTGCATATAAGTTAAATAAGCAGGGTGACCATATAGAGCCTTGATGTACTCCTTTTCCTATTTGGAACCAGTCTTGTTCTGATTAATGATAAACACAACTCTTCTGGAACAACCTTACAGAATATAGTGAGATTCACCCTCAAGCATTCCTCTCTTTGATTCTAATTCCGAGTCCTCCTGAAATGGTCATCAACCAGTTTTATAAATGTCAATAGACTTCCTGCCTGGGAAAGTAACAGTGAAATGGAGCAGGACCCTATGGTCTTTGTCCCCCATGTTCTCAGCCTGCCTTTTGTCTGAGGAAAAACTTTAGCGAAGACTAAGTTTAATCAGAGAAGTGAGAACATGCAGAGACAAAAGGTAACAATGGAGACCAGATAATAATGCAATCCTTAAGCACAGTCAAAGACCTTTAGTTCCTTCTCGAGGGCTATAGATAATATTCATAGCCATATCCTGTGAGCTGTCTTATAGATACTGAAACTCCAGGTAGAAGAAGTTAAGCACATGATGACACACTCTAGGCAGGACATAAGCTGCCACAGTTCCGAGAACTGGCCTCTAAGAAATGGAGACAGGCAACACTGGCACTGGAGATTAACTGTGAAACTCTTAGTTGTTGTGTCCAACTCTTTGTAAACCCACGGATTGTAGCCTGCTAGGCTCCTCCGTCCAGGGAATTCTCCAGGCAAGATTACTGGAGTACGTTGCCATCCCCTCCTCCAGGGGATCTTCCCAACCCAGGGACTGAACCCAGGTCTCCAGCACTGCAGACAGATTCTTTACTGTCCGAGCCAACTGTACTCAAAACAATCAAGATAATGCTGGTCAGACCACCAATGACCAATTTCAAAATGACTGTCAGAGCTGACTGTGCTCTATCTGCACGTAGCCCCCTCCCTCTGCCTACAGAAGCTCTTGCCCACTGAGTGTCCGGGGGATGGGGGAACGGCCTTGGGACAGGCGTCCACCTTCCCCACTGGCTGCTGGCATCCAAAATAAAGCAAACTTTCCTTTCCACCAACCTTGCCTCTTTAATGGCTTTTGACTGGCAAGCAGCCAGACCCTACTTCTGGTTTCAACAGCATATTACATACTATGCCTACCTTCTTTCCTCATGCCCTTTGACCCATCCCTTTGTAGCCCCCTAAAAAGTTTCATTCCTTCCATAACCTAAATATCAAGGGTGAATTTGATGTACAAGTCAGCCCCATATAGTTTTAATGGCATTATTTGGAGAAAAGTCAGAAAACATGGACTTCAATCCAAGCGATCATTAGGAAAATAACCATCATCATGTGCAACTATATTAATTTAAATTGCATGTTGCTTTGAAATCTTTCATCCCAGGAGGACACTGCTGCCCATATGCCGACTCCAAATCTTAATATTTGTACAATGTTAGAAGGGTTATTTTCCCTGTTTGTTTAATCAACTGGAATTATCTGAAAAGGACTTGGCTGTGTAGAGCAAGATCCCTCAAGTCTAATGCTCCTGGTGTTTCTCTTCCATGTGGAGTAATGTGTATTGAAAGCTAATCCTTTCCACTCAGGGAAGTGAGATTTACGAAGTAGTGCCAGCTCACAAATGTCAGATTTCACTAACTTTGCTGGCTGCTTTGCTTCCTAAATAAATTGTGCAGCCATTCTTATGAGGAATGCTTGTTTGGGGCAAATATTGGTTCCAGTGAAATGATTAGAATTTTCAACCATCTCCTCTTCTCTATATGAATTTTTCTCACTGAATCTTTTTACATGCCTTAGGACTGCTGTTGTGCTCCTCTGGTTCCCAGAGATGTTAAGGATAGGAATGGAGGAACAGAAGAAGTGGAAAGAAATGCAGGGCTGGGATGGGGGAAGGGATATTCACAAGGGAGGGGGTATATGTATACTTATGGCTGATTCACACTGCTGTACAGCAGAAGCCAACACAACACTGTAAAGCAATTATCCTCCAATTAAAAATATAAAAAAAGAAATGGAGGAAGGGAAATAAACATGAATTAAACATCGATCCTAATGCTAGCCCTATTCTACATCATTCACATTGATTATTTTAGTGCTTTTTACCATCAGAGCTGTGAGATAATTATTATTTTCCTTATTTTATGAATGAATGTGTGAAACCTTGATGAGATCAAGCAATTGATCCAAAGTTATAAAGCCAGTAAGGATCAAAGCCAGGAATCAAGACCACATGTGTCTGGGACACAATTCTTTATACTTTGATTGTGTTTTGCCATCTCCTCTGTCTCCCACTTTGAAATAACTCAAAGGAACATAACATATAGTATTTTTAGGTGATATTCATATTTCTAAAGTAAGTTTTCAACTGCAACTTGAGCAAAAAAATGGCCTGACATTATACATTAGAGAAAAATGCAACAGTGAAAAATCTTATTTCTCCAAGCATTGCTTTAAAGAATATTTTTTGGGATTCAGTTGACACTGTTGACATCGTATTGGTAACTAGTGAAGTCATGAGGTTTTCCTGTTTAATGATTAACAATTCCAGGTGTGGAAAAAAATAGCTCTCTCTTTTCAGTGTGTATTATACCTTGTGCACTGAGCTTCAGTTCTACATACGTTACTACTTCTGTAAGTGTATGAGTATCACTTTGGGCACAATAGGTTGTGTGATGCAGAAATTAGGTCACTTAGATCAGTCTGATATTAATTGACAAAGCCCATCATACACTCGGCCTCTGTAACCAAGGCCAATACTTTCAAACCACACTACAGACTGTCCCTTAGACATCACAACACATGACCACACCACATGCTGCATGATGATTATATTAAATGTAAGAAGTATAATACTACTGTATATACTCTTAAGGCTTCCCTGGTGGTTCAGATGGTAGAGAATCTCCCTGCAATGCAGGAGACCTGGTCTTGATCACTGGGTCGGGAAGATCCCCTGGAGAAGGGAATGGCAACCCACTCCAGTATTCTTGCCTGGAGAATTCCACAGAGATGCCTGGTGGGCTATAGTCCATGGAGCCATATACTCTTATCATTCTCTAAACTTCCCTGTATATAAATATATCTCTTTCTAAATTTCCTTTGTGGTTGTTTGTGTGGTCTGTGTGTATGTGTATGTGTGTGTGTGTGAATTAGTGTTTTAAAATACTTGCTGCATTGAAACTTGATAATTTTTACATGGAAAGATAGATAGAGATAGACAGGGCAATATGTATAATCCAATACAAGACTTAAGGAATGTAAACCTAAAGCAAAGTCAAGTTTATTTTCAAGGAGTAGGTGGGCTGGGGTAGGGAGGTAGGTCTAGAATCAACTGTTATCACACAGCATATTGAGCTCCTCAGGTGATTTTACCGGATGTGGGAAGGAGAACAGAGGAATGGAGCGCTTTGGATCCATTCACTGCAGGACATAGCTCAGCAACAGAGGACACTGAGCCGCTGATGGAAGACTAAAGAACTTTCAGGCTTAAGATTTGAGACCTGATGCTCTCTCTCCTTTGGCACATAAATTAACCTCTCTTAGCCCCCATTTTCTCCAGTTGGAACAGGAGGGAAATAATACTTAGGTATTGTAGGTCCAAGGATTATTATAAG